>NC_056629.2:153626880-153964756 GCF_002870075.4 Lactuca sativa
CTTGAAACTGTACGACAAGCA
The DNA here is from genome assembly GCF_002870075.4 of Lactuca sativa. Taxonomy (NCBI): domain Eukaryota; kingdom Viridiplantae; phylum Streptophyta; class Magnoliopsida; order Asterales; family Asteraceae; genus Lactuca; species Lactuca sativa. The sequence continues at coordinate 153,626,902 of NC_056629.2, forward strand.
ATCGAAGTTGCCAATGCCACTCTACATGATAATGTCAATGACCGATTGACTCAACTGGAGGCAGAGCTGGCTGTGGAAAATCGTATCATGGATGAGCTCGACAAAAGAACCTCTCAGCTAAAGATGCAGAACCTCAAGCTTCACACTGCCACAGCTGAGCTCAATGATTTGAAATCTGAGAGGGAGGTTATATGAAGCTCTGTTGGCGATGTTCACTCCATCTTGCTTCACCTCCTTGAAGCCCATGATCCCATCATAACCATTTCCATCTGCAGGCATTTGGCTGAGAAACTCAGGCCTGCATTGGACATCCTTAGTCGTATTGAGGGTGTTCCGATGACTGGTGTCCAACCGAAACAAGGGGGAGAGAAGGTAGAGAAAACTCAACCTCCTCCTGAACCGAAACCAACTGCTGCACCGAAGGTTAATGAAGCTTTGGTCAGTAATAGAGACAAGAAGAAGAAGAAAATTGGGGAGGATGACACTAATAATGAAGAAGATGTTTATGAAAAGGATCCTACTAAGCCTTTTCAGAAAACAAAATCTTTTGATAAAGAGCTTGAAGAAAAGGTTAAGAAACAAACGGCTAAGCTAGAGCAGAAGCAAAAGGAAATGGAGCTCCTGGAAAAGAAGAAGTCCGTTTTTCCTGAGTGGACTCTTGATTGGCTCCAAAGGTGTGCTATTGACGAACCAAGTACACTTTGGCTTAAGCCTGTGATGTCGTTCGGGCTTGAAAACTCCAAGGATGCACAGTTTGACATGCCGATCACATGAAAGGCATTCATCTTTCACTGCTTCAACTCAACTGTTGCCATCCCATCTTCAGACCCGAAGGTGGATCAGGATCTATTGGAATTCTATCCGAAGTTCGCTAAACCTCAGTACTTGACCTGGAGTTCGCAGAAAATCACAATTGTCAAGGTACTGAAGCCCTATACAGCAGAGAAGTTTGTTAACGTGAAATTGCAAGTGACTCGAGGATCTGAAGGCTCGGTTCACAACTTCACTCTTGTTGATCTACCGAATCTCAATCCCGACAACTAGATACTCCTAACCAACATATTACTGTCAAATCCTCAGGAGTATCAGCCGATCATTGACCATATCAAGTGAATGCTTGTCTGCTACATTCACGAAGTAGCAAAAATGGATCAAGAAATCGCCTCAGCAATTCACAAGCGAACAACGATCAAACCAATGGGAAGAGCTGGCGATGTTAACTTGATGGTCAAAGGGAAGATTGATTCGAAGTACCACACTGTGATGTTTATTAGAGGCGAAGGTCATAAATGCCTGTTCGCTCTCACTAATAAGTACCTGTTTTCAACCTCTTGCTTGGAGCACATTCTAGAGATTATCCAGAGGTGTAATTAGAACACAACATCCGACAAGAAGATGTTTACTGATATGCTGAGATGGTATATTCAATTTCGGCAGACACTTCTCGCTATCATCCCTCGGCTGTTCAAGGTGGTAAAGACTGTGAAGCCAACTCAGAAGAAATAATCTCTCGCCTCGTTTGACGCAAAGGGGGAGATTGTTGGGCTTATAGTGCTGCGTCATGGGCTCGGTCCATAGCCCAGTTTTGGTTGCCGGTTTGGTCCTGTCCAACCATGCATGTTTTTCTCTAGGGTTTACTATTTAAGTTGCATGCATGCAGTCTTTGTAATTGACGCTTTCATTATTTTTCTTACTAATTTTTGTAAACCGTAGCTCACCTCTACAGTGGAAGTTCTTCATCGAGCTCTGTTGAGGCGTGACTATATTTGAATCATAAGCATAACGTTGATTCCGTTCTTTGTTCATAATATTGTTGTGTTTGTTTTGTTTGATCTTCATCTTTTTACCTGTGAAAGATCTAATCGATATGAGATTTATTCTCATCACTATGTGTGCATGCAACCCTAAATGTGATCTACGTTTTCTCTAATTGAACATATAATATGAACAACAATTTAGAAACCCTAGAACACTAGTATATAATATAAAAAATATACAATTAGGGCTATTGAAACATACGTTGATTGTTATATAGCAACAACAATCCAAATAATTAGTGTTGTTGAGACTTTAAGAACAAACATCACAATTGTCACGCCTCTAGTGGCTCACACCCAACACTAGCAATTGAAGAATGATTGAGAAGGAGGAAGGAGGTTCCAAATTTCAGTTGGTACTCTTCAAAAACAAGTGGTTGAAAACTGTAGGTTTATGTCCCTATTTATAGTCTAGCTAAGAAACCCTAGATAAGCCTACGTCCGAGATTTTCTTAAACAGGGTAATTATCCACTTTCTTGATTATCCATTAGAGACTATTCTAGAAACCCTAAGGCACAAGAAAATCGTCCATGGCTTATGGAGGGTTCTAGATTGCCTATTTCTCAACTATTGAACAATTACACTTCAGTCTTTACACTTTTAATTAATTCTTTTAATCCCAAAATTAATTCAAAATAATTTCTGGTTAAATACTAATTAAATATAACTATTTCTAATTAATATATTATTCTGATAATATATTAACAAATCATTTATTTCAGTTTATTAATTAAATAATAAATCCACCTCTTCCTCCAAAATCACCATGTCTAGTTGCTAGTCTTGAGGGCAACCCTAAAGGACTATGCTACTATCAATTTAAGTACATATCAATTATAGTTATGGGATTAGACACCTAATCCAACAGAAATGTCATCAATTCTTGAAAATAATACTTGGGTTTTGACTGATTTGCCTCAAGGTTCTAAACTACTTGGTTGCAAACGTATTTTCAAATACAGGAAGATTCCTTCTTCGGGTCCGAGGGAGCTCACGCCAGCCATGGTTCGCTCCATTAAAGAGGCTGATAAGCCAACAAAGAGGGGAAAGAGAATCGAAACCCAGAAGGAGGGGAATTTCGCTAAACCAACCAAGGTTCAAACCCCCAAGAAGCAAAAATCAGACAAGGCTGCTCCTTCACAGCCTAAGCAGAAGCAACAGAAGAAGCCCGCTCGGAGACTCATACTCCAATCTTCAAGCGATTCAGACTCAGACTATGTTCCTACCAAACAAAAATGCTCCTCCTTCAGAATCTGACAGCGAAAGCTCTGACGATGAGGCTTTGGGTCGTGGAGATACCCCACCTCGCTCGCCTACCCCAGAGATACCAGTTCGCTCCCAACTTCCTTCACCTCCACCTGTTTCTGTACCAATATCCATCCATCCAGTTTTTCCCATCCCCACCTCCCTACCATCAACCTCTATTCTCATCCCTGATCCAATCTTCACAGGCACTACCACTACCACCACTACTACAGGGGCTCATTCCACAGCACCTACCCCACCTGTTACAACCGAACCACCAGTAACAACAAAACCTCCTACCACTACCACACCCTTATCACCTACCCCATCCACTGACACCACCCCAATTTTAGGCGGTGAGGACTTGGAATTTGATTCCACTTATTTCAGTCCTTACCGTGTATAAAGTGATGAAGACAAAGATGCACCTGTCACCAAGCGTCATCTCAAAACAGTCAACGACAAACTTGATCAACTGCTTTCCTCCTCTTCCTCTGGGGCTTATTCTGATGCTGCATTAAAGGCTTTGTTCTCCTCCGTAGTACAAGAACACAATGCCTCCCTCACTGCTGCAGCCAAGGCCATTGATGCCTCTACTTCCCAGTAACAACGGGCCTCCCTTGCTGTTGAGGCTTCCACAAAGGAGTGAAAATATACGACCGTAAAAGTCGATAAACTAATTTCTGAGGCTCACTTATTTTTAGATTCTTTGCAGGCGGCTGCTCAGAAGAACTCTCAAACTGTGAACGCTTCGGTTGATAACCGTCAGCGTTCTCTTCAAGCTGAACGGTCCAATCTTGAAACTGTACGACAAGCAATCGAAGTTGCCAATGCCACTCTACATGATAATGTCAATGACCGATTGACTCAACTGGAGGCAGAGCTGGCTGTGGAAAATCGTATCATGGATGAGCTCGACAAAAGAACCTCTCAGCTAAAGATGCAGAACCTCAAGCTTCACACTGCCACAGCTGAGCTCAATGATTTGAAATCTGAGAGGGAGGTTATATGAAGCTCTGTTGGCGATGTTCACTCCATCTTGCTTCACCTCCTTGAAGCCCATGATCCCATCATAACCATTTCCATCTGCAGGCATTTGGCTGAGAAACTCAGGCCTGCATTGGACATCCTTAGTCGTATTGAGGGTGTTCCGATGACTGGTGTCCAACCGCAACAAGGGGGAGAGAAGGTAGAGAAAACTCAACCTCCTCCTGAACCGAAACCAACTACTGCACCGAAGGTTAATGAAGCTTTGGTCAGTAATAGAGACAAGAAGAAGAAGAAAATTGGGGAGGATGACACTAATAATGAAGAAGATGTTTATGAAAAGGATCCTACTAAGCCTTTTCAGAAAACAAAATCTTTTGATAAAGAGCTTGAAGAAAAGGTTAAGAAACAAACGGCTAAGCTAGAGCAGAAGCAAAAGGAAATGGAGCTCCTGGAAAAGAAGAAGTCCGTTTTTCCTGAGTGGACTCTTGATTGGCTCCAAAGGTGTGCTATTGACGAACCAAGTACACTTTGGCTTAAGCCTGTGATGTCGTTCGGGCTTGAAAACTCCAAGGATGCACAGTTTGACATGCCGATCACATGAAAGGCATTCATCTTTCACTGCTTCAACTCAACTGTTGCCATCCCATCTTCAGACCCGAAGGTGGATCAGGATCTATTGGAATTCTATCCGAAGTTCGCTAAACCTCAGTACTTGACCTGGAGTTCGCAGAAAATCACAATTGTCAAGGTACTGAAGCCCTATACAGCAGAGAAGTTTGTTAACGTGAAATTGCAAGTGACTCGAGGATCTGAAGGCTCGGTTCACAACTTCACTCTTGTTGATCTACCGAATCTCAATCCCGACAACTAGATACTCCTAACCAACATATTACTGTCAAATCCTCAGGAGTATCAGCCGATCATTGACCATATCAAGTGAATGCTTTTCTGCTACATTCACGAAGTAGCAAAAATGGATCAAGAAATCGCCTCAGCAATTCACAAGCGAACAACGATCAAACCAATGGGAAGAGCTGGCGATGTTAACTTGATGGTCAAAGGGAAGATTGATTCGAAGTACCACACTGTGATGTTTATTAGAGGCGAAGGTCATAAATGCCTGTTCGCTCTCACTAATAAGTACCTGTTTTCAACCTCTTGCTTGGAGCACATTCTAGAGATTATCCAGAGGTGTAATTAGAACACAACATCCGACAAGAAGATGTTTACTGATATGCTGAGATGGTATATTCAATTTCGGCAGACACTTCTCGCTATCATCCCTCGGCTGTTCAAGGTGGTAAAGACTGTGAAGCCAACTCAGAAGAAATAATCTCTCGCCTCATTTGACGCAAAGGGGGAGATTGTTGGGCTTATAGTGTTGCGTCATGGGCTCGGTCCATAGCCCAGTTTTGGTTGCCGGTTTGGTCCTGTCCAACCATGCATGTTTTTCTCTAGGGTTTACTATTTAAGTTGCATGCATGCAGTCTTTGTAATTGACGCTTTCATTATTTTTCTTACTAATTTTTGTAAACCGTAGCTCACCTCTACAGTGGAAGTTCTTCATCGAGCTCTGTTGAGGCGTGACTATATTTGAATCATAAGCATAACGTTGATTCCGTTCTTTGTTCATAATATTGTTGTGTTTGTTTTGTTTGATCTTCATCTTTTTACATGTGAAAGATCTAATCGATATGAGATTTATTCTCATCACTATGTGTGCATGCAACCCTAAATGTGATCTACGTTTTCTCTAATTGAACATATAATATGAACAACAATTTAGAAACCCTAGAACACTAGTATATAATATAAAAAATATACAATTAGGGCTATTGAAACATACGTTGATTGTTATATAGCAACAACAATCCAAATAATTAGTGTTGTTGAGACTTTAAGAACAAACATCACAATTGTCACGCCTCTAGTGGCTCACACCCAACACTAGCAATTGAAGAATGATTGAGAAGGAGGAAGGAGGTTCCAAATTTCAGTTGGTACTCTTCAAAAACAAGTGGTTGAAAACTGTAGGTTTATGTCCCTATTTATAGTCTAGCTAAGAAACCCTAGATAAGCCTACGTCCGAGATTTTCTTAAACAGGGTAATTATCCACTTTCTTGATTATCCATTAGAGACTATTCTAGAAACCCTAAGGCACAAGAAAATCGTCCATGGCTTATGGAGGGTTCTAGATTGCCTATTTCTCAACTATTGAACAATTACACTTCAGTCTTTACACTTTTAATTAATTCTTTTAATCCCAAAATTAATTCAAAATAATTTCTGGCTAAATACTAATTAAATATAACTATTTCTAATTAATATATTATTCTGATAATATATTAACAAATCATTTATTTCAGTTTATTAATTAAATAATAAATCCACCTCTTCCTCCAAAATCACCATGTCTAGTTGCTAGTCTTGAGGGCAACCCTAAAGGACTATGCTACTATCAATTTAAGTACATATCAATTATAGTTATGGGATTAGACACCTAATCCAACAGAAATGTCATCAATTCTTGAAAATAATACTTAGGTTTTGACTGATTTGCCTCAAGGTTCTAAACTACTTGGTTGCAAACGTATTTTCAAAAAGAAAATGATGTTAATGGGATTATTGACGAGTTCAAATCCCAATTAGTCATTCAAGGTTTTAGACAAAAACCCGATGTTGACTATTTTGATATGTATGCTCCGGTTGGTTTATTTCTACTATTAGATTGTTGATTTCCTTGGCAAGTATCCACAATCTATTCATTCATCAAATGGATATGAAATAAGCCTTTTTGAATGGTGTACCTAACGAGGAATTTTAAATGAAACAACTTGAAGGTTTCATTATGCCCTATAAAGAGCATATGGTTTCTAAACTTGTCAAATCTTTGTATGAGCTGAAAGAAGCAGCTAAACAATGGAATCAAAAGTTTGATGGGGTTATTTCGTCGTCTGGTTTCAATATTAATCAATGTGAAAAATATGTTTATAGTAGATTTGATGATGATACTAGTGTTGGAGTGATCATTTGCTTATATGTAAATGACATGCTGATTTTTGGTACCGACCAAAATCAAGTGGATGAAACAAGAAATTGTTATCATCAAAGTTTTCCGTGAAGGATTTGCAAGAGGTTGATATAATTCTTGGAATAGGAATTTAAAGGATGAAGAAAGGCTTGGTACGACTTAAAGTCATTATATTGAGAAAATTCTCAAGCGGTTTAATTTTACCGATTGTTCTCCTGTAAGCACTCCTAAGGATCCAAGTGTGAAATTGATGGACAACACAAGAACTCCTATTTCCCAATTGGAATACTCTAAGCCCATTAGTAGTTTGATGTATGCAATGACAAGTACGAGGCCTGGTATTGCTTTTTTCTTATAGGAAAATTGAGAAGGTACACTAAAAATCCTAATGCTCAACATTGGCAAGCAATGAATAGAGTGTTTAAGTATCTCAAGGGAACCATGGATTATGTCTTAAGTTACTTGGGATATCCTTCGTTTTTGGAAGTACATTCAGATGCTAGTTGGATAACCAACTTGGAGGATCATTCCTTAACGATTGGTTGGATATTCTTGCTTGCGGGAGGTACCATTCCCTAGGTTTCCAAGAAGCAAACTTACATTACAAACTCAACAATGGAATATTAGTTTGTTGTGTTACATTCTGCTGGTAAACAGTGGCGAAGCCACATTAAGTCAATGGTGGGCCTTGGCCCACCCTAAAAAAACTATTTTCTTATATGTAGTATATACATTTATGTTATATAAAAGGAGTTGGGTTTAATGGCCCACCCCAATAACATATTAAAATTGAAAATAATAGATGCCACCACTTTTGATTTATATATACATATTTACCTTAATGATTCAAGAATTTATGACACTTTTTTATAAAAGTTCACTCACACCGGCTCACTGTTTCGTTTACATTTGTTAAGCATGATTCACCAATAGTTACAATCAAATTATTTTAGTAGTTTTTTTAATCCTAATTACTTCATTATTGTTAATTTTTTATCATAAATTTTATATTTTTCTTGTAGGTTTCTAATAAATTAGGTTATTACTTCTATGATTTATTTATAATTATTTGTATTATTATATTACATGGAACTTTGTTTTGTTTAAAAATATGAGTATGTTTATAATTGAAATTTTTGTGATTAGTGAATTTTGTTGACAAAGATATCGGTAAGCTTTTCCGTCTAGATTACATTTTAGATGATTTTAATGATATAAGAGAACATGTGTGCAACTTAAATGAGCAATTTATTTTAGAATGCATAAATTTTTACATTTTGTTATCATTTGAAATATTTTTCTATCAGTTCATATTTTATAAATTATTTGTCCTACCCTAAATCAAAATCCTAGCTACGCCACTGCTGGTAAAGAAGTTGAATGGATAAGGAACTTAGTCTATGAAATTCCATTGTGGTTCTGCAGTTGACCATTTTGAAGTTCAACTTCTTAATAATTCCTTTGATTAAATGTATGTGCAGATACATGGAAAGGAGTTACCTACATTATTATGAAATGTAGCTACAGTTAAAGGGGTTGTGTACTTGGCCTAGATGCAATCATGAAAGGATTAGGACACATGACTTAATAATAGTGTCAAGTTGTATTTTTCCAGAAATTTCAATAAACTAGTATGTATTTTACTTTCTAGTATTCAAATGGGTTGATGGGTTCAATTCTTAGAACACCCTGATTCTCGAGTATTTGTAGGAGTATGATATTAAGTGGAAATTTAATCGTTACGACGTTTTCATTATGTACTGGATTGTTTTTTTTATAATGTTATGTTGTTCAAGGGTTACAAAAAAAAGGGAGGATTGTTGGTGATTTTAGTCTCACCAGGACAATTTGCGTAATTGGAACTTACATATAAGCTAAGGGGATTCATAATTTGTACTATAATATATGTTTGAGTATCTGCGGAGTGCACGTATGTATAAGATTGAATTAGAAGCTAGTTTGATGACAAGTCGGGAGTCCAGGGGCAGTGCCCTTGGGTCTGGGGTTTTCCAAAGGGGCAGTGACCATACCGGGGTCCAAAGGGCAAAGCCCGTAACTGGGGTGATTGTGATAAAACTGACTAAGATCTTTAGTTTTGGAAACCATTGATTTCCTCATTAATTTCATATTCCCTTGACTTGTTCCCAAAGAAATCCATGACGTCCAACTCTAAGTCGAATCCTTAAATCTCGTTTTCTATATAAACGAATCTCCTCTTGAGGAGAAAAAGACCACCTTTTTAGCTCTCGTTTTTCTTAATACAAACTTAGAATCTTCTAGAAATTTAGCTTATGTTTTGTGTGCCTAGATTCATAAGTGTCCCCTTGGGATTATCATAGGTTGGATTTCTTATAACACAGACATATGATAGAAATATCACTTCGAAAAGTGTTTACAAGATCCAAGAGGTATCCAGATCTCAACCATAAACCCTACCCAATTTCTAACATTTTTCTTTTTTATATTTGTACTTTGCTCTAGCATCTTGCTAGCTTGTTTTTGTTATAATGCATTTACATTAAATAAAAATCCCCTAATGTAATAAATAAGTATATTTTTGCCACATGACATTCTCCAAAGCCTAGCAAATTGATTTTTCCCGCTCATATGATGAAACTGAATTCCCCAAATTGCCCTTGCATTCCATTTTCTCATCAATTTCGGTTTGACCAACTATTTGAATATTATCTCTTTCGCAAGCATGTATATACAAGTCCTCAATGTCTTCGTATATCTAAAAACCCTAAAAGAGCCACTATTAACCATATTATTGTGTCGATGCTTCTATGCTGCTATTTTATCACTGTTTTCTCTTTTAATAAGTGATGGTGGTGCCGGTTTAGGGTTGCGCCTCTGATTAAGTAATTATTGCTCTTCTTCTTCTAATTGTTGCATTTTTTTTGAGTTCTTCATCTCTATAAATCTAGCAGAAACCAATTCTTACCCGATCCAATCTCAAAAGGTAGTCGGTCCTATTCAATTTGATATGGTAGTTCTTCATCTCCTTCTCTGTCTCTTTCATTTGTGCCCCAACTACTTTGGCATAGTAGCTTTTTGGTTTTGGAGCTTTGCAAACTGCAACTACGAACCGGAAGCCAAAAATAGGTTGTTAATCAAATTTTAGATGCTGGTAAAATCTTTAATTTTTAGCCTCTCAAACTGCTTGGTTCTTTCCATTTCAAGCCAACTGATTGTAGGACATATTTGATTCTACTCATCGGTAAGTGAAATGCCTTTTTTTTATTCTTTTCTGTTGAATTTGTAGCCTCAATAACCTAATTTTTGCTTAATGTATTGTTAATTGTTTGAAATGTCAAGTTTAACGAGTTGTGTGTATTTTGCTTCATCGTTGATAGTATGAATATGTCTTTGTTATGACAAATTCTGATAGGTTTGACATGTTTCTGGTTCACTAATCCATCTGTAACTATTAATCAAGAAATTAGTTGAACTTAATTGATAAATTAGATCTTCGCGTCCGATTTAAGAAGCATTTGAAGGTGAATGGATTCTTCTAAAAACCTGTAAATCATATAATTATCTTATCTACCTATAACATTTTACCATATATGATGCAGTCAAATTTCAAGAAGCCAACAGAAAAAGAGGGCACAAACAGGAAGATGTTCAAATTCAAAGATGCAAAAATCAATATCGAGAAGCAACTTGAAGATTGGAGAAACAATCATGTGTGGGATTGTGACATCCCCATTTTCATGACCAGAAAATACCAATTTCATTTATGCTTTTTAAATAAAATCAGAGTAATTCTTTGATTAAAAGAGTTGCAGAATTTTTTCCCAAAACAAAATATGATAAGAATTTATCAAAACATTTCTTAAAGAAAATGTATTTTCATTAAATAACAAAACCTCGGGATGTCAGGTTCCGATACAAACTAAAAGCATAAACAGTACAATACAGACCTTACAACAGTTATTTACAGCTACTGGTCTATAATCAAAATCCCTCGTCAACGTCCAACTATGCTCTTGTTCCACTACCTGTAATACAAAAAAACTGAGTGGGTCAGGCTTGTGAGCCTGGTGAGCATATAGGGTTTTCAACCCACAATAAGTAAATCTATTATGTTTAAACATCAAACAACTAACCAAAATTTCTCATCCCCATTATCTTCTTTATTCTTAAAGATCTTAATAATCATTTGTCCTCCATTCATTCATTCCGAATGATTCTCCTAAGGTGATTACCCGTTCCCGTATTCCTCACTTCATGTCCCTAAAGTATCTATTTATAAGGGACCTAGACTAAGGATTTTTCAATGGGGCGACAACACTGCTTCGGGGTTTTCTTAGCAATTTATGTCAAATAGGCATGAAGTACATCGTCTCCAGGGTTTACACAACAGGAACTAATTCAATGGCTACCAATATTCATCTATACAATACTTACTCCATACTCTCAATGTATATCTATAAGACACTAAATCCATAGCTTCCAACCTACATCTATAAGACACTAAATCTATAGCTGCCAATATAATCCTTTAGGCACAGTTGCCAAGATATTTAGATTACAACTAGTGAACACTTAAATCAAAATACTTGGTAAACACTCCGTTTGAAAATACTTAATGAACACGTAGTTCAAACAATGTGATAATAATATATATCTAAATCCTGCAAGACCACTATTATTATTAACACATATATATATATCATATTTCTAAAACAATCTATCCCGTCCCGTCGATTCCCACAAACTGACCTTATACTATGATCTTATGAGATCTAGCCTAAGGAATCGATATGAACAACAAACTGACGAAGCTGCTTTGGAAATTCCCTGGCAGCAAACGAAGATCAATAAAGTCATCAAATGAGGGGAATGGAATAAATTTCACCATGAACCTTCGTTCGTAAAAGAAAGAACCACAAGACAATTAAGTCAGGGGTAGTTATCTTGATAACAATCCCTAGCAGTGGTCCGAATATCATGAGGTATTTTACCTCCAGACTCACCCTATCTAGCATCGAACTTTGCCTAGCAGTGGTCTGAATATCGTGAGGTATTTTACCCCCAAACTCACCCTATCCAGCATCGAACTTTGCCTAGCAGTGGTCTGAATATCATGAGGTATTTTTACCCCTAGACTCACCCTATCCGGTAATATAACACCAGACATACCTAGTAGTGGTCTATAACCGACACACTTTATTAGGCAGTCTACGGAGTTCCCTCAACTACTTTGTGAAAGGAAAAGTTGACATATGAAGCTTGTCCGATCACTTCATAAAAGAAACGATGACTCCAAATATCTTTCAAAATAAAAAGTAAGGGGAAATACTAATAGAGTACTCTCGTATGCTCCTGTAACCGACACACAATAGTGTCAAAAAGACTTTGTACATGATAATACTTCTGGCACATTATAGTACTCTGGTATGCATAGGACTCGTACTCGAGAACATAATAATACCCCGGCACAAGCAGCACCAAAGACACAGGGCTTTGAAAAGGACTCCGTACATAAAATGTACTTCTGTACGTAGGACGTACTCCACCGATCATCGATCTCACCACACACGTACTCTTAATAAAAGGCTACCCAATGTCCAAACTTAATTGAACTAAACATCCTTGTTTAAGTCTTAAGCCATCACTAGGAAAACCTACAATGCTTATAAATCAATTTTCGATACTATCTCCGTTTAGGCAACGCTAACTAGTGTATACTTAACACATAGTTTTAAGTAATAATATCATATATACACATCTTAACACATATTGAACCATAACTGGTCTGCACGTTGTATATCATCAAATATATATCTAACACATATCTCGGGCAATAACAAATATTTCACATACATATATATTTAATACTTTAATCAATACTTGTATTAAAATTATGTCCATGAAAGGAACTATCCACATGATACCTTATCGGATGAACACATAGTTCAAAAATACATAATCCGTACTCTCGGATCTAAAATTTACCTCTTTACCTAATCCATATTCCCAGATCCGGTATGTCTATATATATATATATATATATATATATATATATATATATATATATATATATATATACACACACACACACATATAACACGTATTTCATTAAATACTTCATATCTGTGTAATATGAAAGGGACTATACACTCACTTCATAAGACAAATTTCTGGATTCACGTTGCGAACCTCAAATGTTCACGTCATGAGTTTGGCCCAGCTCAGTTCATGGCATTCGTCATCAGTCCACTTGCTCTGGAAGGTGTCAATCACCTATTCACACTGTGAACACCCTGTTCACGTCGTGAACTCTAACAGTGGTGGAAGTTCGTGCCTCGAACTTCAGAAATACATATATCTCGCATACGAGCTCCGTTTTCGATTTTCTTTATATTCACGCGTAGGTGAGATTATGCTCTACAACTCTCGTTTAGACTCCGTCAGCTAATTTTGACTTAATTTTTATTATATTATTTTTAGTAAGCCGGGACAGGAAAACTTCGTTAGAAATTCATTACTCCTTCATCTGACGTCCGTTTTCGTCTATCTTTTTACCGCTGGACTACTATCGACGAGATCTTCGATTCTCATTTAGATTGTTTTGGCTAGAAATCACTCAATCTCCTATTCAAATTTGGGTTGCATACTGCTAAGCTGAAACTTAGAAAAATCATAACTTCCTCATACGAAGTCAGATTTAGACGTTATTTTTATGCACGCTCTCGGTTTAACGTATTCTACAACTTTCGTTAAGATTTCTAAGGCCAAATATCGCTCTATCGTAAATTCACTATTTACATCGCACCGTGTCGCGCCTGTTCTGTCGCGAAATTTCAACAAGTCATAACTTCTTCGTTATAACTCGGATTTCAGTATTCTTTATATATCCGAAATCCTTATCACGACCACTACAACTTCCTTCATAGATATCGGTTTATCTAATATTTATTTCGACGCTAATTTTTATCCTTACTCATAATAATTAAGTTTAAAGCACATAATTCGTTCTTATTTCTTCAAAACGGGTTCCAATGGTTGACTTAGACTATTATATTATCATTAATGCTTAGCTCCGAAACACAGGCGTTACAGGGATGATCATCAACCTCCTGGTATTGAGGTAAGAGTTAATTAATTAATTATTCGATTTTTCTTATTTTTTTCTTTCACTGAAATTGTGATTATTAATGTATGCAGGTAAAGAGATATTGACATAATACTTTATTCAAGTAACAACGCACCGCTAAATATCTGGTTTTGATACTTGAAACAAATGTGAACTCATGGAGCATTAAAAGAAGAAGAAACACAATAATAAACATGGAAAAGCAAATGAGAGGCCGCCTACCAGTGTTGGGGAACATAATTCTAAAAATGAAAATCATGACATAGTGAATAATCATAACCTAAATTCTAAAAATGCAGATGTTCATAACAACCGTCTGCATCAAAGAGTTGTGGATTCATATAGAGATTTCATTAGTGGAGCCAAAACTGTAAGTTTCTTATGACCAAATTAGAGTTCCATTTTCTTTTTGATAAATATTCAATATCTTTTTATTGATATTTTGACATTTTTGTTATATAGACATTCAATTGATGCTGAATCATCTTCGTTATATAGACATTCAATTAACATTTTGGTTATACAGACATTCAATTGTTTCCCATGTGTTACTGCTAGTAACAATTCGAAATATTCTATCTTTCTCTTAATTATTTCCCGTGTCTCTATCTGTATTATATCCTAATTCAACAAGCTCTTTGCCATGCCTTTTTTGTAAGGAAATTAAGCCAGTTGGGGAAACAATTTGGTTTTATTAGTTGTTGATGGTTAGTGATATATGAGATAGCGTGTATATTAGGTTTTTTAGTCATAATAGGGACAAGAAGAAAGATAAAGAAATATAAAACAAAGACAAAAAAGAAACATAAAGAGAAAATAGTCGAATGACAAAATGGGAATCAGAATTGAGAAACAAATATTCAAAACAATGAGCACAAGAAACAAAAAAAAATGAGACCGGTTTATCAGTGGTGTGAATTGATAGCAACCAAACATCAAGGCAAATGCCGCTTAAATCTTGATTTTTTTTAAGTTGCCGATTAAGATTTTCAAGTTCTCTACATTATAAAAAAAGTAAAAACAAAGAAAATACTTGGTTCGAATTACTTTTACAAATTAAATCTTTACATCTTGTCTTGTGAGTTCGTCACGACTTCCATGTATTTAATAAGAATAAAGTTCAAAAAATGATACTATCTTACATTATAAAAATTCATAACTTTTATAAAATAGATAAATTTACATGTGTAATTAAATACTTACGAATTAGAAAATTATTATAAAAATATAATATTACAATTCATAAGTTTTTTCTAAATTAACGATATACTTATTTTGTTACATAATAATTTTTTAATTTTATTTAAAATTAACACCACCCACAAGTTTTAACCTAGTTAGAAAAATAAATGTAGAAGTGGCGTTAAGGAGGTCCGAGGATGGTGGGAAAGATGTCTTTGAGGGAGAGATTATAAAATGCAATTGAAAAGGAAGTGAAAAAATGAGTCACGACTAACGAGGATGCTCTGAAAGGGTGGAATCTTTATCTCTACATGCTCTCCAAAGGACATATACACATATATTACACAACCAACTTTATATATTTATTATGTTGTTTTCATAATATATTTATTATCATTTAAATGTTTAAAATAATTTATAATAAAAAGAATAATAAGAAAATATATATTTCAACACGAATGTTTTTCCAACTACTTGTTACTAATGACGTTCTTAATAAGTGTCATAACAGTAAGAATATTAGCATCATAAGTTTTAGGTTTAGATCATCTTTTTTTAAATTATAATTACTTACCTTATGTTTAGGTCTGTCAAATCGGGCCGTCGTGTCGTGTTTTTATCTGACACGACATGACACGATAAGATTTTTTGTAACACGAAAACGACACGACACGATCTCGTGTTTTTTTTTCACTAACACAAAAACGAACCAATTAAAAAACGACAAAATGACACGACACGACAAAGATAATATTACATAACTATTATTTTATTTAATTCATAATTAATCATATATAACACGATAAAAACGACAAACACAAAAAACACATGCTCAATCGTGTCAATTTCGTGTAGATTCGTAAACACGAACACGACACGACACGGTATCGTGTGTTTTAAACTTGACATGAATACGACACGAAAACGAATTTGAATTGTGATTTCGTCCCGATTTCATTTCGTGTCGTGTATTTTTGTCGTATCGTATCATAAATTGACAGCCCTACTTATGTTAACCGTGAAAGCGGTGGATAAGTGAATAACATATATTGTTATCAATTTATTATTATTTGTGAAAAGTAACTTTTCATATATATGCATATGTTGAAATTTGAGTAGGTTATTGTTTTACACTTTTTGCCTAGATTTACCATTTTAATATAAATTCGGTACCAATTTTAAAATTTTGTTAATAAATCGCCTCAATTTATTTATTTATTTTTTTTTTTACAAATTTATTCTGCTACAACTTTTTAAACTTTTATATAATTGTTTATAAAAAAATTCTCAACTCTTTTTCCAACAATTTAAAAAAATTCTTTTAGAATACTTTCTTAGCTTTTTTTTTTTTTTTTTTTTTTTTTTTGCATTGTCTCATATACATTAACAAACTAATTTTTCTCGATAATTGTGCGGCATTTGGATTTAATAAAATAACAAAAAGATTTAAAATAAGAGGAGATAATAAAAAAAACTATTTTATAAAAGATTTTAAAAAATTAATTTACTAACGTATGTGAGACAATCCAAAGTGTTAAAACAAAGTTTCTAATATTGTACAGGAAGCAATACAAAATTTAGTAAAAGAGTTCAGAAAATATTGTAAAAGAAATATTTTTTTGAATGTTAGAAAAAATTTTAAGAAAAAAAAATCTTATAAACTATCATAAAAATACTAA
The DNA here is from genome assembly GCF_002870075.4 of Lactuca sativa. NCBI lineage: Eukaryota > Viridiplantae > Streptophyta > Magnoliopsida > Asterales > Asteraceae > Lactuca > Lactuca sativa. The sequence goes on from NC_056629.2 coordinate 153,643,953, forward strand.
AAAGACTTGTAGAAAAATAAATTTGTAAAAAAAAAAAAGAAAACAAAAAAAAAAAAAAAAAAAACTTAAATTGGGAAGATTTTTAACAAAATTTGAAATTCAAATCAAATTTATAATAAAAATTAAAATCCGAGCTAAAAATATAAAATTTGAAAAAGATGCAACCTATTTAACTTGATATAACATGTAACCATAATGAAAATATGAGTTGGTTACCTTTAAAAATATAAATTCGGTTTGTTGACAATTTTGAGAAATTTTGAAAAGTTAGTTTCCAAAAAACAATGATACCCTTAGCATACATCTTTTTCATAGTAATGAATAAAATGTAACATCCGGATCCTCAAGATATAATTTTTAAGTAAAATACGAGTTTTGAGGGTGTGACGACGTGAGAGAGTTAACGTCATGACGTAACATGGTCGTAACAGACGAGTGTCCCATTTAAATGTCATGACAAGACACTATGATTGTCACGACATGACACCTGATCAGGGGCAAACCCTAGTTTTTGGAATTTGACCCTATTTAAAGGAAGTGAGGGGCTAGGGTTTCCTTCACCCTCAGTCTCCATCACCTTCTAAGCCCCTTGAAGAAATCCTAATCCCTCTCCTCCATTTTTAGATCATCTTGGTGCTTTAGGTTGCTTTTGAAGGAAGAAGAAAGCTTTGGAAGTGTTATTAGCATATTAACAAGCTTTGGGACTTCATTTGGGTATCTCTGGACCTTTGCAAGTGTCTAAGATCTAAACTTTATTTTTAAAGGTTGATAGATCTAAGTTTTTGTCCCTTTATATTCAAGTTTAGGTAAGTTGGTATGGTTGGATTCAATAAATTTTGCAACTTTGAGGATCCTTGAGGTCATTTGAGTGTTATATGATCCATATATGGAGTTTGCTAGTGTATTGGACCAGTGCATGAGATCTTTCGTGATGTTTCTCCATTTTTAACGTAGTTTGAGCCTTAGACTCACAATGAGCATGCATGGAAAACAAGCATAAATCTTTAGGTGGTAATGGATGTTAGGAAGCCTTCTAGAAGGATTTGATTGATGGCTTAATGGATTGAGAGCTGAATCCATTAAGCTGAGAAAGCCCATCTTCACGACGTAATAGCTTCCTCATCACAACGTGGTGACTAGGATTTCCTGGTTGTTTTGGACAGATTCTGTCACGATGTGATGGCCTGTACATCACGACATAACAGTAGCTTGAAACGAGACTGAGTTGGCTGAGTTGGATTGTGACCGAGTTTGGGATCAAGCCGAGTGCGTTTCTCACGACATGACCATTGGCTAGTTACGAGGTGAGGGTCAGCTGATGGCGATGCTGACCATTGACTTTGACCTTGACTATTGACTTATTGACCTGGGTTGAATTTTAGTCAAATGGCTATTTCTTAAGTATAGACTAAGGTTGGACCTTATTTGATTTGTTAGTTGTGTTGTAAAACCTGCTACGTGGCATTGAGTTGTTGTATATCTGACTTTTTTGAGACAAGTGAGTCTTCTCACTATACCATGTAGGATGTTATCTGTCTTTGTGACTCTTACATGAAAGATTTTGGTTGGATCACAACATCTGTATGAAACACTGTGGTTGGATCACAACACTTGTTTGTCTTTGTGATTTGCATGTAAGACCACGGTTGGATCATGGCAAAAAATGTTTACAACTACGTTGTAATCTAGGAGTGAATGTAAGACTATGGTTGGATCATAGCATTCATGTTGGGTTGGGCCCACTGATATATATTGTATGTGGTATTTTGGGGAACTCACTAAGTTTTGTGCTTATGGTTTTGGTACATCTAGGTATTTGATCGTAATATCTAGTAACTAAAAGAATTGGTAATTAATATAATCCATCCACTAGAAATCAACCATACGAGAGGGGGAATCAGAACTAAACGGAAGTACTCTTTAATCTTGAACTAAAAATCCTTTCTTTTCTTATTACTTTAATTAAGTGATGGTAATTTGAGTTCAGTTCTTTTGATCTTGCAAAATCAGTAAAAACTCCAATTTAAAGTTTGTTTTCTTAGTTTAATTAGAAGTAATTATATTCTAAATTGAAATATCATTCCCTAAGTTTGACATCCAACTTACCCAAGCTATTCTATAATCCAACTAGGTACACCGCATATAGGTGCATAAGTAGTAAAGTAGTTAGGTTTATAAATATAAAAGTTGATATATATATATATATATATATATATATATATATATATATATATATATATATATATATATTTGCATATCAGATAAACTGTCGAATAAATGACTCTTCCATAAGCCTACAACCAAACAAGGAACATGAAATAAGGCTAAGTCAATCATTCTAAGGCTATGTAATCCTAACCGTATACAACTTGTAGCACCTGGTTCCTGGTACGTAAAATTATTTAAGTATTTTATATTTTTAGACTTGGACTCGGCGAGTTGTAGGCCCAACTCGCCGAGTGGAGACGGGTTTGGGAGCACGTTTAAGTTGGCGACTCGACGAGTCCACATTCTGGACTCGGCGATTCCCAGCTGTCTGATGAAACCCTAAATCCCAAGGGTTTGTACCCTATTTAAACCCTCTTATCCGCCCCGAAGCTCTCCCCCTTCACCCTCAGAGCTCTCTTCACCATTCAAGCCTTGTTCCTTGTGAGTTTGAAGCATTTTGGTGTGTTTTCTAGAAGATTTGGAGAGAGAAGGAGAGTGGATCAAGAAGAGAAGAAGGAGGCCAGGCATCCTTGTGTTATCTCAGTGATTTCCTTGAGGTATAACTCAGTTTCCCTCTGTTTTCATGCTTATTGTCCCTTGTAGCTCCATGAAAGTCCTTCTTGAGCCTTTCCCTAAGCTTGTTTGTGTATTAGGGTTTGTAATAAGTTGTTTAGACTCTAGATCTAGGCAAGATTGAGCTCCAAGAGCTTGGATCTACTGCCTTTATGGGGCCATATTGCATGAAAGCCCTAGATCTACTCTTTTAGTGCATTTTGAGCCCTAAAACCTTCATTGGTGTTTATTTACACGTAAAGTTAAAAACTTTACGTGTTAACCAGGCCCTAGAAACCCATATCTATGTATGGTATGAGCTGGATTCAAGCAGAATCGCGTATATAGTATTTGCATGTGGCAGACTCGGCGAGTCGAGTCGCGAGTCCCCGAGTTTTTCCCCTTTTCGTGTTGCGGGTTGGAGTAGTGAGTCATGGGGTGTGACTCAGTGGGTCGGAAGCCAGACTCACTCATCAAGTAACTCGGCGAGTCAATGCCATGACTCGGCGAGTTCAAGGCAATCTTCTTGCCTCAAGAACAGACTCGGCAAGTTGTTCATACAGCTCGGCGAGTCTCAGCATAGTGTGTTCTTCGGATGAAGATGAACTCGCAGAGTTGTTCATACAACTCGGCGAGTAGGATGAAGGACTATTGGCCTTTAGTTTAGAAGGAGAACTCATTGAGTCAATGCTTAACTCGACGAGTAGAGACGGGTTTATGGTCAAACAAAGGGATAGGGACTCATCGAGTTGGCAAGTCAACTCGGCGAGTTGGGCTAACTGGTAGTTGACTTTGACTTTGACTTCATGTTTGGTTAGGGGTAAATGGTCATTTTACCCTGAGGTCGGTTAGTAGTGTTTGACTGGGTGTTTTGTGGGGATTATAGCCGGAGGATTTCCGGGGCAGCAGCAGCAGGAGACAGTCCGTTCCCACGAAGATGAGCAGCTACTTTGAGGTGAGTTACCTTCCAGTAGCGGTAGGTCTATGGCCACAATGTCGGCCCACCAGTAGGATTGTATGATAGATGTTTGTCTCTGTGATATTCATCTAGGATTGCTACTACCTGTGATATGTTATTGTGCTGGTATGATATGATGCTATGTGCTAGTGACAGTAGGGGGAGATAGTCCCCAGTATACCGGTCGATAGGGCCGAAGGGGTGGTCATGCCCAGCCATGTTAGATAGATTATGAGATATAAGTGTTATGTGGTAGTAGTAGGGGTGAAATAGTCCCTAGTATCCGGTCGAGAGGACCGAAGGGAGACCAACACCAAGATAAGCTAGTCAGTATCCGGTCGAGAGGACCGAAGGGGAGGCAAGCTCCCAGATATACTGGTCAGTATCCGGTCGAGAGGACCGAAGGGGAGGCTAGCTCCCAGATATGCTAGACAGTATCCGGTCGAGAGGACCGAAGGGGTAGGTCGGGCACCCAGATATGCCTGACAATATATGTATGTTATGTGATTGTATGGTATGTGGTATGTTGGGGGAACTCACTAAGCTTCGTGCTTACAGTTTTCAGTTTTGGTTTCAGATACCTCTTCTTCGAAGGGGAAAGAGCTGGCGCGGTAGCGGCCCATCACACGCATGCCCTGTATTCCGCACTATGAGATCTTCATGGGGATTTGTACTCTGACATTATTATGTTTTATGAAAATGTTTTTCCAGGCATGCGATATCTTTATGGAATGTTATGATCAGTGAACACTTAATTTCGAATGTTTTGCTAAGTATATGTTTTTTTTAAAATGAAATTTTTCGCTCGTATTTTTGGGATGTTACAAGTTGGTATCAGAGCCCTGGTTTGAGGGATTCGGACACACCTTCAGGGGTGTTTGAAGTCAAATCGAGGGATTAAAAGATTTTGGAAAAAGAAAATGTTTTCTAAAAGGCTAAGTAAAGGGTTTTAAGAAAGAACAAAGTGTGTGATGTGCGCGACCGGCCAAGCTCAAGTAAGTATTCCCCGAAGTACCATACAAGCTTATGGTATGTTTATCAGTTTCAGTAGAACAACATGCTAGAATAGGACTAAGGATCTAGGAGTGATGCCTTATGTTCCTGCTTTATATGCTTCAGTGTATGAAAAGTTGCATGCTAGAATTGAGTAGACAGCAGTAGGATTGCCTGTTTTGGTTATGACTGATAGTACGAGTTTAGCATTGTATGCTAGTTCAGTTTTTTCTCTACGAGGATAGAGTTGCTTGAGATTGTTTCCTTTTGTCCAAATGCTATTTGCTTTGTGCTATGTGGGCTTTGAGTGATGGGAGTTAGCTGTTAGGTGAATACGTTAAAGTCACATGTGATCAGGGTTGAATAATCTCAGAGTGTTGGATTTGAACCTATTGTGTAGCTCTTGTTTGAGTCCTAACCGTTGTAGGGATGAGTCCCTTACTCGAAGGATTATCTGAGCCTCATCGTATGTGATTGTATTCAAGTAATAGCTAATTGGCATCAAAAAGAGACCTTCAGCAGCTGAGGAATGGGTTGGGTGGAGTCAGAGGTTTCCTAGGGTAAGCCTAGGATAAGAGTAGTAGAGATCAGTGGTAGCAAAAGGGACCTGGTGGAGTCAAGGCAGTCCTTGTAGAAGGTATGGATATATGTGGAAGGTAGTATGGGCCCGTACTACTGAAAGCAGAGGATCCGTACCCGAACCAAGGAAGGCCAAGATAAGACCAGGGAAATTGTAGTAGGTGTGATCCCTCAAGAGGTATCAGTATCGCTAACGGTTGTTATTTCTTTTGTATTTCAGAATGGTGGTACTACGCTCGAGGCTAGCAGTTGGCAGTACAGGAGAGGGATCGGGTTCGGGATCAGGTTCTGAGCCAGTAGATGAAGGGCTATGCGAGTTCATCGCGTCAGAGATCACCATAGGCATCCTTGAGTCGACCCCCATTATCTTCGGGTCGATCAAGGAAGGGATATTGGAGATGATGGAGGATCACATCAGGGCATTCAGGAGCGACATGGCATCTGGCCAAGTTGGGATCTCGCACACTGTCCTTCAAGGACTTCTGGGGCAGTGGTGCGCCGGATTTTCGCGGGGCGAAGGACCCCATAGTTGCCAGACAATGGATTGCAGACATTTATTTTGCACAGTTGACTAGCTTCTGCCCTGAGGGGTCGAAGGTGAGATATGCAACAGGATGTTGGAGAGATCGAGCTAGGGATTGGTGGGAGTCCGTTGGTGACTCGTTGGGTGCCTCGGCTGTCGAGGCTATGACCTGGTCGGACTTTGTGACCAAGTTCAGGGCAGAGTTTGCGCCAGCTGTCGAGCTTCAGCAGCTGGCCAGGTAGTTCCTAGATATGAGACAGACAACGAAGACTGTGGCGGAGATCACCGCCAAGTTCCGGGAGAGGGCGTTGTTGGTGCCCCAGTACGCGGGTGACGAGGATATGAGGAGGACCCGCTATCATGACATGCTACGAGCTGATATTCGGGAGCATGTCAGTTTTTCAGCTCGCCCTACCCTGGACTCTATGATTCTTAGGGCAAGGGAGAGGAAGATAGATCTGGAGCACATTCGGAAGAGGAAGGTGGAGGAGGGGCATGTTATGGGGCATTGGGGAAGAAGCCCAAGGGATCAGATGCGGGGCCGAAAGGCCAACAGGGGGCGGGGCCGCTGCAGGAAATGAGGCAAGACGCACGAGGGAGCGTGCAAGATGGGATCTTCAGGCTGCTACAAGTGCGGCAAGTTAGGGCACTTCAGCAGGGATTGTACCGCCACTGCACCTATGATTCAGACATCGGAGTTTCTGTGTTTTCACTGCAACCAGAGGGGCCACAAGAAGGCCAATTGCCCCCAGTTGATAGCATCAGCGCCGGTTAAGGCGCCGGCTCCAGCTACCCTGCGGATTACAGATGGCCGGTAGGGCAAGGCAGAGGCTCCAGTGTGAGGAGCTAGGCATTTCAGCTGACGACAAAGGAGGCACGCGCCGCACCCGATGTGGTGACGGGTATGATTCTTTCCCTTTACTTTATTTTTATGATGTTATGATATTGATATGTGCTTTGTGTATATGCATTAGGATCGTTCCATGTGAACGGTATTCCTGTTCAGGTGTTGTTTGACTAGGGTGCCACCCGATCATTTTTTTCCCTTGCGCTTAGCAAGAGGTTTACGGAGTCTTTGGGCATGATGGATTGCCCTTTAGAGGTAGAGATTGCCGATGATCGATCGGTGCGAGCGTAGGCAGTATTCAGGGATTGTGTCCTAAGGTTATTTGAGGAGCGCTATTTGGTGGATTTGGTTCCCATCCCTTTACGGGGGAACAAGGTGATTATAGGCATGGATTGGTTGAGCCCTAATGGGGCGGTGATAGATTGCGCACAACAGTTAGTGTGGGTCAGGACCCCAAGTGGGGGAGAGTTGGTGATCCACGACGAGAGGCCACATCATGGACCCACAATATATTCAGCAGCGAGAGCTAGGCGCTACCTTCAGTAGGGTTGCGCGGGTATGTCGCGTACGTTATGGATACCCGGGATGCGGGAAAGGTGACGGTGAGCGAGGTTCCAGTGGTGCGAGACTACACTGATGTGTTCCCGGAGGAGCTTCCTGGAATACCTCCGGAGCGTCAGGTGGAGTTCAGGATCGACCTAGCTCCTGGTGCGGCTCCAATAGCCAAGGAACCGTATCGGTTGGCTCCTCCCGAGATGCAAGAGTTGTCTACGCAGCTGTAGGAGCTGCTAGATAAGGGATTTATTCGACTGAGCAGTTCGCCCTGGGAAGCCCCGATCCTGTTTGTGAAGAGGAATGACGGGTCACATCGGATGTGCATAGATTACCGGGAGCTGAATAAGGTGACGGTGAAGAACCGTTACCCACTCCCAAGGATCGACGACCTCTTTGATCAGTTGCAGGGAGCATCTTGGTTCTCCAAGATCGATTTGCGTTCAGGTTATCACCAGATGAGGGTCAGAGAGGAGGATGTACAGAAGACCGCATTTCGGACGCGTTATGGCCATTATGAGTTCGTGGTGATGCTGTTTGAGCTCACCAATGCCCCTGCCGCGTTCATGGACCTCATGAACCGCGTGTGTAGACCGATGCTGGATCGGTCTGTGATAGTTTTCATTGATGACGTCTTGGTCTATTCCAAGACACAGGAGGAGCACGAGGAGCATCTGAGAGAGGTTTTGGAGACCTTGAGGAGGGAGAGGTTGTACGCCAAGTTCTCCAAATGTGAGTTTTGGTTGCGCGAGGTGCAGTTTCTTGGGCACCTCGTCAACCAGAACGGGATTTCAGTAGACCCGGCCAAGGTAGAGGCCGTGATGAGATGGGAGGTTCCGAAGTCTCCATCCGAGATTCGGAGTTTCCTAGGATTAGCAGGATACTATCGGAGATTCATTCAGGATTTCTCCAAGATAGCCGTACCCCTGACACGGTTGAATAGGAAGGCCGTGGTCTTTCGATGGGGGCCTGAGCAGCAGGCAGCATTTGAGATTCTAAGACAGAGATTGTGTGAGGCGCCAATCTTAGCCCTACCCGAGGGCGTAGAGGATTTTGTGGTATATTGTGATGTGTCCATCTCGGGCTTAGGCGCGGTATTGATGCAGAGGGGTCATGTCATTGCTTATTCCTCGAGGCAGTTGAAGCCTCACGAGGCGAACTACCCGACGCATGATTTAGAGTTGGGGGCGGTGGTCTTCGCCCTCGAGATTTGGCAGCATTACCTCTACGGGGTTTGATGTACCATTTACACGGACCACAAGAGTTTGAGGTACCTCATGGATTAGCCGAATCTGAACATGAGGCGGCATCGGTGGTTGGACGTGGTGAAGGATTATGATTGCGAGATCCTTTACCACCTGGGGAAGGCCAACGTGGTGGCATTCGCCCTCGATATTTGGCAGCATTATCTCTACGGGGTTTGATGTACCATTTACACGGACCACAAGAGTTTGAGGTACCTCATGGATCAGCCGAATCTGAACATGAGGCGGCGTCGGTGGTTGGACGTGGTGAAGGATTATGATTGCGAGATCCTTTACCACCCGGGGAAGGCCAACGTGGTGGCCGATGCGCTTAGCCGTAAGGCGGCACCGATCAGGGATGTGTGTATGAGGATGACGGTGGTGACTCCACTATTAGAGCAGATTCGGGAAGCTCAGCAGGAGGCTATGAAGGAGGAACATCGAAAGAGCGAGCGAATAGTGGGTCAAGTCACCTCTTTTGATTATGATAGCCGAGGATTATTGACACTACACTGTAGGGTGTGGGTGCCGTATCTCGGAGGCGTGCGCCAGATCTTGATAGAGGAGGCGCACAAATCCCGATTCTCTATTCATCTAGGGGCGACGAAGATGTATAGGGATCTTCGTCTAGACTATTGGTGGCCCTGCATGAAGCGGGATATGGCATGGTACGTCGAGCGGTGTTTGGCCTGCAGGAAGGTCAAGGCTGAGCATCAGAGACCGCACGGCAAGATGCAGTCGTTGTACATCCCGTTGTGGAAATCGGAAGATATTACGATGGATTTTATCACAAAGCTTCGCAGGACTGCGCGAGGGGTAGATTCGATTTGGGTCATCGTGGATCGGTTAACCAAGAGCGTCCATTTCATTCCAATCCAGGAGAGTATCTCGGCCGAAAAGTTGGCCGATATCTATATCAGGGAGGTAGTGGCGCGGCACGGGGTGCCAGTGTCAGTGATATCAGACCGAGATGTGTGGTTCACTTCCAGGTTTTGGAAGAAGTTTCATGATGAGTTGGGCACCCGTCTGCATTTTAGCACCGCCTTTCACCCGCAGACGGATGGTAAGAGGGAGCGGACCATCCAGACTTTGGAGGATATGTTGCGGGCATGTGTGCTAGATTTCGGTGGTAGCTGGGATACCTGTCTTCCCTTGGCTGAGTTCTCATACAACAACAGCTACCACGCGAGTATTGACCGTCCCCCATTCGAGATGTTGTACGGACGGAGGTGTAGGACCCCGATATGTTGGGGTGAAGTTGGCCAGAGGGTCATGGGGAGCACCGAGGTGGTGCTTAGGACGACCGAGAAAATCCAGCAGGTTCGAAGCAGGCTTCAAACTGCGCAGAGTCGGCATAAAAGTTACGCCGACAAGCGTCGATCAGACCTGGAGTTCTAGGTCGGGGATATGGTTCTCCTGAAAGTGTCGCCTTGGAAAGGCATCATTCGATTCAGGAAGCGGGGCAAGTTGGGCCCAAGATTCATTGGTCCGTTCAGGGTTGTAGCCCGGGTGGGCAAGGTGGTGTATAGGCTGGATCTGCCGGCCGAGCTCAGTCAGATCCACAGCACCTTCCATGTCTCCCAGCTGCGGAAGTGCCTAGTGGATGACTCGATGGTGGTGCCGCTAGAGGATATACAGGTTGATGACAGCCTGAATTACATTGAGCGCCCAGTCACAATCCTCAACTGGAAGTCAAAGGATCTGAGGAACAAGATTGTGGAATTAGTAAAGGTGCAGTGGCAGCACCGAAAGGGTTCGGAATGGACTTGGGAGCCAATGGAAGAAATGATGGAGCATTACCCCGAGCTGTTTCAGGATCGAGCAGCAGACTTTGAGGACGAAGTCTAAAATAAGTGGGGGAGATTTGTAGCCCCTGGTTCCTGGTACGTAAAATTATCTAAGTATTTTATATTTTTAGCCTTGGACTCGGCGAGTTGTAGGCCCGACTCGCCGAGCGGACACGGGTTTGGGAGCATGTTTAAGTTGGCGACTCAACGAGTCCACATTCTGGACTCGGCGAGTCCCAACTGTCTGATGAAAACCTAAATTCCAAGGATTTGCACCCTATTTAAACCCTCTTATCGGCCCCCAAGCTCGCCCCATTCTCCCTCACAGCTCTCTTCTCCGTTCAATCCTTGTTCCTTGTGAATTTGAAGCATTTTGGTGTGTTTTCTTGAAGATTTGGGGAGAGAAGGATAGTAGATCAAGAAGAGAAGAAGGAGGCCAGGCATCCTTGTGTTATCTCAGTGATTTCCTTGAGGTATAACTCAGTTTCCCTCTGTTTTCATGCTTATTATCCCTTGTAGCTCCATGAAAGTCCTTCTTGAGCCTTTCCCCAAGTTTGTTTGTGTATTAGGGTTTGTAATAAGTTGTTTAGCCTCTAGATCTAGGCAAGAATGAGCTCCAGGAGCTTCGATCTACTGTCTTTATGGGGCCATATTGCATGAAAGCCCTAGATCTACTCTTTTAGTGCATTTTGAGCCCTAAAACCTTCATTGGTGTTTATTTACACGTAAAGTTGGAAACTTTACGTGTTAACCAGGCCCTAGAAACCCAGATCTATGTATGGTATGAGCTGGATTCAAGCAGAATCGCGTATATAGTATTTGCATGTGGCAGACTCGGCGAGTCGTTCATCTGACTCGGTGAGTTGAGTCGCGAGTTCCCGAGTTTTTTCCTTTTTCGTGTTGCGGGTTGGAGTAGTGAGTCATGGGGTGTGACTCAGTGGGTCGGAAGCCATACTCACTCATGAAGTAACTTGGCGAGTCAATTCCATGACTCGGCAAGTTCAAGGCAATCTTCTTGCCTCAAGAACAGACTCGGCGAGTTGTTCATACAGCTCGACGAGTCTCAGCATAGCGTGTTCTTCGGATGAAGATGAACTCGGCAAGTTGTTCATACAACTCGGCGAGTAGGATGAAGGACTATTGGCCTTTAGTTTAGAAGGAGAACTCGTCGAGTCAATGCTTAACTCTACAAGTAGAGACGGGTTTATGGTCGGACAAAGGGATAGGGACTCGGCGAGTTGGCAAGTCAACTCGGCGAGTCGGGCCAACTGGCAGTTGACTTTGACTTTGACTCTTGGTTTGGTTAGGGGTAAATGGTCATTTTACCCTGAGGTCGGTTAACAGTGTTTGACTGGGTGTTTTGTGGGGATTATAGCCGGAGGATTTCCAGGGCAGCAGCAGCAGGAGACAGTCCGTTCCACAAAGATGAGCAGCTACTTTGAGGTGAGTTACCTTCCAGTAGCGGTGGGTCTACGGCCACAATGCCTGCCCACCAGTAGGCTTGTATGATAGATGTTTGTCTCTATGATATTCATCTTGGTTTGCTACTACCTGTGATATGTTATTGTGCTAGTATGATATGATGCTATGTGCTAGTGACAGTAGGGGGAGATAGTCCCCAGTATAACGGTCGATAGGACCGAAGGGGAGACCAGCACCCAGATATGCTAGTCAGTATCCGGTTGAGAGGACCGAACGGGAGGCAAGCTCCCAGAGATACTGGTCAGTATCCGGTCGAGAGGACCGAAGGGGAGGCCAGCTCCCAGATATACTAGACAGTATCCTGTCAAGAGGACCGAAGGGGTAGGTCGGGCACCCAGATATGCCTGACAATATATGTATGTTATGCGATTTTATGGTATGTGGTATGTTGGGGGAACTCACTAAGCTTCGTGCTTACAGTTTTCAGTTTTGGTTTCAGATACCTCTTCTTCGAAGGGGAAAGAGCTGGCGCGGTAGCGGCCCATCACACACATGCCTTGTATTCCGCACTATGAGATCTTCCTAGGGATTTGTACTCTGACATTATTATGTTTTATGAAAATGTTTTTCCAGACATGCGATATCTTTATGGAATGTTATGATCGGTGAACGCTTAATTTCGAATGTTTTGCTATGTATATGTTTTTTTAAAATGAAATTTTTGGCTCGTATTTTTGGGATGTTACACAACTATAAAACATACACTTAGCAATTCACATAATCAAATAGCATATAACAAGAAAATCCCTAAGTCATAAAACATCACATAAATCAGGAAATACTATCATACATTTCTTCAAAGAATCCTTAGCTTAACATGAATTTGTAACCATTCACATATCAACAAGTTTAAATTTAACATATATAACAAGTGTGGGTATTTTGGGAATCACTTTCCTTTTTGGCATTTACTGACTTTACACATCACACCTTCATGTAAAACCGAGGTTGAGTCAGGAGCCCATGTTCATGATCCCAAGCCAAAAATCAAACAAGAACATGACAAGGGACCAAGCCCATGTCCTAACCTAACCGTTTTATTAAAATTTCATTTTCCAAAAATGTCTAGTGAATATTCTTAGGTCCTAGTTTGAGTTAGGTGACACACAAGTGTTCCACCAAATCCCTTAAACCCGGGCTTTGATACCAATTTGTAGTATCCTATTTTTCACAACAAAATTTTTCATTTATAATTAAGTAAAACTTCGTATTTATAAAATACCATTCAATAAAAGAAAAAAAATTGTTTGAAGATACCTTTGTTTAAAAATCAGAACGATATAATAAACGTGGAATCTCCATTACTGCAGATGAGTGTGTACAATCATGCATTCTCCTTCCCACGAACACCATTGGTACCTAAAAAACATTTAACCCACAGCTGTAAGAAAAACTTAGTTTGTTCCCCAAAAATACCACACACCACAATACACATATCATGCATGCACACTAGGTGCACAGTCACAAGGACTGGATTGCCCCTGGGCCCACAACCATAAAGACTGGAATGACCCTGGTATGTTGGCCTATCGCCTCAACCCAACCACTCACCTGAGCCTCTAGCCCATGACTGGTTCCTCTCTCGTTCCTACCCCTTACAGCCGACCCACACCTGGTATCTTGGCCTATAACACAAATCAGGAACGCCTCAACTTGACTCACCACAATATGTCATCATATATAATTAAACAAGCAATCAAGTAAACACATAAGAAGAGGTGACTATCTAGACAAATCTACATGTCAAATAGCTCACTACCGCATAGTAGGCCTCTCCCAGCACACTACGCTACTACCGGTAAATCTCCAAGGCATGCTTACCTATATGTAACTAGAGTTGAGATAGACATCGGGACAAATGATCCTACTCTAGAGCCACAACAAAATTAGTAACAAGCAAGAAAGCCTAGATCAAGAGTTCTCATGCTATCCTACGTAACTACATACAACCGTAGGGCACTCCACTAGACAATAACCAGCTTACTAGTACTCTAACTAGCATACCACTACTCCTGTATCCTAACATACAAGTATACATCCGGCAACATGTAGTATAGTGAGGAAACTCACCTGAATCGGAGACCAAAGAAAGAATGTGATATGCTCACTCTCTGCACTGATTGCTCCTGTGAGACGACCGGTACCAAAAAAAACAGTAGAGTCTTAATCAATAATCAAATTCCTTCAAGTTTGGACCAAATTCAAACCGGTCAAAAATTCAATGGTTAATGGTCAAATTCAACAACCAACATTACCAACAGTTGACCCTCATGTCTGGACCAACCCCTGGTTATTTCATGAGAACGTGCTTAACCCGATTCCAAACTCGGTCACACACCAAATCGGCCACGAACAACTCAATTAGCAACCACCATGATGTGAACCCTCCTTAGTCACGTCATGAACCCATCAGGACAAAATAATCAAGGGACTCTCCACCACCACGTCGTGACATTCTCTATGTTTCGCCATGACCACCGTCATAGGCAACATCTTAATGTTTTGAGTCCTTAATCCATTAAGTCTTCAACTCCAAATTTCCAAGAAGAATTGAGGGAATCCATAGGTTCATTAAAATGACAAGTTGATGGACATCAAACCTAGTAATTGAATTAATATATACTTAAATTATTAGAAAAGTACTTTTGGGTTGCCATCAAACCTAGTAATTGAAAATGATTAATAAATAGAAATAAATGGATTTATTAATATGCTAGGAAAATAATATATTAATTAGAAATTTTAATATTTAATTAAGAATTAATCAAAAATTAATTTGAATTAATTTTGGGATTAATTGGATTAATTAAAAGTGCAGGGGTTAAAATGTAATTGTTCAATAGTTGAACAAAATAGGTTCCAGAACCTTCCTTGGAAGGGTTGGACGATTTTAGGGTATTCCAAGGCATCTAGAATATTTCTTGTAGATAAATAGGAAGCTGGATGATTACCAATTTGAATTAATATTTTTTTTTCAAATTAGGATTATCAAGGGTTTCCAAATTACTCTATATAGGTCCCATTGGCCTTGGATTTTTGGCCAGTTGATCATTCCAATAGATAACCGAAATTCCTCCATCCCTTCTCCTATCTTAAAAGTATCCTAGTTGCTAGGGTTAAGTGTGAACCGTTAGAGGCACAATATTTATAGTGCTAGCTTCTAAGTGGTTTCAATAAGGATTGTTTGATTATTTACTACAACAATCACAATGGAATGTAATTCTTATAATTTTAAAATTACCTAGGGTAATAAAGTTTTTGTTGTTTTATAGAATGTTGCTTCAATAGAGTTATGACTAGATCTAATAGGTTGCATGTACTCTTAAGTGTATAAAGATTTATCCACGTTATTGCATGTAAAACCCATCAGTGGTATCAGACTGTATGGTTGTCTAACATTTGAATGTACATTGATTAAATTTGAACAAAACCCCAATTAGAGGAAAAACAGAATTGTCATTCTATTGCAGCACCACCTCATGGTGGTCAGTGGTCTTCCGCCACGGCTTGGAGACCTTCGGATTCGTGTTTTACTTCGTTCTGCCACGACGTGGTGATTGTCTGCCACGACGTGCTGAACCCTCTGATCAGCGAATATTGTTTTTTTGCTTAATTCCCAATTGATTAGGATAATAACTTCAAATAATGTTTTTTAATTGTGTAAAACTGACTAATTACCTTTGTAATCAGATACCATTATCTTGAATTTGTGAATTATCGTTATGTTTTAATTACATTTAATTATTTGATTAATAAAAAGATAAAGATCAAAATCATAATTCGTTTATTTTAAATTATGTTATTAATTTAAAAAATTTAAAATAAACCTAGTATTTTAGAAAAGTTTTTTAAATACACCTTATACTATATTTATAATTAAAAGTTTAATATATACTATATATATAAGACAAATCGGTCAAATCGTTAATATGCCTCATTCACGAAGAGATACTATAAAGTGGAGTTTAAGAAAGTGTCCTATAAAATGACCGCCAATAGGTATCCTTTTTACCCACCACTCGCTTGTATGGTGGAGGGTCATTAGCCAAATGAATTTGATAGGACATAATCTCATTAATAAGTATAATGCTATAAAAGTAACTAAACCATTTTATAAAATCCCACTCTTAATTACTTTAGAAAAAATGTGGAAAGTATGCTAATCTATAAAATTGCACATTATACTTTATAGTAGTTAGTGAAGCATGTGTAGTTAACTGACACACTAATAGTGACTATAAAGAGTAATAATGGGCATCTCAGAAAATTATCGTTGATTAAGGGAACATGTGTGGTTAATCGGCACATTAATATGAGATGATAAATGACATTGAGAGTTCCAAACATGTTTGTATGGTTATTCACATCTTGTTTGTGATCCTCGGTATCCCACTCACAAATACAAGAGCATAATCTGAGATTAAGCATGCCATTGATAGATTCAACGGATCTTAAAAGATCTAGGAATATCATAGTTAGAAATTGGTAAATTGCTTTTACCTACCTTCATAAAGTCTCAATAAGATTACGACATCCCTCTTCTTAGTTGTGAATTGTTATTTTGGATCCGAGCCTTAATTGTCATTATGGGTTAAAATATTAAGGATTATTGCCATCTAACTAAAACTATTATTTTTCTCTATAGATGTCTACTCCTAGTGATGCTTCTGATCCTTCTTCATCTACCTATCACTCGGGTTTCTCCCTACTCTATATCGTATCCAAGGTGACCTTTCACAACACCAACTACAATGATTGGATGTGCAATATCAAGATGGATCTTCGATTCGAATGCAAAGAATATGTCCTTGATGAAAAACTCATTGAGATCGATGAAGCCACTGCTACTCCTGAACAACTAGCCTCCTATAAGAAACACTACGATGTTGCAAAAAAAGTTGCTTGCATCATGGTTGCTCTAATGGATCTTGAATTGCAAAGGTTCTATGACGACTGCTAGACATTTGAGATGAACAATGACCTTGTGGGAAAGTAGAACAAGAGAGCTCGTCATGAGAAATATGAAGTGCTAATGTCCTTCATGGCTTGCAAGATGAAAGAGGGAGAGTCTGTATGCAACCACAAGCAAAGAATGCAAGGATACGTGGAACGCCTTGTTAGGCTGAATGTGCATTTTGACGAGGAATAGGCCATTAACATGGTTTTGAACTCCTTGCCAAGTTGTTATGATTAGCTCATATTGGCTTATCATTTGAACAACACAAAATTTACATTGGCCCAACTCCAAATCTTGCTACAGACTATTGTGTCAGGAATGAATGGAAAGAATCCATGCCCTTCCACTAATGCTCTCGTTCTCACCATTATGCAAGGCAAAGGGAAGAAAAGGAAGGTTTCTCCTAAATCTAAATGGAAGAACAAGGCCCATGATGGGCCATCTAGCGATGGCCCAAAGGTGAGGCCCAAAGCAAACATTCCATCTATTAGTGACCCCAAAGAAGCCACTTATTACTATTGCAATGACAAGGGCCATTAAAAGAGGAGCTGCCCCAAGTGCGTGCAAGACATCAAGGATGGCAAGGTGAAGCCATCATGAGCAGGTATATACACTATTCAAACTAATAACTCACAATCAACTTGTTCTTGGATCCTTGATACAAGATGTGGGTTTCACATTTGTTTAGAATTATAGGGGCTAAAAGAAGGTGTAGAGGTGGTGATTGGATGGATGAATCTGATCATGGGAAATTGGAGATCATCTATTGTTACCAAGATTGGGACTTATCATCTTGTGCTTAGTAGTGAAGTTAGTTTAGATTTGATAGATTAATGTTATTCGTCAGAAATGACACAAAACATGATTTCATTTCATGCATTTTTCATACAAGGTTTTCGTTACTTGTTTAATGATTTGAATGGTTCACTTTTAGTTTATAAAAATGGTGTTTTATATTTAAATCTTTTCCTTTTAATGGTGTGTATAAAACTGTGACTTGTGTTGATAGCTTAGGAAATGGTGTATTTCATATTGATTCGTCTAATGGTTTACACAAGGCATGCTTGTGGCATTGTCCTCTTGGGCACATTAATACGAAACGCATTACCTAACTCCAAAGGGATGGAGTCTTACAACATTTTACCTAAGGCTAAATGACGAATACGGATCTTGTATTTTAGACAGGATGACAAACTCACCTTTCGCTGGATCTTGTGAAAGAGGTAAAGGTTTGTTGGACCTTATACATGTTGGATTAGGTGTCTAAGCCCATAACTATTATTGGTATGTATTCGACCCGAGAGTAGCATGGTCCATTTGGGTTGCATATCATCAGGACAATTTGTTAGGATGGACTTTTGAGAGAAGGTTAATTATGGTTTATTAATATATTATAAGTTATAATATATTAATATGAAATCATATGTTTTAATTAGTATTGATCAAGAATTAATTTAGTGGTCGAAAGAGACTAATTAAATCTATGGGGACTAATTATGATAATTAGTTATATTTATATGTGTTAGGCTTATGATCCATGTTGGACCAAGTTTATGTATGGATACATAAAGAGTTGGGCCACATGAACCATGGATCATAAATCCCATGGGTATGGATTTGGGTTATATCCATGACCCTAGAAATCCCACATATAAATAGATACTTCATTGCCCAAAATCGCCACTTGTATCTTTTTAGAGTTCATGGTGTCTTTTGTGTGCATGGAATTCTCTCTCAAGTTCATCCTTTGTCCATGGTGTGTTGTGATTCCATTTGAGGCTTCCACACTATTGGTGCTAAGCTCTTTAAGGCCAAATACACCAAGAATTCAAGTTCCATCAAAAGGTATGTCATGCTAACTAGTATATTATATTTTTATGTGAAATGCATGCTAGTTTTAAAATTAATACCTTGGAAACCATTTGCATGTATAATTAGTGAAAACATAGATCCAAGGTATTTAGTGTTGTATGTGCACCATAGGATGTTGTAGTATACAAAAACCCAACAATACACACAGATCTATGTGGGCCTTTAGATCCACCACAAGAGATGCTAGTTGATTTTATGTAACATTTACAGATGATCATAATATATATATATATATATATATATATATATATATATATATATATATATATATATATATATATATATATATATATATATATATATATGGTTATGTATACTTGATCAAAAATAAATCAGAAACCTTTGAAAAGTTCAAAGAGTTTAAACATGGAGTCGAGAATCAGTTAGACAGGAGGATAAAGATGCTCCAGTCTGATAGAGAATGAGAGTATCTTAGTATCAAGTTATACGAATACCTCAAGGATTATGGAATAGTTTCATAATAGAATCATTCTACAACACCACAACTTAATAGTGTGGCAGAGTGACGCAATCAAACCTTGTTGTACATGGTTCATTCCATGATGAGCTGAGACACTCTTCCCATTTCCTTCTAGGGGTATGCCTTAGAGATAGTTACCCGTATCCACAATCGTGTGCAAACTAAGAGGGTTGCCAAAGCACCTTACGAGATGTGGAAAGGGAATGTTCTGTCGTTAGCACATATCAAAGTCTGGGGTTGTGAAGCTTTTGTTAGACGAGAGACTCGTGACAAGCTAGAAGAAGCTAGAAGTGAGAGATGTAGTTTCATTGGCTACCCACAAAATTCCTTTGGATACTTCTTCTATAGACCTAGTTAAAATGTGGTCTTTGAGCATGAAGAGGAGTCTTTCTTAAGAGAGAGCTCATATGCAAAGAGGAAAGTGGGAGTACTATTGACCTTGAAGAAATTAAAGAGTCAACCAATGAAGGAACCTTAGATGATAATAGTGGTCAACTAGAGGATGAGACTCCTGTTGAACCCATTGACATTTCATTACCTCTTAGATATTCTATTAGAATTAGAATGTGACCTACGTTTTATGGTTTCTACATAATGTCAAATGGTGATACATTTATCAGTGATCTAACACATATAAGTTTAGATGATCCACTAACTACAAAGAAGCAATGGCAGACCCTGAGGCAGCCAAATGGAAAGAGGCAATGGAAAGCAAGATCAAGTACATGTATGACATCAAGTTTGGAATTTGGTTGATCAAGAACCTGGTTGAAGGACAGTTGGTTGTAAATGGATCTTCAAGAAGAAGATCGACATGGATTGAAATGTGCACACATTCAAGGCACGACTGGTTGCGAAGGGATTTACTCAAACCCAACGGGTTGAAAATGATAAGACTTTCCCACCAGTGGCTAAGATAAAATCTATTAGGATAACGCTCGCCATAGCTGCCTTTCATGATTATGAAATTTGGCAGATGGATGTCAAAACTGATTTCCTTAATAGGAAGTTAGTTGAAGATGTTTACATGAGTCATCCAGAGGGTTTTGTTGATGCAAAGTTTCCCAATGAGTGTGTAAGCTTGACAATTCTATTTATGGATTGAAATAAGTGTCTCACAACCCGAATCTTTTTTACCATGTAAAAGTCAAAGAGTTTGGTTTTTTCTTGAAGTGAGGATGAGTCTTTTGTATATGTTAAAGCTAGTCGGAGTATTGCAACTTTTTTGGTATTGTATGTTGATGACATACTACTTATGAGAAATGACATTCCAACCTTGCAAGTAGTAAAATCTTGGCTTGGAAAGTGTTTCGCCACGAAGGATCTATGAGAGGCAGCCTATATACTTGGGATAAGAATTTTGAGAGTTAGAAAGAACAAACTAATTTCAATTAGTCTAAGTACATACTTGAACAAGGTACTAAAATGGTTTAGTATGGAAAATTCCAAGAAAGGATAGATACCTATTCTAAGCAATTTCAAATTGATTAATACTCAAAGGTCAAGTATGGATGAAGAGATAGCTGATATGAATGGAGTCCCTTATGATTTGGTTGTAGCGTCAATCATGTATGCTATGAGATGTACTCGCCCTTATGTGTCCTTTGCTTTAAGAATGGTTAGCTTCTATCAGGAAAGTCAAGGAAGAGCTCATTGGATAGAAGTTAAGAGCACCCTCAAGCATTTGCAAAGGACAAAGGACATGGTTCGAGTTCTTGGTGGCAGTGATACATTGAGAGTGATTGGGTATAGCGGCGCCAATTTTCAAATCGATAGAGACCACTTTCGTTCTCAATCTGGCTAGGTGTTCACTTTAAATGAAGGAGCAGTTACTTGGAAATGTTCCAAGCAAGACATTGTGTCTGATTCTACTTGTGAATCAGAGTACATAGCGGTAAGTGAAGCATCAAAGGAAGCATGTAAAACCTTGTTCCAAATCGTTCCTAATTCAGGTCGTGATCTAAAGATTGCTTATCATAACGCTAAGGGTCTCGGGAAAGATAGTATTAGACCCCGTTTGGTTGTGGAAAGTGTATATTGGATGACCCAGGAGTTCGATTTGTGTTTTGGAGCCCAAGGGTATATTAGTAATGTGTTAGTTTGGGCGTTTATGGATTTTGGATTTTAATTCGAAAATATTTAAGGTAAGGGTGAGTTGATATATTTGTAAAGCTCCTCTTTACCTATCCGTGGATATAAACATTATTGAAATCGGACATAAAACGAACAAGTTATGGCTTCCGTAACTTTGGTGATTTATAGGCTAATCCTTGTATGTAGGGCGTACAAGGGAGTACGTTAGGCGTACTACGCAGAAGGAATCACAAGCACCTTTTGGAGTACATGGGGTGTACTTGGAGTACGTGGGGTCTACTCTAGCTAGCTGAAAACCCTAATTTTTAGGGTCTTTATCCTATTTAAACCTCATTATAACACCTCTTGGAAACTTTTGACCAGTCTCCATATCTCCTAAACCCTAATTTCGACCCTTAGCCACCATTTATTGTGGTCCTGAGCTCTTGTGAAGAATATTGTTGTTTTCTTATACATTTTGAAGTGATAGAAGGATATTGAAGAATCATTACTTGGAGTGAAGCTTAGAGGTCAAAAACTATCACCACTTTTGCAAGCCATTGATGGTATAAAGTTCTTAGCTTGACAATTCCTTATGTAGATCTAGCTTGGGTTGATCTATGGTTTATTTTGGTCCCTTTTGGTTGGTCCTTGTGAGTAAAGATTTTTCCAGGAGTTTATCCTCTAGGTCTGGACATTTTAGAGGTCCCTAATGCATAAAAATGTTACATTTATGGATTTTGTGCATCCATGCAAGTTGATGTCTCGGTTTTTGGAGATAAGATTATAGATTTGGACTTTGGAGTACTTTTAGCCATGTAAAGCCTTCGAATTTATGGGTTAGGGCCTTACTATGAAGATATCATGTGGATTGGATAGTAATTTCTGAAGTTATTAATTCATTTGGCCAAAGAGTTGGGATTAGGCTGGTACGCAGGGCGTACTCCTGGGTACACTAAGCATTCTAGTTGCGAGTCTGTGTCTGCATCTATCATGTATGTAGGGCCTACGAGCTTGGTACGCCGAGCATATGCTAGTCCAGGCCGAAGAGACTATGGGTTTGTATTTTTCAGCCATGCTTTAGACTATTAATATTTGGGCCTTTGTGGGGCCATTAGACTGTTGATTTTGGACTTGCTTGTACTTTTGGGCTACCTTGGTTTAGGCCGATAATGGGTTTTGGGCCCACTTTGGAAGATTGGGCCATATTGGGTTTTGGGTTGGCAAATAGGATTTGGGTCTTGCTTTTGGGCTATGTAAGAGCAAGGATAAAATGGTCTTTAGCCTTGGTTATGGGCTAGGCAGCTTAGATTCTTGGTCTTGGGTTGGGATCCAATTATTAATTGGACTTTATTTTGATGATGATAGCGTGTATATTTTCCGGACCAGCAGATAGAGATTTATTTGCATATTTCAACAGCTAGAGGTGAATTTCCTCACTGTGTTTACCGAGTCAAAGGCACCAATGTTAGCCCATGGTTTGTTATGTTAGGATGTTAGATGTCTTCGCGACTCTTGCATGTCTAATGTGCATATATGCTTACCGGGCGGGGCCCGATGACAGTTTTGTATGCTATTTATCTTTGTGATTATTGATGGGTTTTAAGCACTATAACAATCCTATGGTGCACATACAACCCTAGATGCTTTGGATCTTAGTTTTTGCAAGTTATACATGCAATTTCATTTTATCCAAAGCATGTACCCTAGCTAGCATGCAATTGGAGATATAGAACATACAAAGTAGTTAGATGAATACCTCTTTGTTCTAGCTTGTAATTATTGGACTTTCAAGAGCTTAGTACCTCAAGTGTGATACCTCTAATAATTCACAAATACCAAAAGCAAATGGAGGATTATGAGAGTGAGGCTAGGAGGCACCAAAACGGCTAGGGGTTCTTGTTGGAACACAAGTGTCAATTTTTGGAGTGCAAGGGTTAGTATTTATAATGTGGAATCCCTAGGGTTTCATACATAAAACCCTAATCTACTTAAGCCTTTAAGTATTCCAATGATCCATATGATAAGCTCTTTGGACTAACACTCCATGGACTCTCACATGGTTTTAGTCCATCACGAATCAACATGGATCATTAGCCTAAACTATACGTATTATTGATTTACTTAATCAGTCCCTGTAAATTTATTCAGTCTCTTTTGATCACTAAATTAATTCCAAATTAATTCTTGATCAATACTAATTAAATAATATTATTTCTCAATTAATATATTATTCATATAATATATTAATAAATCACATATAACCTCTTTCTCAAATATCCATCCTATCAAATTGCTCAGGTGAAGGCAACCCAAAAGGACCATGCTACTATTGGTTCAAGTACATACCAATTATAGCTATGGGCTTAGAAACCTAATCCAACAGTCTCCCACTTGGATAAGTCTAATAATTGTAACTGCCAATGTAACTTCGAAATCCAATTAGCAATCTTAGCTCTCAAAAGTCGTTGTTGAACTCTGATCTTATCAGCAACGCGTCCTTTAAATAAGGGATCAAATATTCCACTATTCTACAAGATATCGTATAGACATGAGACATGGATTATAATCATTCTCTCTGTCCAAGGTTTGTTTCCCGACTTCCGATTTACAACGACTGACTCAGACTACAATTGAACACATTAACTTAGTCTAGGCTTAGCCAAGCACTTAGGGTGTCATCACTAAATCATCGAGGGGCCCACATATATCGCTTTTATCCCACTTTGGGTAAAAGGAACAGATAAACTTCGACTCATATGCTTGCTCAATTTAATCATCAAATCACACACAACAATACATTTTATAACACCAAGTTACTGGTGCATTTACGTATCATCCATGTGCAACCGACTTGTAAACTATAACTCATATGTATCTGTTTCAAGAATATAAGATATTATAGTCTCATAATCACTCGTGATAAAATCCATGAAGTGATTCATTTGAGCGTAGGTTTAATCCAATACTCAAATGTAATTACAGAAGTAGTCATGAACACTGCAGCAAACTTGTGCTATGTCTAAACACTTAGACAATCTATAGTCGGATTCATGACAGTCTTACCTCATTACTTACTTCCAAACTATGATTGACTATGGATGTTTGAATAATCCTATTATCTGGGAAGTAAAACATGCAAAGAGAAACACAAGAATAATCCAATCCAATATGGTCTTAACCATATTGATTACACGTTATTCATTGTATAATGTTTCGACTAATCAACTTAATACTTGAACTAAAACACCAGGTATCCCATGCTCCAAGCATGCACACTATATTTGCCTATGGTCCTTACCTTGTGAAATAGACCAGTAGAACACATTTCCAATGATGCTCATTTCATAATTCCCTAATCCATATTATAAGTGTAAGAATACAAAATTCTTGCCACTATTAGAATCTTGTTAGATCTAAACTCACATGCAATTATCCTTTTTTAATGTCAAGGTGCCAAAGTCACAGAGACTTTGTCAATGACATTACAAAGCGTTCCATTTGGAGATCGCTACAAGACAAATCCATAGATATGAAGCCTCACATTCAAAGTCACAGAGACTTGACCAAGGATATTACAAAACATTCCATTGAGATTGTTACAAGACAATTCCGCGGAAATGAAGTCTCACATTCAAGGTACATTCCTTAGACATCCTTCTTGCATAAAAGTTTCTAACCTACCCATAGATTCTTAACATCCAACTCCCATTATGGAAACATTTCCATATTTACCATATGAAAACTCATTCTTAATAGAATCCTATTTATTCATAATAATGTCAATATGATCCATTCATTTAATATACTTCCAACTGCCCACAAGTGACCAATCCTTAGCGAACCTTAGATTGTCCGTGACGGTTGTTTAACTACTTTAGTCAAATCCGGTTCTGGTCCTTTTTCCCTCTTAATACCTTGGGCATTTGGAATATACAAAACGGTCGAATATTACAGCATATGCAATCGATCCTATACCCGAAGCATATGGAATACGATTCATAATGTTTTACATAAAGACATGATACTTGACCAATCCTTTGCTATAATATTGACATATTTAGAATTTCCAATGTTGAAGCATTTCAACCTGTTATTCATATATGCTCATGAATAAGTTTGATTAACACTTCAATCTAAACTTTTAGATTCAAAATAAAGTATAAGTATCCTTTCCCTTACTATAGCAAAACAACTTTTCAAACTTTGCAAGTCAAAACTTTGTTTCCTATATATAGCATTGCCAACTCGTAGCAATTTTTATAATGATTATGCTCGCACTAGCACAATAATTATGTCCTTACTAGCATAAAACTTAGGCTCCCACTAGCTTTGGCATGTACCCAGAAATCAGCTGGACTTCTAGAAATCAATACTTATTGAATTTCTTACCAAAGTTCAGATTTCTGATACAAGATGCTTTGATAAGACTTTATCTAGGCTTCTCAAACTCATATACCTTTCCTAAAATAGCTCATATGTGTGTCTAAACTATTTCAGAACTTACAACAAGTCCCGAATGTTCAGACTATTTGTCATTTCTCACAATTCGAACTATGAATAGGGATGTCGTAATCATAATCGAATTTGAGAATACAATTAACACAACTGCTATTTCTTTAAATCTACTTAGTGAAAGCGTTTCCTCACAATCCTTTTATGAAGCAGAGAGAAATCTTTGCCACTTAGATTTTATGGTGCATGTGCTCCTATCCATGTGAATTTGTCATTACCATAATCACAAGACAAGGTTTGTGAGAAATCTGAAATCATATGGATTGAACTTGTTCAATCTTAATTTCTTGTCATTTGGTAGCACATGGGCCTACCATTGCTTCCAACTTATTGAGAAACTCACCCACACTGATCAATGTACTTTCACTGATCAACGTGCTTTGCCTTATGCAATCAAATGAGGATTCATAGAACTCACATGCATAGTCAACTTAACTGGAACGACATTGAAAGAAGAATGTGTCAACACAATAGGTTATGAACCTCAAGTCGTGCGTTAGCGATTAACAGTAGGTTTACTTTTGATTAGCTCCTGTAACTTTTCAAGATCTTTAAGATTCCCATTGACCTCTTGACATATAAGATTCTCTTGTCAAGAAACATTCCTTGACAAACAAATATTCAAGAGTTAGTGCGGGTTCTTATCAATAAAAACACTTCATTTAATTGGTCTTAGTTGGTCTTTGCTTTAGCCAAATCATCACAACTACCAATTCCAAATGTGCAAAAGTAAGAAGCATTTCTACTCCATATTTGATGAATGTTATAAACCTTCTTAAGATTATATCACTCAAGGCACAATCTTGGAGTGTGACTCTAAGACTTGATTTTGCAACGGAGTATGACTCATCCTTTTAATTTTAACCATTTTAACAATTCTTGATACCTCTCCTTAGTCATATAATTGCACTAAGGTATCATTAGAGGATCAATTGTGACATGGTTCCATAATCATAAGGGTGATCATAAAACAGGATACTAAAGTATTCTCCTTTCCTTTCAGATTGGAGAAAACTTTTATCTTTCTGCCTAATTGATTCTTCTTATTCGTTCTCCTATACTTTGAAACTTTTCAAAGTATTAGAATTACACTTAATCTTGTAAGTATAACCATATTTACTAAACTTTTAGTAAATTATGACCAATAGTCTTATCGTTCTTTGTGGTGGATCTGACTAGTTCACATCAATGTGTACTAGATCCTTTGGTCCTTCACTTGACTCACATATATAGGCGAATAAGGAGTTAGTCTCAATTTTATCAAGTACCAATATTTTCATACTTCATATAATTCAAATCACGTGATTCCAAGTTTCTCTCCAATTGAAACTTGGGCGTTGAGAATCTTCCATTACTTAGAAAATCACGACACTATCACAATCGATATAACTAAGAATCAAACCATTTTCAACATTGCTATTAATAGAAACATATAAACAACAATTTTTACAAATGCCATTGCAAGGATATCATAAAATAAGAAGAAATCATAATTTTTCTTTATTTATAAAAATGCGGAAAAACTTGTCCTTACAATGCAATTACAAGTGAAAACTATGTTACTAAATATCCCTAAGCAATCTATCATAACTCCTAAGTAGTAGCTCAAAAATCTGATCATCGAACCATGCAATCAAAATCCACTTCTTCATGATTAGACTCAACATGCTATTTCCTTTAAGCTTCCTTCTTTCTCTTTGATTCTGCAAAACATCAAAATGTAACTTTACATCATGTAATAAGAATCACTAAATGGGAACTTAATAGAATTAGATAATGGAAATACCTGGAGTAGAGTTATACATTTTGACTTTACCATCCTTGCGATCTTTCAGGTAGATACGATAAATTCGCATCCAATGCCCCTTCTCTTGACAATAGAAACAAACAGACTCTTTAATGGCACTCGGGACAATCTCAAACTTAGCCTTTGTCTTTCCCATTTGGTCAAACGATTTGACCTTGGTCGATCCCTTTCCATTGGAAAGAGAAACTTTTCTAGACTTCCAATGTTGCCATTGTCAATGTCCATGGAAGTTTGGGAGATTGATCTTCCAATCAAATTTGCTTGACCAGTACACCAAATCATTGTTGATTCAACAACAAATAGCAAATAGGTAAGATCGATAAGGCTCACGTCATGATCTGTCATATAGTAGTCTTTAACAAACTGACCATAAGATTCGTGGAAGTGATTGAAGAACCAAGTCAATAGCGAACTTCATCGGGAAAACAACACCCAACATTCCTAGCCTGTCAATATGAAACTTCATCTCCAATACGTGAGCACATACAGACTTCCCTCTTCGTGTTTGCTTGCCAATAGGGTTTGAGTGACCTTGTGTTGGGTTTTGAGCACTTTAACATTCCTATGCTGCACATGCAACCCTAAATTCTTTGGATCTATGTTTTCTCTAGTTATACATGCATTTTTCAATTTTTCCAAAGCATTGTCCTAACTAGCCTACATTTGAACAATTGAATGATACAACTAGTTTGGTGACATACCTTTATAAAGGACTTGTACTTCTTGGCCTTTGAAGCATGAGCAGCTCAAGTGTGATGCCTCTATTGGTTTACAAACACTACTATGCAAGAGGAGGCTTGAGAAAATAGGTTACTAGCACAAAATCAAATTCACCCTCTTGAAAAGTAAGTGGCAACCGATTTTGGCTCTAGTAGGGGCTTATTTATAGTGTTGCACATGCTAGGGATACACTTTGTAAACCCTAATGACCCATGAGTTTCCACATTCTTACGCTCCATGGATTTAACCTCCATGGACTATCCATGGATTAGTTCAGCAATCTACATAATCATGGATCATTGGCCCACACTACAAGAATCATTGATTGACATATTCAATCCCCATATATTTAATTAGTATCTTTTGACCACAAAATTAATTAAAAATTAATTCTTGATTAATACTAATTAAATAATACGATTTCATATTAATATATTATACTTGCAATATATTAATAAACCATAAATAATTTTATTCTTAAAATCCATCCTATCAAATTGCACTGGTGAAGGCAACCTAAAAAGGACCATGCTACAATCGGGTCAAGTACATCCCAGTTATAGTTATGGGCTTAGACACCAAATCCAACAGTCTCCCACTTGGATAAGTCTAATAACTATGACTGCCAATGTGACTTCAGGATCCGGCTTAGCAATCGTAAGCTTTCAAAAGCCACTGTCGAACATTGACCTAGTTAGTGACGCGTCCTTTGGATAAAGGATCATATATTCATCTGTTCTCAAGATATCTGTGCGGACAAACACATGGAACATAGTTATACTTATTGTCCTGCAATTTTGTTTCCCGATTTCCGATTCGTCTGACATAGAACATAACTGAACACATCAATTTAGTTCTGACTGGGTCCGACACATAGTCAAAATAGAATCATCGAGGGGCCCAAGATATCGCTTTTAATCCTCTTAGGATAAAAGGAACAAAGAACCTTCGACATTATATGCTTGTACTAACTACACATCAAATCATGCACAACGACACATTTTATAACTTCAAGTAACTGATGCGTTTTCGTGCAATCAATGGACAACCAACTCGTAGTCAACAACTCATATATCTTGGTTTTAAGACTATATGAGATTATTGTCTCACAATTACTCATGATAAATTCCATGAATTAATTCAGGTGAGCAGAGGTTGAATCCAATACTCAACTCTTATTTCAGGAATACTCATGTATGGTGTAGCAAACATTTGCTATGCCTAACACTTTAGACAATCTACAAGCCAACTCATGACAGTCTTCTTTCATACTTACTTCCAACGTATGATCGACTGTGGATAGTTTGAATAATTCTTATTATTCTGGAAGTCAAAACATGCACAGTGAAACAATAGTAAATAATTGGCACAGGACATTAACTTTACTTATAAATAAAAAAAACCTTTTATTTAATCATCAAATGTCAATTAAAATTTAGCTATTACAAGTTTCTATTTATATAACCACTAAAACTAATATTGTTTGTTAGCCCAATGCCCCTTGCATGCTGCAAGTTCTTAACCCTAGTCAGTAGAGGATCTGCTGGTTTGTCCTCTGACAAAATCCCCTTTACCACGAGGTGTCATTCTTCTACTTGATGTCTTATGAAGTGGTATTTTCTGTTGATATGCCTTTATCTACCATGATCTATCGGTTCCTTGGTTAAGGCAATCGCCCCTTCATTATCACATCAAATCTCCATAGACTCATTTATGGATGGAATGACTCTAAGGTCTCTGATGAACTTTTTCAACCATATCGCCTCCTTCGATGCTTTGCGTGCTGTTATGTACTTTGATTCGTACGTTGAATCAGCTATAGTCTCCTGCTTGGAACTTTTCCATGTCACTGCTCCTCCATTCAGGGTAAACACCCATCTCGACTGAGAGCGGAAATTATCTCTGTTAGTGTGAAAACTGGCGTCGCTATACCCTGTCACTCTTAAGTCATCATTCCCACCACGGGTAAGGACCCAATCCTTTGTCCTCCTCATGTACTTGATAATGTTCTTAACCGCAGTCCAATGAGCTTTACTAGGATTCTCTTGATATCTGATAACCATGCTCGAGGCAAAGGCCACATCAAGGCGAGTACAAGTCATAGGATACATGATCAAGCCAAGTGCAGAAGCATATGGAATTCGGCTCATCTCTAATATCTAAGCCTCTATACTCGGACTCTAAGTCTTACTCAGTTTGGTATTGCTTAGGATAGGTAGGTTACCTTTCTTGGAGTTCACCATGCTGAAACACTTCAACACCTTGTCCAAGTAGGTACTTTGACTAAGTCCTATTAGTCTTTTACTCCTGTCTCTCAATATCCTTATCCCTAGGATATAGGTAGCTTCTCCGAGGTCCTTCATAGCGAAACATTTCCCAAGCCAAGACTTAACCTCCTGCAAGGTTGGGATGTCGTTTCCTATGAGCAGTATGTCATTTACATACAAGACAATAAAGCTCACTATACTTCCACTAGCATTGACATATACACAGGACTCATCCTCGCTTCTTGAAAATCCAAAATCTTTGACATTCTCATCAAAACAAAGATTCCATCTGCGAGATGCTTGTTTTAATCCATAGATGGATTTCTCAAGCTTACACACTCTCTTAGGGTACTTTGCATTGACAAAATCCTCTAGCTGACTCATGTAAACATCCTCAGCCAACTTTCCATTAAGGAAAGCGGTTTTGACATCCATTTGCCATATTTCATAATCATGAAATGCAGCTATGGATAACATAACCCTGATTGGTTTTGTCTTCAATACTAGTGAGAAGGTCTCGTCATAGTTAACTCCATGAGTTTGAGTAAATCCCTTCGCAACTAGTTGTGCCTTATATGTGTACTTTCCCATCCATGTCGATCTTCTTCTTGAAGATCCATTTGCACCCGACTATCTTACGGCCCATTACAATGTCAACCAAGTTCCAAACTTGATTGTCATACATGGACTGAGTCTCACTGTCCATAGCCTCTTTCCATTTTGTAGACTCGGGGCATGCCATGGCTTCCTTGTAGTTATTATGTTCATCCAGATTTACCAGTGTGCTATTACCGATAAATGTATCACCTTTAGCTGTTATATGAAAACCATATAACATAGGTTGAACACTAACTCTACTTGAACGCCTCAGAGGTACGAACTCGTCAATTGGCTCAACCGAAGTTTCCTACTCGGGTTGAGTGCTAGTGTTTGAGGTTCCTTCACCGCTTGACTCTTGAAGCTCTTCAAGGTCAATTTGCATCCCACTGTCCCCTTAGCATATGAGCTCTCTCTCACGAAACACTCCTCTCCACGCCATGAAGTCAACATTGTCACTTGGTCAATAGAAGACAGAAAAAAAGGACTTTTGCGGGTAGCCGATGAAAATACATCGCTCACTTCGAGGTTCGAGCTTTTCATCAGTATCGCGTCTCACGAAAGCCTCGCAACCCCAAACTTTGATGTGGTCTAACGAGGGAACCTTCCCTGTCCACATCTCATGAGGTGTTTTGGAAACCTTTTTGGTAGGGACTAGATTAAGGATATGGGCGACAGTCTCTAAGGCATACCACCAGAATGAGATAGGTAAGGAAGCTCGACTCATTATGGAACAAACCATGTCTAGCAAGGTTCTATTGCACCTCTCAGCCACACCATTAAATTGTGGTGTCCTTGGTGGCGTTAATTGTAAAACAATTCCACATTCCTTAAGATAGTCAAGGAACCCGATACTAAGATACTCTC
This sequence comes from Lactuca sativa, assembly GCF_002870075.4. NCBI lineage: Eukaryota > Viridiplantae > Streptophyta > Magnoliopsida > Asterales > Asteraceae > Lactuca > Lactuca sativa. Next base: position 153,675,834 of record NC_056629.2, read on the forward strand.
CTCCTCGAGCATATCGCAACATCTTTATCTTCCTGCTCAATTGATTCTCCACTTCTTGCTTAAACTCCTTGAACTTTTCAAAAGTTTATGACTTATGCTTGATTAAGTAGATATAGCCATACCTACTGTAATCATCAGTAAAAGTCACATAGAAACAGTTAGCATCCCTTGTGGCGGTTCTGAATGGTCACACACATCATTGTGTATGAGATCCAACAGTCCTTTGCCCCTTTCAAAAGTGCCAGTGAAGGGTGACTTGGTAATCTTTCCAAGTAAACAAGATTCGCAAGTGTCATCCGACTTTAAGTCGAATGACTCCAAAACTCCATCCTTTTGGAGTTGGGCTATGCGCTTCTTGTTGACATGTCCAAGACGACAATGCCACAAACATTCCTTATCCAAATCATTGGAAGAATCAATGTGTAACACATTATTTCCTAAGTTATCTACAATTATCACAGTTTCATATATACCATTGCAAGGTAATTCTTCAAAATAAAATACACCATCGTTATAAGCATTAATACCACCAATTTCATTATTAAAAGAAAAGGTAAAAGCTTGTTTATACAAACTATGAAAGGAAATAATATTTCTCGCCATATCGGCCGAGTAACAACAATTATTCAAATCTAAATTTAAACCATTACTAAGCAATAAAGAATAACCTCCAATCTTGGTTGCATGTGACACTTTCCAATTTCCCATGATTAAGTTTATCTTCCCGCGCTCCACATCTGTACTTATTTATAGTCCCTGCAAATCAGAACAAATGTGAAATCCACAACCTGTATCAAGGACCCAAGAACTAGCATGTGATGAGTTATTAGATTGAATAGTGTAAATACCAGCAAAGGAGGGCTTGATCTTGACATCCTTTATGTCCTGCAAGTACTTGGGGCAGCTTCATTTCCAATGCCCTTTTCATGGCAGTAGAAGCACTCTGCATCCATCAGATTAGAGGAGGGATTAGCATAACCAACTGTGGTTCCACTTGAAGAGGATCCATCAAGAGAGTTCCCCTTGCGACTCTTGTATGGAGCCTTCCTCTTCTTTCCCTTCCCATGTACGATTGCTAGAACAGGGGCAGAAGTACTAGTAGGAGTAGACACATCCGACTTGCCTTTCAGGTTGCTTTCTGCAGTCCTTAAAAGGCCTTGAAGCTTGCTAAGAGTGACCTCCTCCTTGTTCATATGATAGGTCATACGAAACTGATCATAACAAGAAAGTAGAGAGTGTAGAATAATATCTATGTCCAACTCTTCATCAAAATTGACATTCAATTTAAGCAAGCGGTCCACGAATCTCTGCATCTTTTGCAAGTGGGTCGTGATGGGTTTACCATCCTTCATTTTGGTTGTGATCATGGAGGCAATGATCTCATACCTCTCCTGCCGAGCACTTTGATGGTATCTTTCCATCAAATCTAGATACATTTCAAAAGGATAGTACTCCTCATAGGACTTCTGCAGCTCAACAGTCATGGTAGCAATCATTAGACACGATACCTTTGTTGCATCCCTCTCATGAGTAGTGTGTTCAACGATTTGTTCGGGAGTAGCAGTGGTGACATCAATCTCCTTTAGCTCTTTATCTAGGATATATTCTTTGTCCTCATAGCGAATAGCCATTCTAATGTTACAAATCTATTCATTGAAGTTCGAGCCATCGAAAATGACCCTCCCACATAGATTCATGAGGGATAAAGAGCCTGAAGGGATTGGTGTGGAAGCGTTGTTTGGGATAGACATCTGAAAAGGAAGAAGAACAAAGTTTAGCTTAGACGATTATCCTTAATATTACACCCAAATGAAATATTAAGGCTAAGACCCAACACAATATTCAAAAATTGCGAAAAGGGATGTCGTAATCGAATTGTAAAATATTTGAAGATAGGTAAATGACGATTTACCAATTTCCACCATGAAAAATGAAATAGATTATTAAGTTTTAATTGGATTTGAAATTCCTAGATCCTTTGAGATTCATTGAACCTTTCAATGGCATGTTTAAATCTCGATCGTGCCCTTCAAGTTTGTGACTAGGATGTCGAGGATCACACACAAGGTGTGAATAACCATGCAAATTAACTTGGTACAACCAATGTTACAGATCACCTAATCATTGTGCCAGTTAACCACATACGCTCCATTGATCTATGATTAACATCAAGTTACCCTTTGCCACACATTGTGAGTCCCAAATTAGTGTGCCGGTTAACCACACATGCTCCACTAACGACTTATCAAAGGTGAAAAGTGTAATTTTATGGATTAGCACCATTTTCACTTTTTTCCTAAATTAACTAAGATTGGAAATTTATTAAAAGTTTAGTTACTTTATATTTATCATTATACTTTTAGTGAGGGAGAATTAATATCCTATCCTACCCGTTTGGCTAACGACCCTCCACCAGTCAAGGAAACGGTGGGTGAGAGTGGACACCCATTAAACCACCATTTTATAGGCAGTAAGCTTTAATCCCCTTATAGGCCGACTTTGTGAATAAGGCCTACTAACGGTAAAACCAACTTATCTTTATATATATATATATATATATATATATATATATATATATATATATATATATATATATATATATATATTATTAAACTTATAATATTATAAATTATAAGGGTTGAATTTTAACTTTTAAAACTCTAGGGTTTGGAGTTAAAGTTTTGTTAGTGTGACTTTACAAATTCCAAAACTTGAGGGCAAGTTTTGAAACTTGTCAAAACTCTTCATATTCATAACTTATGAGTTTAATTAGAAAATTTTAATGTATGAGACCCTTCATTTTCCATAACTTGAGGACAAGTTATGGAGGTCATTAATATTCATTTAGATCATTTTCTAAAAACAAAAAATTATCACATAATTCATGGATGATCTAACCAAACTCATAAACAAGATAATTCTAAGTCAACAGTTTGCAAGCAACTTTGTTTATCATATAAAAAACAATTATTTTAAAACTTTGACAATTATCTTGTGGTTGTATGAGCACAAGCACTACCATATCATAAAAAACATTTCCATTTATCCAAAACAGTTTGTGGTAGTGTTCCCAATCCAAACCAAGCCAAGAAACTAAAAATTATGCAAATAGAGCCTTCAACTCATCGAGTGTATGAACTGGACTCGGCGAGTTGTTCTGCTACTGAGTGGACTCATCGTGTCTATTCATGGACTCGGCGAGTTCACCAGTTAAAGGCCAAAATTTCTACTTTTTCAGTTTTGAAAAACTAGTAAGCATAAAATATAATAGAAAACAATCATAGGCTCTTATACCACCATTGGGTTTTGAGCACTATAACACTCCTATGGTGCACATGCAACCCTAAATGCTTTAGATCTATGTTTTCTCTAATTATACATGCATTTTTCTATTTTTCCAAAGCATTGTCCTAACTAGCATACATTTGAACAATTGAATGATACAACTAGTTTGGTGACATACCTTTATAAAGGACTTGTACTTCTTGGCCTTTGAAGGTTGAGCACCTCAAGTGTGATGCCTCTATTGGTTCACAAACACTACTATGCAAGAGGAGGCTTGAGAAAATAGGTTACTAGCACAAAATCAACTTCACCCTCTTGAAAAGTAAGTGGCAGCCGATTTTGGCTCTAGGAGGGGCTTATTTATAGTGTTGCACATGCTAGGGTTACACTTTGTAAACTGTAATGACCCATGAATTTCCACATTCTCATGTTCCATGGATTCAACCTCCATGTACTATCCATGGATTAGTTCAGCCCGTCTACATAATCTTGGATCATTGGCCCATACTACAAGAATCATTGATTTACATAATTAATCCCCATATTTTTAATTAGTATCTTTTGACCACAAAATTAATTCTTTATTAATACTAATTAAATAATACGATTTCATATTAATATATTATACTTGCAATATATTAATAAACCATAAATAATCTTATTCTCAAAATCCATCCTATCAAATTGCACCGATGAAGGCAACCCAAAAAGGACCATGCTATAATCAGGTCAAGTGCATCACAGTTATAGTTATGGGCTTAGACACCAAATCCAACACCTTGAACTTTTCAAGTCGACGAACTCCTGGGTCAAGGAGAATAATTGGAGGATGTTGAGGAAGAGAAGTATGTTTTCGAGTTACATCAATGCACGACAAATAGATTGATCTTTCACCTTGATAGCCATGTGGAATATCATCTTCACGAGGAAAGCTTTTTCCAAAAGGATGAGGAAGACCATAGTTGTCAAAACTAGACATCTAGAAGGGGAGAAATTCAAGTAAGTTGATTTAATCCTTAATATAACACCCAAATGAAATATTAAGGCTAGGCTCCAACACAATAATTCACAATTTCAGAAGAGGGATGACGTAATCCAATGTAAATTATTTGTCAGTAGGTAAATGAGGATTTACCAATTCCACCACGGAAACAAAATTTAAATGAATTAGGTTTTTAAATGAACCTCCTAGAACTTTTGAGATTAATTGAACTTTTCAATGGCATGTTTAATCTCAATTATTCCCTTTCAAGTTTATGACTGGGATACCGAGGATCACAAACAAGGTGTGAATAACCATGCAAATTAGCTTGGTACTCTCGAAGTCATTTATCACCTAATCAATTTGTTGGTTAACCACACACGCTCCATTGATCTATGATAACCTACGAGCTACCCATTTCCATCCTTCATTAGTCCCATGTTAGTGTGCCGGTTAACCACACACGCTCCACTAACGACCAAAAAGATGCAATGTGTAGTTTCATGGATTAGCACCAAATTCATATTTTTCCTAAGTAACTAAGATTTGGAAATTTATAAAACATTTAGTTACTTTTATTTCATTATACTTATTAATGAAAGTTTGTTTCCTATCCTACCCATTCGCCTAACGACCCTCTATTTGTCAAGGGTGGGGTGGGTAAGAGTGTACACCCAATGGCGGTCATTTTACAGGCCGCTTCCTTAAACACCCCTTATAGACCAACTTCGTGAATGAGGCCTACTAACGGTAAGACTAACTTTTAACTCATACATATATAATATATTAGACTTTTAATATTATATAGTATAAGGGTGAATTTTACACATTTAAAATAATAAGTGGTTTAATCTATTAATAAACTAGACTTTTAATTTAATTAAACTTAGACCATGTCATTATGGATTTATTAATTCCTTCTTTTAATTAACCACTTAATTAATTTAATAAAACCATAAGGGTGTAATTTGATCTATTCAAAATATCAAGGTTCTAAATTTAAGATTTCAAAATTAAGGCTATTTAATTAAATTTGAAGTTACAAAACCAAGAGGTGCACTTATGAACCTTTTCAAATTACTAGCGGTATACAATTTAATATTTCAAAATGGAAACGTTTTAAATTCCAAAACTTGAGGACAAATTTTGAAAGCTTTTCAAAACTCTAGGATCAATTTGACAACAATTAAAATAATCATATAATTAACTATATCACCAAATTGACCTAATTTATGTTCATATAGCAAGGTAATTCACATTAAATTCCACAAATAATCAATTTATCGTATAAACAATTAATTATCTCAAAATATGACAATTATCCTTCAATTAGATGAAGATAGTCATCACCTTATCATAAAAACAACAATTTTTATCAGTCAAACCAGTTTGTGGTACTGATCCTAATCCAAAACTTGGCCAAAACCCTAAACATTTGCCCACTGACCAGTCACCATGTCGTGGTCATCAGGAAGATTCCAAAAAAAAAAAAAACGATTTCCTTGCTTTGAACAATTACCAATGCCTCAATATAATAGAAAACAACCTGGCCCTGATACCACTAATGGGTTTTAAGCGCTATAACAATCCTATGGTGCACATACAACCCTAGATGATTTGGATCTATGTTTTCTCAAGTTATACATGCAATTTCATTTTATCCAAAGCATGTACCCTAGCTAGCATGTAATTGGAGATATACAGCATACAAAGTAGTTAGATGAATACCTCTTTGTTCTAGCTTGTAATTATTGGCCTTTCAAGAGCTTAGTACCTCAAGAGTGATACCTCTAATAAGTCACAAACACCAAAACCAAATGGAGGATTATGAGAGTGAGGCTAGGAGGCACCAAAACGGCTAGGGGTTCTTGTTGGAACACAAGCCACTATTTTTGGAGTGCAAGGGTTAGTATTTATAATGTCGAATCCCTAGGGTTTCATACATAAAACCCTAATCTACTTAAGCCTTTAAGTATTCCAATGATCCATATGATAAGCTCTTTGGACTAACTCTCCATGGACTCTCACATGGATTTAGTCCATCAGTAATCAACATCGATCATTGGCCCAAACTATAAATATTATTGATTTACTTAATTAGTCCTTGTAAATTTAATCAGTCTCTTTTGATCACTAAACTAGTTCCAAATTAATTCTTGATCAATACTAATTAAATAATATGATTTCTCAATTAATATATTATTCATATAATATGTTAATAAATCACAAATAACCTCTTTCTCAAATATCCATCCTATCAAATTGCTTCGGTGAAGGCAACCCAAAAGGACCTTGCTACCATCAGTTCAAGTACACACCAGTTATAGTTATGGGCTTAGACACCTAATCCAACTATTATTGCAAGTGTTATGTGTTTATATGCTTATATATCTATATGTATACCAGGCGGGTCCTGAGGAATGATTGATCAGTATATCGAGCAGGGCTCGATGCTGGGTAGGGCCCGATATATGTTTGATATGTATGGTAAGTGGTATTTTGGGGAGCTTACTAGGCCTCGTTCTGACAATTTTCAGTTCATGTTTCAGGTACTTTTAGTTTCAAATGGAACATCTTGGGACGACTGCATTGCACACACCATATTGTTCCATATTTTATATGACTCTGATGTACTTGGATATTTTTTAACACACTCTGATTCTCAAAATGGTTTAATGATATTGATTGGGTTGATGGTTTGTTTAATATAAAAATCAAAATGTTTGGTCTTAACTTTTGGGACATTACAAGTTGGTATCAAAGCATTAGTTCAAGGGATTCATACATACTCTCGGGTGTGTCTGAACTCAAACTGAGGGTTTGGTAGAATTTTTTGAAAAGAAATGTTTTATAAAAAGGGTTTCCTAATAATAGAAAAAAGGTGTGGTGCATGCAATCGACCGAGCTCAAGTAAGTGGTTCCCAAGATACCGATACATGTTCATCTCTTATATGATGTGAATGTTCGCATTCTAGGATAAGGCTAGGGATACTATCAAGAATTACATGATAGAATGGCTTGATATGGGATGCCTTGTAGCCTACGAATCATTGCATTCCATGAGTTGGAATATGCATTGGAATCAGTAATTGCTAAGTGTATGCTTTAAAATTTGTATACGGTTAGGATCAGATAGCCTTAGAATGATTGATTTGGCCTAATTTCTTGTTCCTCGTTTGGTCGTGGTCCTAGGGTAGAGTCTTTTATTCGACAGTCTATTTGATCTTGTATTGTGTATAATTTTTATGCATGAGGAAACCAACAGCGAGGGTGGAAGTTCCTAACATGAGTTGTATGTTCTTTGGTTATTCTATGGTTGGAGTGTTACTGCATGAATGCTACTCGCTTTGTGCTTTATGGAACTCTTAGTGAAATGAGTTAACTATTAAGTGAATATGTTGAGTCACATGTTGTAAAGATTTAATAATCTTAGAGTAATGGATTTGACTCTATTGCACAACTCTCGTTAGAGTCTAATAGTTTTAGGGTCGAGATTGTTACTCGAAGGATTTTCTAATCTCTATGGCATGTGATTATATTCATGAGGCACTTAACTGGTATTAATGGGAGTTCTTCAACAACTAATGACATGGTGAGTTCGGAAACCTAGGAAGGCAGGAAGTGCTTCAGTGGGCTTAATTGCATTGTTTAGCAAGTACTTGGAGTGCCAGTTTAAGAAGGTGACCTGGAGGATTCGAGGTAATTCTTGAGGATAGTATAGGTAGGTGTGGAAGGTAGTGTTGGGCCCGTACTGCTGAATGCACAAGATCCATACTCGAATTGAGGAGAGTCTTGGAGAATCTAGGAGACCTGTGGGATGAGGATTTTGGGTATGTGTTGATCGTTTGTACGATTGTTTTTAAAATGGTGATGAGCACTCGTAGATGAGGGGTGCAGGTACCAAGCCGATTGATGAGCGAATGCGGCAGATCATCTTTTTAGAGATTACTCACGGTATTTTGGAGCGAACTCCAGTGATATTCAGTATGGTCAAGGAGGGGATCATCGATTTATTGTATGATCATATCGGTTCTTTTAGGGCCGAGATTGTAGCACGACAATTGGGGGCTCATCGGGAGCTAGATGCTTGTGGATCCTTAGAATCTTTCAAGAAGTAGAATCTTATCGCCAGCCCATGTCATGAGGGATCGAAGGTGGTTAATGCATCATGCATTCCTAAGGATCGATTCCATGAATGGATTGCCATTGAGCTTTCGTGTGTCGTATGCAAGGAGTTACATGACATTATAGGTAGTGTCACTGATAGATTGGTCGCCAGGTTCGATGGTCAGATTTTGACTATTCAGGCAGTTAGTGGGGTGGTCGAGGTGACTCAAGAGTAAGAGATTAGTTTAGAGAGGCGACTAGGTAAGATGAAGCAGACTCATGGTCCGACTCTACTAGCAGCATCTAAGCAGTTGGATGTTGCCATGTCTAGCATTAGAATCCTGAGGGGCGACGATGTTTATGAATAGGATGAAGGAACACATGAGTGTGTGCATATCAAGTAAATGTGGCAGGTGTGGATGGAAGGGCCACCTTCACCAAGAATGCACCCTGGAGGTAGAGCCGTGTCATCATTATTATCAACCCAGTCATAGCATGGCAAATTGCCCACACTTAGTGGTTGGAGCAGCTTGGGTTCAATCGCAGGTGCTTCGGCAGGAAAGGGGAGCGGAACCCTAAGACGCTATAGGTATGCATCGTATTCTTCTCTTTCATGGTTTAGTATTTATGCCTATAGTTACAGGTTGGTGTGTATGTGAAATGTTATGCCCTTATTATCTAAGAATGGAAGAACATGTATGAGTAATATAGTCAATTTGTCCAGAAAGTTGTCAAATGCGATTTTACATACCATGGGCGGTGCTTAGAAGAGCCACGATCATTCTGCATGGGAGAACAACAGTCGGTAAGAAATTTAGTGATATCAACGATAATTTAAGAAATCCACAAGGAGGGCAAGTCGGGTTGAATGCAGGATGTGTAGGGGTGTTCATGATTAAGGCATTGTAACTTGTAATTACAAAAAGTATAATGGAAAGAAACTCAAACCACCACCGTAGGGTGGTGGTTGTTGCCACCGGACGCCGTGTCTGGTGGCGGTGTGTTTGCCTCGTTGAGTTTGATTCGTTTGGGGTGCTTGAAACCCTAATGGGCCTTGTAAGCCCTAATGGACCCCATGAAGCTTAATGGACCTAAAAGCCCAACAAATTGATAAATGGGCGAGTATTTGGGTTGGAAATCCTAATTAGGGTTTGGGAAATCCTAATCCCAATAAATCCCTAATTTTGAGAATTTATCGGGACACACATGGGAATTATTTAATAACTTGAGATATTAAGTAATAATTATTGTCAAAAATTAATCTAAGCAATACTAGACTTAATGGATTTAGTCCTTAGTGGATTAAGTCCTTAATGGGTTAAGTAGGAAACTTAACCTTAATCATCATTTTATGTGAAACCCTAATTTTACTTGGGCCTTAAGTTGGGTCTTTCTATTGGGTTTTGGTGTTTGGGCTAATAATGGGTCATTCAAGGACAATCAATGGACTAGAATAATTAGATGGACTTTAGGGTAAGCCCCATAGACGGGCCATAGTTTGGGCCTAGATGATTATAGGACATTGGGCCATTAGAATGTCAAATGTTGGACCGGAATAAATGGTGGGGCCTTTGAATAAGACCAAGTAAAGGCCAGGTTCCAATTTGGAAAATTGGGCCATATGTTTGGCTTTGATTCCTAGTTTGACTTTTGGGTCTATGGATTAGGCATTGGGCTGGAATAAAGCCAAGCTTGGGGTAATGTAGTATAGGGATGTTGATCGGGTAAAATTTTCGGGTTTCGGGTAATTCGGGTTTTTCATATAAAAAAATTTACACATTACCCTACCCAAATTAAATTCGAGTAATTCGGGTAATGGTCGGGTAAGGGTAATTCGGGTATTACCCGATTTTTAAATTTTTTTTTAATTTTTTAATGGCACCTAAAAATAAATGTAATGAAATAAGTATGTCGTGCTAAACTTTGAACATTGAGATTTTTTACTCAATAATATTTGAGATATCAAGTATTCTTTCCAAACTTTCGATCTTGGGTTGAATTCTTTACTTTTTTTTTCTATTTTTCTTGTGGAACTTGATCATTGGTTGGGTTGTGAACTTCAATCGTCTAATCTTCTACTTCAATATAGTTATCCATTAGTGACGAATACCAACGAAGAGCGGACGAGGTACGAGGGTTTTTTGACGTGGGAAAAATAGAACGAGCCTCAACGAGGGAAATTGTGATTTGGGAATTGGAAGGGTTAGATAAAATCATAAAGGGACATTATTTCTTATATATATATTTCGGGTAATTGGGTATACCCGAAACCCAAACAACTTACCCTTTACCCGACCCGAAAAAAATCGGGTTACCCACTTACCCGAAAAATTTAACCCGATACCCGATTTACCCGTTACTCGAAAAAATCGGGTGGGTAATTCGGGTAACGGGTATTTTTGATAGGGCTAATGTTGTAATTATCCAAAGTATGTACTTATGGTTATGTAGTGGAAACCAATTATTAATTGGGTGATGTTTAGATGTTGACAGTTCGGGAACCTGTCAACCAGCACTGGGGTTTTATCTGCATGACTTCAGCAGTGCCAGGTGAGTCTCCTCACCATACCAATGGGTCTAAGGCACCAATACCAGCCCATTTTATGATATGTGACACACTAGCTGAAGTTGTATTATGTGGTATGTTAGCTGGTGTAAGGCACCAAGACCTCAGGGGGTTCCCGGGGGCACTTAGGTGTAAGACCTTGGACGGTTTCCTTGACATCCTAGGTCAAGCCTCGGGGGGTTCCCGAGGCACTTAGGTGTAAGACCTTGGAGGGATTCCTTAGCATCCTAGGTTAAAGACATCGGGAGCTTCCTGACGCATTGCGCTAACACCATGTGGGGGTTCCCATGGCACCCGATGTAAGACCCTCGAGGGTTTCTAGGGCTTCCATATATGTTTATATACATGGCTGGTGTAGTTGATATGATTTACGTGAGTATGTGAATAAGACCTTGGAGGGTTTCCATGACATCTTTATATGTGTATATGCACGCTTATGCGATTGTTATGGTTCATGTAGCTGTTATAGCTGATATGGATTATGTGGTTATGTGGATTGTGTGGAATATGCTCTGGGGAACTCACTAAGCTTCGTGCTTACAGTTTTGTTTATGGTTTTAGGTATCATGGTTTTGTAAAAGAAGGGCTTGGATTGATCGCAGTGCACACACCTATGATCTTCGCAATGATTGATTTTGGGATGAACTCTGATAAATGTTTTACTTCATGATGACTTGAGGTGTTTGAAATAAATGGTATCAATGTTTTAACTATCTTAAAAATAAAATTTTTATCCTTGATTTTTGGGTCGTTACAAGTTGGTATCAGAGCCTTGGTTTGAGGGATTTGGGCACACTCTCGGATGTGTTTGAACTCAAACTAAGGACTTGGTATGTAAATTTTCAAAAGTAAAATCATTTTATAAAAAGAAGGTTGAAAAGAGAAAAGAACTTTGAAAAGAACAAAGTGTGTGATGTGTGCAATCAGCCGAGCTCAAGTAAGTTTCCCATAATGCCCACATATGTTGTCTGTTATGATTTGATTATAAATATGTGAGTCGCATGATAGTTAGGGCTAGGGGAGATGCCTGTGTATGTTGCATGAGCTGGTAGACTTGCATGCTAGTGCTGAGTAGTTAGCAATAGGTTGGCCTGATATGTGATACTTGTAGCAGCGAGAATATTGGATGCCATGCTGGAATGAGAATGATAATTGGTATTTGTAACTGCTATGTGTATGCTTTTAAAATTTTATACGATTAGGATCTTATAGCCTTAGAATAATTAATTTGGCCTTATTTTATGTTCATTGTTTGGTTGTGGTCCTAGGGTAGAGTCTATTATTTGACAGTCTATTAGATCCTGTTCTATGTATAATTTGCATGCATAAGGCAACCCACAGTGAGGATGGATGGATGTGGATAGCACGAGTTGTGGTATGTGGGTGGAATGTTCTATGATAGTTATTTGGATCGTAGTGTTACTGCACGAATGTTGCTTGCTTTATGCTTTGTGGAACTCTTGAGTGATGGGAGTCAGCTACTAAGTGGATGTGACGATATCCAGGAGGTAGATGGCTGGCATAATGGGGAGTTCTTCAGCAGCTGATGGCATGGAGACGTCAAGAACCGAGGAAAGCCTAGGATATGTTTCAGTGGGTTAGTAGTGAGGCTCAGTGAGACTTGGGTGTACCAGTTGAGGGAGTGACTTGGAGGATCCGGGAGGATTGCTGAGGAAAGTATGGATAGGTGTGGAAGGTAGTATTGGACCTGTACTACTGAAAGCACATGATCCATACTCGTATCAGTGAAAGTCTTAGAGAATCTGAGAAGCTTCGAGGAGAAGTTTGTGACCCAGTTTGGGGACAGAGGATGTTCCAGTTGTTGCAGCTTAGCCATTGGCAAGCGATCTAGTGAGCGTGACAAGGTGTCAGACCCGAAAGGATATGATTTCCAAGAGGTTGCAGATGCGAGATCGATTTGGAGCACTTTGAGAAGAGACGTTCGTGCTAGGTGTGTATAGTAGAGGGTTTCAGGAGCAGACCCATGATTTCTGATCATCAGGTGAAAGGTCAGTAGCGCCGGAGTCAGTGCCACACGTACGGGAAAGTACACAAGGGAGTATGTCACTCCAACTGTTTAGGCTACTACGAGTGTGGCAGGGTTGATCATGTCAGCTGGAGGTGACTCGGATTCCTCCATATGTTGCGGGTATGTCATTTTTTACTACTACTAAATGGATGTCGGGAATATGTATCGCTTTGGAATTGTGAGTGAGTTTGGATAAGTCAGATCTCGGGTCGGTTTTCTATTAGTGGTTAGGTTATCAAGGATCATATATGCCATCTTGCATGCCGAAAATTCCTTGATGTAGGGGTATTATTTAGAGGATATTAGGTCAGGGTTATGTAGGGGAATTATTTAGAGGATTTTCGGTCAGGGTTAGAGCGATAGTTCTCTAGTGAAGTCAACGTTCAGTGGTTCTATCATGGTTCAGGTATGGTTGACGATTGTCTATGGATGAACTGTGGAGTTTAAGGCACTATAGTTGCTAGGACAGGACTGGTAACATGAAGAGGGTAGTGTTAGTTGCGGGTGTTAGGTGCATAAGTGGTTGGTCATCGGATGTGCAAGAGAATTGTATTTTTTCATGGGTTGTATTCGGTTAGAGTTTAGTGGTGCTGCAAGGTTGGGAGTGGGAATGAGGAATAGTCAGACTAAGTGAAGATTAAGGCCTTCAGTTGACAACATGGTAGATGGACTAAGGTGTCAGACTGGACTAGATTTCAAGAGTACTCTTCGAGATTTCAGAGGATGGGCCGATCTTAAGGGTTTGACTGGTAATTGATCGTTAACATTGGTAAGCTTAGATTGTCGGCAGTGGACTATTAGGAAGTAAGAAGGATTGGGATCCTTTAATTCTCACATACCGTGAAGACTTAGTCGAAGCTAAGAGGGGGAAAGACTTTTTGTAAAGTTCTCCAAAAGTGAGTTCTGGTCACGCAAGGTGCAATCTCTTAGGCACCATGTCAACCAGAAGGGTATTCTGGTTGATCCGACCAAGATAGAGGCCGTGATGCAGTGGAAGATTCCAAGGTCTCCAACTGAGATTCAGAGTTTCCTGGGTCTAGCGGGTTATTAACGGAGATTTATACGGGACTCCTCTAAGATTTCAGTTCCTTTGACTCGACTGACCAAGAAATTGGTGGCCTTTTGTTGGGGTCCTAAGAAATAGGCAGCCATCGAGAGTCTCAGACAGTGGTTGTGCGGGGCACCGATTCTCACCCTGCCAGAGGGTGTAGATGATTTCATGGTTTATTGTGACGCTTTGGTCATAGGCATGGTTGCGGTATTGATACAGTGGGGTCACGTGATAGCAGGTTTTGGGAACCAATTTAGAGCTTAAGTTAGGACTCAAGTTTGGTTGAGTAATAGGTCGAGTGTGTGTTCGACTCGGTTTGGAAAGTGTTGTAAGACTATGGGGGTAGCCGTAGCATTCACTAGCAGTCAGATAGTATGGAAAGTGTTTTAAGACTACGGGGGTAGCTGTAGCATTTACTAGTGGTCAGATAGTATGGAAAGTGTTGTAAGACTACGAGGGTAGCCGTAGCATTCACTAGTGGTCAGATAGTATGGGAAGTGTTGTAAGACTACGGGGGTAGCCGTAGCATTCACTTGTGGCCAGTTAGCATGGGAAGTGTTGTAGGACTGTGGGGGTAGTCGTAGCATTCATTAGCAGTCAGTTAGTGCTAGAGTGTTGTAAGTATGCGGGTGTAGCTGTAGCATTCACTAGGTTGGTAGATAGTATGAGGACCACCAGTTCGGGTGCAACAGTGAGGATATAGAAATCCATGGATTGGATTTCAGAATTACAGAAATGGATTAGAACTGGTTGAGCCAGTGATAAGATTGTAGGAGTGTTACTACAGTTATGTGATCAGGGAAGCAATGAACTGTATAAGATTGCTTGTGATATAAGGCTACCATCGGTTAGGTGGCAATCACTTTAGCCTTGGATTTAAGGATGACAGGATTCGACGCATGGACCCGATCGGTTAGATCAAAAAGTTGTTAGAGTCGCTATGGCATGATAACTAGTGCCAACTAGTTCCCGAGAAGGATTTAGTTCAGAGGTCGTGTGAGTCGACTAGGTAGGGAGTCCTTTAGCTCCGCAGTCGGGCTAGTACCCGATATTTCAGATGAATGATGAACAAATTAAGGCCAGGGAGGTCTTGGTAGATTTTGGAAGGCAGCCAGTGCACAACATACTGTTTCAGACAGTTCAGTGTTTCAAGAATTTCAATGCTTTGGATAGTTCAGTGTCTCAAGCAATAATGGTATTTTGGGATTTCATGTATGGTTAGAGTCATAGATATCTTGGGTTATGCTAAGTCACTTACAGCGGGATTATCTGAGTTTTGGCCAAGTATAAGTGAATCACAAGGATAAGTGCATCTGTGATTCTCTTTTTCTAGTGGGAGCCTTGAGTTATCAGGAGATGAGTAGGCAGTTGAAAGACAAGTGAACTGGGTTCAGATATAGTGATTCAGTATGGGAAGTCTGTCAAAGGGTCAGACCATCTCGATACTACAGATTTCAGAGTGAGTAATGTGATTGTAATGCAAGAAATTCGATCATATTCGGGTTCTAGAACCCTGCGAGGGATAGCTTTGGTTGCCTTGGGAAGGCTAAGGTATGCCTAAGATGGTAATCGTGTTACTAGAGTGGTTGGACGTGTAAGGAATGGTAAGAAATGATTTCGATGACGAAATCTAATTTAAGTGGTGGAGAGTTGTAATGCCCCGTTTATTTAAATAAATTAATAATTGTACGTCCCGGACGAATTTGTGAAGAATTTAGAAGTTGGAGGTTAAAAGTGTAAAATCCGGATTTAATTTATAAGTATTATGGAATGTAGGGACTAAATGGTAATTATTGGGACTTCATTGAAGAGATTTTGGAGGCTTAGGGGCTGTTTGGTAAATCAGTATAAAATTGAAGGGAATTTCCGAAGCTGGGGTAAAAAAGGTAAATTAGGGGCCTTGGTTTGAAAAGAATTTTATGGAGAGGGACTAATCTTGACATTATGGCATTAAATTTGAAGGGCACATGTATAAAGCCTTAGCATGTGCCAGTTGCCACAAAACCCTAACCCTAGTTAAGGATGCAGCTGTCACCCACCTTTATTCCATCCTCATCGGCGACGCTATCTCCGGATCTTCCCACTGCCGTTCGTCAATCTCCACACACCACCCTTCCCTCCCTATCATTTTGGTGATGCAGCGAACCCTAAATCTAATCTCCATCAGTCGTCGCCATGAGAGAACTCTTCAGCTGTCGCCGATGCGTTGTCAAGCTTGCAGCCGCCTCTGCTGTAACGACGTAAATTTTCAAAACAATTTTTCATTTTCAAACATAACAAAATTCAAAAATTAATCTCAAATCTCAATGTATCAAATATCTGTCCAGAAAACACCTCCCAGAATCATGAATACATAAATCTCTATCAGTGTGTACGGATCATGCCAGTGCCTTCCTGTGATCCTCACTGGTACTTGAAACACATATCACATAACACGGTAAGCATAATTGCTTAGTGAGTTCCCAAAATACCACATACAAAACATAAGCCACTCGAGGCTATAACTCGGTATGACCCTACGGTGAATGTGTCTCGGCGGTACCCTCCAGTCCCGTAGCTCGTTGGACCCTTTGGTCTGGTCTAGCTCGTTGGACCCTCCGATCCGTTTTTATCGAGGAACCTCTGGCCTCATGAGTCATTGGACCCTCTGGTCTGGTCCACATAGCATACATATAGCACAATACACATAAATCTCAGACATACACATACACATAACACATAAGACCCTCCAGTCTGCACATAGGTACCACTCTAGGTAGGGTATAGTGAAAAGACTCACCTTGGGTAAATCAAATAATCTCGAACTCATATATTGATCTAGCCTCCGCCTAAGCACATAAACAATTTCATCTAATTAATAACGGCTCTCAAAGGCTAGATTAATCCCCCTTTATAAATCCTCAGTAGGGTAAAATACCATTTTACCCCTCCAAGACCCGAAAGCCCATTTGTTGACCAAACCCTAAAAGTCAACGAAAGTCAACACAGTCAATGGTCCAACTTTGACCTGACTCGCCGAGTGCACTTGTGGGACTCGACGAGTTCATGCGCATCCTATGAACCATCAAAGGCCTCACTCAGTCGCGTCGAGTTAACCTCTCACTCGACTCGTCGAGTCCTCTTATGGAATCGGCGAGTTTCCTCCATGGCAAATCTCAAATGACCACCTAAGGTCAGATCTATTTCTCTATCTTATAGATCTGACCTTTAAACACTCAAAAGTCACGTAAAGGTCTAACCTTTATACTCATGCAACACTCATAAGGCTCTTTTTGGTGAAATAGCTCCTAAAATGGCAACCTAGGTTCAAAACTCCATTGGAAATGCATAAAGGTGGATGCTTGGCACTCTCTGGACCTAAAAACGTCCAGATCTCTAACACAACTCGAATGAGGGGGGGTTTGAGGCATCCAAAACCCCCAAAAGGAATGATTCAAGCCCTAACCCCAAATAATGAAATCCATACAATAGAGAGATAGAGGGGTCCAGCTTGATACCTCAAGAAGAAACTCCTTGCTTGGCTAACTCAGAATAGCAACCTCCTTTGATCCTTCTTGCTGGAGCTCCTCTCCTTCTTTGCAAAATCGCACCAAAAGCTCAAATGGCCTCCTCTCTCTCGCTCTGCACACTCAAGCTCGGTGGGGTTCTCTCCCTGGGATGGTAGCCACAAATCAAGGCCATAAATTCCTTTAAATAGGGCTCAGCCCCGAAGACTTAGGGTTTCTGCCAACAACACGGACTCGTCGAGTCCACTCATAGAATTGTCGAGTCCACTCATTAATCCGAGTCACCAACTCGACGAGTTTAGGCGCCAACTCGTCGAGTCTCCCTCAATAACTCAAAATTACTATCTCAATTATGATACCTGTAAATCCGGATGTTACAATTCTGCCCCACTAGAATCAGATTTCGCCCTCGAAGTCTCACTCTGCAAACAACCCTGGGTGCGGATCTCACATCTCCGCCTACGGCTCCCAAGTCAACTCGTACCCTCTCCGATGTTGCCACTAAACATTAACCAGGGGCACCTCCTTGTTCCTCAGAACCATGATCTTCCAATCCAAGATCGCGATCGGCCTCTCAATGTAGTTCAAGCCCGCATCCAACTGAATATCCTCCAGCGGCACTACCGCCTTCTCATCGGCTATACACTTCCACAACTGGGATACGTGGAAGGTATCATGAATCTGAACCAACTCCTCGGGTAGCTCTAAACGGTATGTTACATTGCCCACCCTAGAAATCACCCTGAAAGGACCAATGTATTGGGGCCCCAGATTGCCCCTTTTCCTGAATCAGATCACTCCTTTCCAAGGAAACACTTTCAGGAGTACAAAATCTCCAACTTCGAACTCGTGCTCGGATCGCCGCCTATCCGCGTAACTCTTCTGGCGGCTCTGGGCTGTCAGCAACCTCTATCTGACCTGTTGTATCTGCTTAGTCGTCTTAAGCACTATCTCAGTGCTACCCATCATCCACTGCCCCACCTTGCCCCAACAGATAGGCGTCCTACACCTCCTCCCATACAGCAACTCAAAGGGAGGCATACCAATACTCAAATGGTGTCTGTTTTTGTATGAAAACTCGGCCAAAGGTAGGTATGAATCCCAACTCCCACCGAAATCCATGACACATGCTCGAAGCATGTCCTCAAGCATCTGTATCGTCTGCTCACTCTGCCCGTCCGTCTGAGGGTGGTAAGCAGTACTGAAATGCAATCTCTAACTTCTTCCAGAACCTGGAAGTGAAACATACATCTCGGTTTGACACGATCGAGATCGGCACTCCATGTCGCGACACCACCCCTCTCACATATATCTTTGCCAACCTCTCCGCAGAAGAACTCTCACTTATAGCAAGGAAGTGAGCGCTCTTCGTCAGGTGATCCACAATCACCCAAATTGCATCAACACCCCTCGCGGTCCTTGGCAATTTGGTGATGAAGTCCATAGAAATTTGTTCTTAGTTCCACTGGGTAGCCTCGAGTGGCTGCAACTTGCCATGCGGATGCTAGTGCTCGGCCTTAACCCGACGACAGGTCAAGCACCTCTCTACTACCCACGCAACATCCCTCTTCATACGTGGCCACCAGTAATCTCTTTTCAGTTCCAAGTACATCTTAGTGGCTCTGGGATGGATCGAGAATCTCGACCTGTGTGCCTCCTCCATAAGTATGCTACGTGCCCCGTCCATAAACGGCACCCAAATCCGACCATGAAAGGTCATCAGTGCTCGGTTATCAGTAACAAACTCTGATACCTGCCCAATCACCTGTTCTCTCTTGCAGTTCTCCGGTCTCACCGCCTCTATCTGGGCCTCTCGGATGGTATCCAATATAGGAGTCATCACCGTCATCCTCATGCAGATATCTCGAATCGGGGCACTCTTCTGTCCTGCGACTCAAAGCATCGGCTACCACATTAGCCTTGCCCAGGTGGTACAGGATCTCATAATCATAATCCTTTACCACATCTAAGCATCTCCTCTGGCGCATGTTCAAGTTGGGCTGATCCATCAGATACCTCAAAATCTTGTACTCCGTGGATATGGTACACCGAACCCCATACAAATAATGGCGCCAAATCTTGAGGGCGAACACTACTGCCCCTAACTCCAAATCGTTGGTGGGGTACCTCGTCTCATGAGGCTTCAACTACCTCGATGTGTATACTATCACATGCCCTCTCTGTATGAGCACCGCCCCCAACCATGATATAGACGCGTCACAGTGGGACTTCTCATAGCCTCTGACGAAGAGTCTCAAACGAGGTCTGCTGCACGGGACCCGAAACAAAAGCAATGCCCTTCCGGGTCAATCTGGTGAGGGGAACAGAAATCTTGGAGAAATCTCTGATAAACCTCTGATAGTAGCCGGCCAGTACCAAAAAACTCCTGATCTCGGTGGAGGATCTCGACACCTCCCAACTCATAACCACCTCAATCTTGGCCGGATCGACCAATATCCCATTCTGATTAACGAGGTGTCATAAGAACTGGACCTCCTGTAACTAGAAATCACAATTGGAGAATTTGGCATAAAGCCTCTCCAATCTCAACACTCCAAGGATCTCTCTCAGATGCTCCTCATGCTGCTCTCTGGATCACGAATACACTAGAATGTGGTCGATGAACACAATCACCGAACGATCCAACATCGGCCTGCACACCCGGTTCATAAGATCCATGAACGTTGAGGGTGAAATGGTGAGCCCAAAAGGCATCACCACGAACTCGGAATGCTCATAACGAGTCCTGAACGTCGTCTTCAGGATATCCTCGTCCCGCACCCTCATATGATGATAACCCGACCTCAAGTCAATCTTGGAGAACCAAGATGCACCCTGCAACTGGTCGAACAGATCGTCAATCCTCGGTAGTGGATAGCGGTTCTTGACCGTCAACTTGTTCAACTCCCGGTAATCAATACACATCCGATGTGTACCATCCTTTTTCTTAACAAAAAGGATTGGCGCTCCCCACGGAGAGCTACTCGGTCGAATGAATCCTTTCCCCAGCAACTCCTGAAGCTACGAGGATAACTCATGCATCTCTTGTGGCGCAAGGCGATAGGGTGCCTTGGCAATAGGCGCTGCTCCGGGAACCAAATCATTATGAAACTCCACCTGCCTCTCCGGAGGCACACCCGACAACTCCTCGAGGAAAACATTCAGGAACTCACGCACTATCGGGACCTCATCGACTGAACTCGGCCTCTCAGCAGCAAATCGTGTATCCATCACGTAGGCTACAAACCCTCTGCAACCCAGCTATAGACTTTGCCTCGCTCTGGAAGCCAAGCAAAACGCTGACCTAGATCGAGTACCCTCACCATACACCGTAAGTACTCCCCCAATGGGGTCTCTTATGGTCACCAACTGCCGCTCGCAATCTATAACGGCTCCAAATCGGCTCAACCAGTCCATGTGTACGATGACACAGAGATCCCCCATCGCAATCGGTACCAGATCTATCAGGAACTCAACACCGAAAATCTCGAGTACACATCCTCGAATCACATCAGTAGCATAAACCGCTTGCTCATCAGCTACGGAAACTCATAAGGTTGACTTAACGCCTCTCGTCGGATACAGATGTGTTGGCTAAACGCTAATGACACAAAAGATCGACTCGTACCCGAGTCAATAATACCAAAGCAGGTACATAACTCACAAGGAAAGTACCTAAGCATATCACAATATAAGCACAATATCTCAAACTTAGAATAAATAAATAAAAGAATGCATACCAGCCATGACATTGGGCGTTGTGCGGACCTCCTCTGCTGTCAACTAAAAGGCTCTCCCGCGAGCCTTCGGTGCCTCGGCCTTCACTGGCCGGGCCTCGGTAGCTCTAGTCGCAGCAGGTGTAGATCCCTATTTTGATCCCTGAAGTAGCTGTCGGCACTCGGCCTTCCGATGGCCAGTCTGGTTGCAGGGAAAGCAAACTGCAAACCCCTTGGGGCAATCCCTTGCGAAATTCCCCTCCTTGCCACATTTATAGCACACCCCTGCTCTGCATACTCCCTCAAGGCTCTTTCTGCACTTCCCACAAGTGCGGCCCTTCTGACCCCCAGATCTCGAATCAGCGGGCTTTGCCCGCTTGGCTGCCGGCTGAGACTGCACCCGTCGCCTGTCCCTCCTCTGAGACTTGTCCTCCTCCCTATCTTGAGTCTCTAGCTCAATCTCCCTCTTCCAGGCATTTTCCTGGAGCTCGGCAAATGTCCGGTATGTCGAGTTCTCCACGAACTCCCGAATGTCCCTCCTCAGAATGCTCAGATATCGACTCATATGTGCCTGCTCGATAGACACGTGCTTAGGGAAAAACAACGCCCTCTCATGAAACCTCTATGTAATCATAGTCACGGACTCCGTCCCCTGCTTGAGGGACAAGAACTCCTGGGCTAAATGTTCCCTCTCCATATGGGGAACATACTCATCTCAGAACATGGTGGTGAACCTCTCCCAGGTCACCGCTGTAATCTCTATAGGATTGAAGTCAGTCGTCACAAACTTCCACCAGTCCTTCACTCCCAAGCGAAGCTGGTTCAACGCGAACCGTACCCTCAGATGCTTCAGACAAGAACAGGTGTAGAAGCATCCCTCAATGTCAGAGATCCACTTCATCGCTGCTATCGGATCCTGAGTCCCATCAAACTCTGGTGGCTTCGTGTTGCTGAACTCCCGGTACAACAACGAGTCACCCCCTGCAGCCTAGCAGCGACAACGGCTGTGGTGGCCACAGCAATAGCAGCATCAGTAAGAGCAGTGTACCATTCGTCAAAGGTCTCAATCAGCGTGGCCTTGATAAACCCAAACATCTCTTGTATTTCAGCTCGAATGGCCGCAGCCACCTCCTCATGAATCATCCTGCGAATCTCCTCATCGCTAACACTGCTACTCTCTGGAGTGTGGCACGTACCCACCATGATGTCTCTGAAACATATCATAAAATAAATCAGAGACTCGCTCGATTATTATCGCACTCGATCACTCAACCCTACTAGTTCCCTAGTACCCTAAGGATTCTTACTTGGACCGCTCACTGATCCAGTGTTTCCAGTAGTACGGGCCCTATACTACCTTCCACAACGCATCAGCATTAACTCCAAGTCCTCCTCCTAGGATCCCAGATCACAAGTACTCTATATCTCGCTACACACAGGCTACTCTCCAGTAGGCCACTCTCGAAGAATTCATAGTAGCAGTAATCTCCTAGGCTAAGGCATCACAAATCAAGCCACTTTAGTCCTAGATATGAATACCTAGCCTACTCTAGCATGCATAGCATATCACATAATATCTTATAACACATAATGTAAGGATATTTTAGGAAATCACCGTTCGGGCGCTGGCTGATCGTACACACTGCTCCTTTCTGCTTTTCTCAAAATCTTTTACTCTTTTAGAAAAGAAAATGTTCCTTTTATGAAAAACTTTCTCAAATCCTCAGTTTGAGTTCAGATACGCCCGAAGGTGCATCCAAATCACTCAAACCAAGGCTCTGATACCAACTTGTAACAACGTAAATTTTCAAAACAATTTTTCATTTTCAAACATAACAAAGTTCATCAAGTAATATCCAATCTCAATGTATCAAATATCAGTCCAAAAAACACATCCCAGAATCACGAATACATAAATCTCTATCAGTGTGTACGGATCATGCTGGCGCCATCCCTCGATCCTTGCTGGTACCTAAAACACATATCACATAACACGGTAAGCATAATTGCTTAGTGAGTTCCCCAAAATACTACATACAAAACATAAGCCACTCGAGGCTATAACTCAGTATGACCCTCCGGTGAATGTGTCTCGGCGGTACCCTCCAGTCCCGTAGCTCATTGGACCCTTTGGCCCGGTCTAGCTCGTTGGACCCTCCGGTTCGTTTTTATCGAGGAACCTCTGGCCTCACGAGTCGTTGGACCCTCTGGTCTGGTCCACATAGCATACATATAGCACAATACACATAAATCTCAGACATACACATACACATAACACAAAAGACCCTCCAGTCTGCACATAGGTACCACTCTAGGTAGCGTATAGTGAAAAGACTCACCTCGGGTAAATCAGATAATCTCGAACTCGTATATTGATCTAGCCTCCGCTTAAGCACATAAACGATTTCATCTAATTAATAACAGCTCTCAAAGGCTAGAGTAATCCCCCTTTATAAATCCTCAGAAGGGTAAAAGACCATTTTACCCCTCCAAGACCCGAAAGCCCATTAATTGACCAAACCCAAAAAGTCAACGAAAGTCAACTTAGTCAACGGTCCAACTTTGACCAAACTCACCGAGTGCACTCGTGGGACTCGGCGAGTTCATGCGCATCCTCTGAACCTTCTAAGGCCTCACTCAGTCTCGTCGAGTTAACCTCTTACTTGACAGGTTACCATTAATCATGAATCGCGGGGCAACCCGACTCGACTCGTCGAGTCCTCTCATGGACTCGGCGAGTTTCCTCCTTGGCAACTCTCAAATGACCACCTGAGGTCAAATCTGTTTCTCTATCTTATAGATCTGACCTTTAAACACTCAAAAGTCACGTAAAGGTCCAACCTTTATACTCATGCAACACTCATAAGGCTCTTTTTTGTGAAATAGCTCCTAAAATGGCAACCTAGGTTCAAAAATCCATTGGAAATGCATAAAGTTGGATGCTTGGGACACCCTGGACCTAAAAAGGGTCTAGATCTCTAA
This sequence comes from Lactuca sativa, assembly GCF_002870075.4. Lineage (NCBI taxonomy): Eukaryota > Viridiplantae > Streptophyta > Magnoliopsida > Asterales > Asteraceae > Lactuca > Lactuca sativa. The sequence goes on from NC_056629.2 coordinate 153,700,058, forward strand.
CACAACTCGAATGAGGGGGGTTTGAGGCATCCAAAACCCCAAAAAGGAATGATTCAAGCCCTAACCCCAAATAATTAAATCCATACAATAGAAAGAAAGAGGGGTCCGATTTGGTACCTCAAGATGAAACTTGTTGCTTGGCTAACTCAGAATACCAACCTCCTTTGATCGTTCTTGTTGGAGCTCCTCTCCTTTCTTGCAAAATCACACCAAAAGCTCAAATGGCATCCTCTCTCTCGCTCTACACACTCAAGCTCGATGGGGTTCTCTCTCTGGGATGGTAGCTGCAAATGAAGGCCATTAGTGCCTTTAAATAGGGCTCAGGCCTGAAGATTTAGGGTTTCTACCAACAACACGGACTCGTCGAGTCCACTCATAGACTCATCAATTCCACTCATTAGTCCGAGTCACCAAACACGGTCAGACTCGATGAGTTTAGGCGCCAACTCGTCGAGTCTCCCTCAATAACTCAAAATAAATTTCTCAATTATGATACTTGGAAATCTGGATGTTACAGCTGCTCTAACATCGAAGCGCCACAATCACGATCTTGATGCCGGATGTCGTGGTGACCAGAGAACTATCGAGGGAGTTCAAGTCACTCGTTATGAGTGGGTCAGGAGCGACTAGTGAGCTGTCAGTGAGGTTAATCGCCGCTCCCTTATCCTCTTCGTTGTCCCTCTCGCGATGTTGACGTCGTTAACACCATTCCTGCCGCCGACGTTTCTTTGGCCGATAATCTCATTGTTCAGGCGACGTTAGTCACTTGGGAGGTGGCCGGACCTTTATTTGTTCGAGTATATATGTTGTTTATTGTGGTCTTGAAGTTGTAAGCGCCATATATGGCCGGAAAATGGAGAAGACGACCACCATGGCCGCCAGCCATGGTGGCTGCCGCCATGTGTCGCCATGTGCGTGTTTATGTAGTTAGTGTGTGTATTTATTCTTGGTTAAGGCATAGTAACTTGTAATTAGAAAAAGTATAATGGAAAGAAACTCAAACCACCACCGTAGGGTGGTGGCTGCTGCCACCGGCCGCCGTGTCAGGTGGTAGTGTGCTTGCCTCGTTGAGTTTGATTCATTTTGGGGTGCTTGAAACCCTAATGGGGCTTGTAAGCCCTAATGGACCCCATGAAGCTTAATGGACCTAAAAGCCCAACAAATTGATAAATGGGCTAGTATTTGGGTTGGAAAACCTAATTAGGGTTTGGAAAACCCTAATGCCTATAAAACCCTAATTTTGAGAATTTATCGGGACACACAAGAATTATTTAATAACTTGAGATATCAAATAATAATCATTGGCAAAAGTTAATCTAAGCAATACTGGACTTAATGGATTAAGTCCTTAGTGGATTAAGTCCTTAATGGGTTATGTAGGAAACTTAACCCTAATCATCATTTTATGTGAAACCCTTATTTTACTTGGGCCTTTCTATTGGGTTTTGGTGTTTGTGCCAATAATGGGCCATCCAAGGACAATCAATGGACTAAAATAATTAGATGGGCTTTAGGGTAAGGCCCATATGAGGGGTTGCTCCCAATTTGAAAAATTGGGCCATAGATGGGCCATAGTTTGGGCCTAGATGATTATGAGACATTGGGCCATTAGAATGTCATATGTTGGACTGGAATAAATGGTTGGGCCTTTGAATAAGACTTAGTAAAGGCCAAGGCCCAATTTGGAAAATTAGGCCACATGTTGGGCTTTGATTCCTAGTTTGACTTTTGGGTCTATGGATTGGGCCTTGGGCTGGAATAAAGCCAAGGTTGGGTTAATGTAGTAATTATCCAAAGTATGTACTTATGGTTATGTAGTGGAAACCAGTAATTAATTGGGTGATGTTTTGATGTTGACAATTCGGGAACCTGTCATACAGCACTAGGGTTTTATTTGCGGGCCATTTTATGATATGTGATACACTTGTTGAAGTTGTATTATATGGTATGTTAGCTGGTTATGTGATAGGGAGATGGTAGTGATTATGTGGTATGCTAAATGATTTTGTGGTACGTGATAAGCTAGTGGTCTTTATGATACATGCATGGAAAACCTCGGGGGGGGGGGGGGGGGGGGGGTTTCCCGGGGCACTTAGGTGTAAGACCTTGGAGGGTTACCTTGGAATCCTAGGTCAAGACCTCGGGGGGTTCCCGAGGCACTTATGTGTAAGACCTTGGAGGGTTTCCTTGGCATCCTAGGTCAAAGACCTTGGGAGGTTCCCAAGGCATTGGGCTAAGACCATGCGGGGGTTCCCATGGAAACCGGTGTAAGACCCTGGAGGGTTTCCAGGGCTTCCTTATATGTTTATATGCATGGTTGGTGTAGTTGATATGATTTACGTGAGTATGTGAATAAGACCTTGGAGGGTTTCCATGGCATCTTTATATGTGTATATGCATGCTTATGCAATTGTTACGGTTTATGTAGTTGTTATAGCTGATATGGATTATGTGGTTATGTGGATAGTGTGGGGTATGTTTTGGGAACTCAGTAAGCTTCGTGCTTACAGTTTTTTTATGGTTTCAGGTATCATGGTTTTGGAAAAGAAGGGCTCGGATTGATCGCAGTGCACACACTTATGACCTCCGCAATGATTTATTTTGGGATGAACTTTGAAAAATGTTTTACTTAATGATTACTTGAGTTGTTTGAAATAAATTGTATCAATGTTTTAACTATCTTAAAAATAAATTTTTACCCATGATTTTTGGGTCGTTACAACATAAGCAGAGCGTACGATAGTCTAGGCAAAGAGATTGTGGGTTTGTATTTTTGGGCCATGCTTTAGATTATTAAGATTTGGACCTTCATGGGGCCATTAGATGGTTGATTTTGGACTTGCTTGTAATTTTGGGCTTCCTTGGATTTAGGCCAATGATGGGTTTTGGGCCTAATTTGGAAAATTAGGCCATATTAGGCTTTGGGTTACCAAATAGGATTTGGGTCTTTTGAATAGTGAATTAGGCCTTGGTTTTGGGCTATGTATGAGAAGGGTAAAATGATATTTTACCCTGGTTATGGGCTAGGTAGCTTAGATTCTTGGTCTTGGGTCGGGATCCGATTAGTAATTGGAATTTTTTTTTATAATGACAGCATGGGGATTTTCTAGACCAGCAGGAAGAGATTTATTTGCGTATTTCCACAGTTAGAGGTGAGTTTCCTCACCGTGTTTAGCGGGTCAAAGGCACCAATGTTAGCCCATGGTTTGTTATGTTAGGATGCTAGATGTGTGCGTGACTCTTGCATGTGTTATGTGCTTGTATGCTTACCAGGCGAGGTCCGATGCCGTGCGGGACCCAATGACCATTCTATATGCTATTTATCTTTGTGATTATTGCATTTGTTTATGTTTTTATCCTTATATGTTTATATATATACCGACATGGCCCGAAGAGTGACAGATCTGTACACCGAGCAGGGCTCGATGCTGGGTGGGGCCCAGTTTATGTTTGATATGTAATGTATGTGGTATTTTGGAGAACTTACTAAGCCTAGTACTTGTAGTTTTAAGTTCATGTTTCAGGTACTTTTGGTTTCAAATGGAAGATCTCGGGATGACTGCATTGCACACAATATATTGTTCCACGTTTTATATGACACTGATGTACTTGGATATTATTTGACACACTCTGATTTTCAAAATGGTTTAATGATATTAATTGGGTTGATGGTTTGTTGAATATAAAAATCGATAATTTTGGTCTTAATTTTTGGGACGTTACAAAGCATCATTGGTTGAAGAAATTCATTGGAGATCTTAGAGTAGTCCCAACCGTTCAGGAATTGTTGGAAGTTTTATGCGATACTGAAAGAGCGGTTGCTTTGACCAAAGAACCGAGAGATCATGGTAAATATAGATATATCGCCCGAAAGTACCTTTATATAATACATAGAGTTGAAGAAGGTCATCTCATAATAAAGAGAGTTTCGTCAGAAGATATTCCTGCAGATCCTCTCATAAAGGCTCTAAGTAGGATTAAGCATGGTCAGCATGCCAAGAGAATTGGTTTGATAGATGACATTAGTTTTAGTAGTTGGATGATTAGGTTGTAACTTGTAAAAAAATAAATTTAATTGAATTTTGGTGATTAAAAAATAGAGATTATTTATGAGTTTATTTACTGCCTTTGTCATTTATTTAATCTTGTGTTTCGTTTCGCAAGTTTTACTTCTTGAATAATTTAATTATTCAAAATCCACAGCCACTCATACTTTGGGAAGTAAATAGTGAATTAATAGTAACATGAATTGGATTGTAGATTTTCTAAGGAGGATAGACATAGCAACTGTATTGCTACAACATTCATGAGTACATAGAAATGGATATTTAAGTATTGGATAAACCCACGCTCAGAGAATTACTTTATGGATTATATCATCAGTAATTTTGAGACAATAATATCTTATATTCTTAAAATGAAGATATATGAGTTGTAATTTACTAGTCAGTTGTACATTGGTATTGTGAAAATGTGTCAATAACATGATGTTATAAAACAAAGTATCATGTATGATTTGGTGAGTATAGGATACAAGCATATCAGTCAAAATTGATTCGTTTATTTTTTCCTAGTGGGAAAAGCGATATCTTTTGTCCCCTCGGTTATTTGGTGTTGACTTATAGTGATGGGCCCAACCATGACTCAACTATTGTGTTCAATTTGATGTCTTATATCGTCATCACAAATCAGGAAATCGGGGGAAAAAATTAGACAGTGAGAATTTTTCTAATCCATGTCTCTTGTTTGTATGATATCTTGTAGAACGGAGAAATCTTTGATCACTTATCTTAGGGCCAACATGTGATCAGTTCATAGTTCGGTAGTTGCTATGGAACCACTCTTTGTTGTTTAATTTAGAAGTTATACCAGCAATTGCATTTACAGACTTATCAAAGTGGGAAACTGTTGGATTAGGTATCTAGGCCAATAATTGAATTAGTATATACTTGAATTATCATCAAAGTCGTTTTGGGTTGTCCACAAACCTAGTAATTGAAAAGGATAACTTTTAGAGAGAGAGAGAGAGAGAGAGAGAAAGAGAGAGAGAGAGAGGGGGGGGGGAGATAGAGAGAGACCGATTTATTGATTTATTATACGATTAATAAATAGAAATAAATGATTTTATTAATATTTTATGAATATATTATATTAATTAGAAATTGTAATAATTAAGAATTAATTAGAATTAATTGGATTAAATAAAAGTTCAACGGTTAAAGTATAATTGTTCAATAGCTGAACAACAGAGGTTCCAGAACCTTTCGTGGAAGGGTTGGACGATTTTAGGGTATTCGAGGGCATCTGGAATATTCCTTATGGATAAATACGAAGCTAGATAATTACCAATTTAAGTTAATATTATTTTATTCAAATTAGGGTTATCTAGCGTTTCGAAGTTACACTATAAAATGACCCATTGGCCTTGGATATATGGCCACTTGATGTAACGCCTGATTCCTGATACGTATTTTTATTAAAAGTTTTTGCACATTTATATAGGGACTCAACGAGTTGGAGGCCCAACTCGTCGAGTAGATGCGAAGGATTGGACGCGAGTGGAAGAGTCTACTCGCCGAGTCGGAAGCCTCGAATCGACGAGTAGACCCGTCTGGATGAAACCCTAAATTTTAGGGTTTGTACCCAATTTAAACACATTAACCATCCCCCTATGCAGCCCCCATCGTCTCCCTTAGTCCGGAAAACCTTAACATGTGACCCTTGAGCTTTTGCAAGTGTGAGAGTCATTTTTTAGAGTATTTGTGTGATCTTGAAGCTAGAGGAGGAAGAAGAAAGAGCTAGAAGGTTCAAGGAAGCAGTAGATCCAGGGTTCAAGCACCATTTCCAGTCCCTTTAAGGTATAAAGTTGCTTCCTTGACTTCTTTATTGCTAGATCTCTCTATATTTGAGTTTAGGGCCATCTTTTAGCAATTTTGTGAACCTTTTTTTAGTATGGAGTGTAAGTGAAGTTGTAACTTCAGATCCAGATCCCTTTCAGCCCCTTTAGCCATAAAGTTTACGAAATTATCATACTTTAGCCCTTCCCTTTGGCCTAGACTTCATTTTAGACTTGGAAATGGTGTTCTTAGCTCATAACACCTTGCATGCAAGTAAAGTATGCATCTTTACGTGCAATATCGAGCCTAGGAGGTCAGCTCTATGTTTTGGATGCATTAAGCCCGACTGAAATCGACTTGGTAGACTTTTACTTTGGGGGACTCGGTGAGTCGCTCATAGGACTAGGCAAGTCGGGTTATGGTCCCCTAACCTTTTCTGTTCTGATCGATTTGGTTGAGTCTAGAAGAGGACTCAACAAGATGGACGTAAATATGGACTTGAAGATCAAAAGAACTCGGCGAGTTCAAGGCAAAGTCCCAGCTTATATAAAGAAGAACTCGACGAGTTCAAGGAAGAACTCGGCGAGTCAAGGACTAAATGCTTCAACTTGTATGAAGAAGGACTCGACGAGTTTAGGGACGACCTCGGCGAGTCATGAGCAAAAAGGTCCCGATTCTGTATGAAGGAGAAATCGACGAGTTCTTGAAAGACTCGACGAGTATGATTGAAGTTCCAGGATTTTGGTGGATTATGGAACTCGGCGAGTTGAGTCAACCAGATGTTTAATTTGACCCAGAGTTGAATTTGACCAAGGTGTTGACCTTAACTTTGACTTTGACTTGAGTTGACCATGAAATGGTAATTAAGGAAGAATGTTATGTGTAGAAATCGAGAGGAGTTGATCCCGGCAGTGAGGACATTTCAGTTACTGCACGACATTGAGGTGAGATACCTTCTAGTAGAAGTGGGTCTAAGGCCACAATGCCGACCCACTAGTAGGAGATTTTGTTTAGATGATTATCTGGTATGTTATGTTATGTATGAAGGGTTTTGAGCATCCTAACACTCCTATTGTGTACATGCCACCTTAGAAACCTTGGATCTATGTTTTCTCTAATATACATGCAAATTTGAATTTTCCAAGGATCTCATCCTAACTAGCATGTTATGGGGTACTTGTAACATCAAATCTAGTAGAATGACATACCTTTTTCCTTGTGGTTTATTGCTTGGAGGTTTTAGAGCCTAGCACCAATAATGTGAATGCGTCAAGTGGAATCACAAATCACCACACAACTTGGAAAACTTGAGAGAATAATAGTGCACACTAGAAATCGACCCACCTTCTCTATCACATACACTAGTGCCATTTCATGTGCCAAAGACCTCTTTATATAGTATGGTGGATTAGGGTTACATCCATGTAAATCCTAATACCCATGATCTTTCATTTCCATAGGATCCATGGGTTAAAAACTCCATGGACTATCCATGGGCTTCCATGCAAGCTTAGCCCATCCTAAATGAACATTGGCCCATTCTATATATAAGAGTCCATATTTAATTAGTTCCTTTTTTATCAGTAAATTAATTCCAAATTAATTCTTGATCAATACTAATTAAATAATATGATTTCATATTAATATATTATAACTTGTAATATATTAATAAATCAGAAATGTACTATTCTCAATAGATTATCCATACAAATTGTTTCGGTGAAGTGCAACCCAGATGGACCATGCTAGGTCGGGTCAAGTACATACCAAATATAGTTACGAACATAGACACCTTATCCAATAGTCTCCCACTTGGATATGTCTAATAACTATAGTTGCAATTATGACTTTAGAAACCAACCAACAATCGTAGCTCTTAAAACTCTGTTAAACTATGAAGTGCTATTTTAGATAAGTGATCATATAATCCTCTGTTCTCAGGATATCAGCTGAAAAAATACATGGAACAATGTCGTACTTATTGTCCAGCAGTTTGTTTCCCGATTTCCGATTTGTTTGACATAGAACTAAACTGAACACATCAATTTGGTTCTGACCGGGTCCGACACATAGGTCAAAACAAAATCATCGAGGGGCCTAGATATCACTTCTAATCCTACAAGGACTAAAAGGAACAGCTAAACTTCGACTAATATGCTTGTACTAACTACTTGTTTAATCATACACAAAGGCATGTTTTATAACATCAAGTTACTGATGCGTTTTCGTATAATCAATGTACAACCAACTCATCGTCAACAACTCATATCTCTAGGTTTGAAGACTTATATGATATTACCGTCTCATGATCACTCGAGATATATTCCATGAAGTGATACAAGTGAGCGTGGGTTTAATCCAATACTCAGAACTTATGAGCACTCATGAATGTTGTAGCAACTTTTTCTATGTCTAACACCTTAGACATCTACAAGCCGAATTCATGACAGTCTTGATTCATACCTACTTCCAAAGTATGATTGACTATGGAGAGTTTAAATAAAGTAATTATTCTGGAAGTTAAATCGTGCAAAGTTGAAACAATAGTAAACGATTGACACAAGATAGCAACACCTTACTTATAAATAAACAACAACTTTTATTTAATCATCATATTTCAATTACATTTTACAAGTTTTCGAAATAGCTATCTAATCTGTAAAACTAATATCGTCCTTCAGCCCGATGTGCCTCACATGCTGTAAATGCTGAACTTTAGTCAGTCCCTTCGTGAGGGGATATGTTGGGTTCTCTTCTATCGATACCCTTTTTGCCACAAGTAGTCCTTCTTCTATCTTGTGTCATATGAATTGATATTTTCTGTCAATGTGTCTGGATCTGCCATAATCTCTCGGTTCCTTGACTAAGGCAACCGCACTATTGCTGTCATAGAAAATCTCTATAGGCTCCTTTATAGCTAGTACAACTCTAAGGTCTCCAATGATGTTCTTCAGCCATATCGCCACCTTCGCCACTTCATTTGCTGTTATGTACTCTGATTCACACATCGAATCAGCTACCGTCTCCTGCTTGGAAATTTTCCAAGTAATCGCTCCTCCATTCAGGGTAAATACCCAGCCCAACTGAGAGCGGAAGTTATCCCTATCGCTCTGAAAGTTGGCATTACTATACCCTACTACTCTCAAGTCATAACTCCCACAAAGTGTAAGAATCCAATCCTTAATCCTTCGCAGGTACTTAAGAATGTTCTTTACGGCAGTCCAGTAAGCCTTGCCAGGGTTCCCCTGATATCTGTTGACCATGCTCAAAGAAAAGGCCACATCAGGGCAGGTACAAGTCATAGTATACATGATCGAGCCAACAGCGAAAGCATATGGTAATCGACTCATCTCAGCTATCTTAGCCTCTGTACTCGGGCTCTGAGCCTTACTTAGTTTGGCATTGCTTTTGATTGGTAAATCACCTTTCTTGGAATTCAGCATGTCGAACCTCTTTAACACCTTGTCCAAGTAGGTGCTCTGACTAAGTCCAATTAGTCTTTTACTCCTATCTCTCAATATCCTTATCCCTAGGATATAGGCATCTTCTCCAAGGTCCTTCATAGAGAAACACTTCCTAAGCCAGGATTTAATCTCCTGCAAAGTTAGGACGTCATTTCCTATGAGTAGTATGTCATCCACATGCAGTACCAAAAAGCTAACTATACTCCCACTAGCTCTGACATATACACATAACTCATCCCCACTTCTTGAAAAACCAAACTCTTTGACTTTCTCATCAAAACAAAGATTCCAGCTACGAGATGCTTGTTTCAATCGATAAATGTATTTCTCGAGCTTACACACTCTATTTGGGTACTCTGCATTGACAAAACCCTCTGGCTGATTCATGTATACATTCTCAGGAAACTTTCCATTATGGAAAGCGGTTTTGACATCCATTTGCTATATTTCATAATAATGAAATGAAGCAATGGCTAGCATAACCCTAATAGACTTAATTTTCACTACTGGTGAAAAGGTTTCATCATAGTCGACTCCCGGAGTTTGGGTGAAGCCCTTCGCAACCAGTCGCGCCTTATAAGTGTGCACTTTCCCATCATGTTGGTCTTCTTCTTGAAGATCCATTTGCACCCGACCATCTTATGACCTGGTACATTTTTAACCAAGTTCCAAAATTGATTGTGATACATGTACTGAATCTCGCTGTCCATAGCCTCTTTCCATTTAACAGACTCAGGGCCTGTCATGGCTTCCCTATATTTGTTAGGTTCATCCAAATTTACCAGTGTACTATCACTGATAAATGTATCACCTTCCGCAGTAATATGGAAACCATAGTAATGCTCAAGTGGATTCCTAACTCTAGTGGAATGCCTCAGAGGTACAGACTCGTCAGTTGGTTCAAAAGGAGTGTCCTCCTGATGTTGATTGCTAGGGTTTGAGGTTCCTTCACCACTTGACTCTTAAAGCTCTTCAAGGTCAATTTTCCTCCCACTGTTTCCTTGGCGCATAAATTCTCTCTCACGAAAGGCCCCTCTCCTTGCCATAAAGACTACATTCTCACTGGTTTTGTAGAAGATGTAACCAAAAGATTTTTGTGGGTAGCCGATGAAAATACCCCGCTCACTATGAGATTCGAGCTTTTCGTGAGTCTCACATCTCACAAAAGCCTCGCAACCACAAATCTTGATGTGGTCTAAAGTGGGATTTTCCCAGTCCACATCTCATGAGGTGTTTTGGCAACCTTCTTGGTAGGGACTAGATTAAGGATATAAGCAGTAGTCTCTAAGGCATACCCCAAAATGAGATTGGTAACGAAGCTCGACTCATCATGGAACGAACCATGTCTAACAAGGTTCGGTTGCGCCTCTCAGCCACACCATTAAGCTATGGTGTTCTGGGAGGTGTCAATTGTGAACCAATTCCACCTTCCTTAAGATACTCAAGGAACTCTGTACTAAGATACTCTCCACCTCGATCAGATCGAAGCATCTTAATGTTCCTGCCCAGCTGATTCTCCACTTCCTATTTAAACTCTTTGAACTTTTCAAAGGTTTCTGACTTATGCTTGATTAAGTAGACATACCCATATCTACTGTAGTCATCAGTAAAACTCACATAGAAGCGGCCATCATCTATTGTGGTGGTTCTGAAGGGTCCACACACATCTGTGTGTATGAGGTCCAACAAACCTTCACCCCAAGCACAAGTACCAGTGAAGGGTGACTTTGTCATTTTTGCAATCAAACAAGACTCGCAACTATCATCCGACTTTAAATCAAATGATTCCAAGACTCCAGCCTTTTGGAGTTGGCCTATGCGCTTCTTGTTAACATGTCCAAGACGACAATGCCACAGTGATGCTTTTTTCAAACTAGTGGAAGAATCAATATGCAACACATTATTTCCTAGGTTGTCTACAACCAACACAGTTTCATATACACCATCACAATGTAATGCTTTAAAATAAAGAACATATTATAAAAAGCATTAATACCACTACATTCATTATCAAATGAAAAAGTTAATTTTCTGTTTGTACAAACCGTGAAAAGAAATAATATTTCTCGCCATTTTAGACGAGTAACAACATTTATTCAAATATAATATTAACCCACTACTCATAAATAAAGAATAAACTCCAATCTTGGTGACAGATGAAGCTTTCCTATTCCCCATGATCAAGTTTATATCCCGTACTCCACATCCTCACCTCTTATTAGGCCCTGCAAATCAGAACATATGTGAATACCACAACCTCTATCAAGGACCCAAGAATTAGTATGCGGTGAGTTATTAGACATATAGTGTAATTACCTGCATGGGTAGGTTTAACCTTCCCATCCTTAACATCTTGTAGGTACTTGGGGCAGTTTCATTTCCAGTGTCGCTTATCATGAAAACAGAAGCATTCAGCTTATTTTGGGTTGGTGTAACATACACGTTAATAACCATGTGTAATTATCTTTTTTTTTTTGTTTAAAAGTAAATATTATTATATAATATACGAGTTTGAACATTGAGTTATAACAAGATAGTTGTATGAGACTGAAGTAAAACTATGTTTAGAATCATTCAGAAAGTGATGAGAAGTCTTATGAGATTCCAATCAAAAGTCAACTATCAAAATTAACGAAAATATAAAGTTAGAAATAATTAAAAATTATGTTATTGAAAGTTGTATATTATCTCGTTAGAAACATTTAGGAAAAAAACCTCATCGAAATCCGAGTTATAATGAAGAAGTTATGACTTAATGAAGTTTCGCGACAGAACCGGCACGACGCCTTATGACGTAAAAAGTGAGTTTACGATAAACTACTTTTTAGCCTTTGTGATCTAAATGAAAGTTTTAGTATTCGTTAAACCGATAATTTTCTTAAAAGGAACGTCCAAATCTAACTTCATATGAGGAAGTTATGATTTTTCTAAGTTTCAGTATAACAGTATACAGCTAAAAACTCGAAATAAAGATCGAGTGATTTTTAGTCGACACAACCTAAACAAGAGTCGAAGATCTCATCAATAATAATACAATGGTAAAAAGACAGAGGAAAACAGACGTCGGATGAATAAGTTAGGAATTTTTAACGGACTTTTCCTTTCCCGTCCCGTTAAATATATATTATTAAAATTGAATTCAAAACTAGCCAACGGAGTCTAATTGAAAGTTGTAGAGCATAATTTCACCTATGTGTTCATATAAAGAACGTCAAAAATGGAGCTCGTATGCGAAAGATACGAATTTTTGAAGTTTTCGGCACAAACTTCGAGGTTAGTCCGAAGCCGTACACCCAACGTACACGAGACAACGCCCAACGTACTTCCTATGTATCTGATTCGGAGTCAGCCACGTCGACCTTTCTTTCACGTAAAGCCACGTATCACGCACAGATGGTGCGTCCGAGACCTGACAATCGAGCAGGTGCCACGCCTCTTACGCCCAGCGTACCGAACTACGCCCAACGTACTCCGAGGCTTCAGCCACCTATAAAAGGGGTGCGAGATCTCCGAATTTAGTTTACACTTTAACATCTATTTCACTCTTTATTCTCTTTCTAGCCTATCCCAACCCCCCCCCCCCCCCGGGAAGCCTAGGAAACATCCTTGATACCCAAAGCAATTCCCGACGCACTGAAGACCCGAGAAAATAATCTTTTCAAGCTGAAACTCTACCCGTGCAATGCCCGGTTTTCAATTAAAATCCCCGGTTTTGTCTAAGAAAGTCATTTTTAGAGGCGAAGTGCTACCTAAATTATCATTTTGTCAATCGGTTATTTCGCGGTCAGTTCAATATAAGGACAATTGTATGTTATGTGTTATATGTGCAATGTGCTTTCCCGTGTTATTATGATAATGAGTTATACCTCTAACCACGAAGTGAATGACTAAGCATCACTTGGGTACTGGTATGTAGCCTTTGACCATGAAGTGAATGATTAAGCATTCAGTTTGGCATTGGCAGAAGGCTAGATAGGGCTAAAAGCCTGCTAGCCAAATGATAATTCAGAAATCGTATATTTTCGATGCCACATGGGCAGAAGTCTTATTGATGTACATCAAGTTGAAATTGTTGTATCTCATTGATTGTAAATCTCTGAATCAAACCATTTGTTGATATGGAAAGCTTGACACATGATTCACATATGCCTTTGTTGTTCCTTGTCCGTCTTTGCTTCTATCATATTGATATGTATATGACATAACGTTATATTGTAACTGTTATTGAACTCACTAAGCGTCATCCGCTTATCCCTCTCAATGTTTAAACTATTTCAGGTTATAAGCATCCAGTATAGTCATGTTCTGGTAGAAGATGTAGAATAAATAATATTATAGCTTTTGTATTTAGTGTATAATTTCTTGGGAAGTTATGTAATATATATAAAACTTTGTAAAAATCTTAATAGTCGGTTTGTATCCAGTCTTTTGTAATTAAACTATCAATGTAAAATATTGTTTATGAATATGCATGTAGCATGTTTTGGAGTAATAATATTGTAAAGGTATTAAATAAATAGTGGGTCTCATAGTTGGAAGAGGGATGACAGAACCAACTTCGGTTCCAGTCGAAGAGGAGCCATTAAGAGACTTTCCCTTGGTACCCTTCGAATAGGACTTCCGCTTTTTCCCTTTACCTTGCCCGATTGCTAGAACAGGGGCGGTGTTAGGAGTAGGAGTGGCAATAATCGATTTACCTTTGTGACCACTTTCGGCGGTCTTCAAAAGTCCTTCAAGCTTGCTGAGTGTGACCTCCTCCTTGTTCATATGATAGGTCATTCGGAACTGATCATAACAAGTAGGTAAGGAGTGAAGTATGATGTCAATAGCCAACTACTCGGGGAAGTTCACATTCAACTTCAGCAAACAGTCCACAAACCTTTGCATTTTCTACATGTGGTCCATGATAGGTTCACCCTCCTTCATTCTAGTTGTTATCATGGAAGAGACGATTTCATACCTCTCTTGACGAGCACTCTGATGGTATATGTCCATTAGGTCCATATGCATCTCAAAAGGGTAAAAGTCCTCATAGGACTTTTGGAGTTTAGTTGTCATTGTGGCCAACATGATACATGCCACCTTGGTGGCATCTCTTTCATGAGTCCTAAAGTCAGCGATCTCCTATGGAGTAGCAGTAGACTCATCAATCTCCTTTGCTCCTTTTCGAGGACATATTCCTTGTCCTCATAACGTGTGACCATCCTAATGTTCCTGATCCAATCATTAAACTGGAACCATCAAAGATGACTCTCCCACAAAGGTTCATGGGAGAGAAGGATCCGGTAGGGTTTGAGCCAGAAGCATTGTTGGAAAACATCTGAAAAGAAGAAAGAAAAGTTTAGATTAGATAAAGAGTCCTTAATAAGACACCCAAATACAATATTAAGGCTAGGACCCAACATAATACTTTATAACTTGGAAGATGGATGTCGTAATCCAAGCTAAAAAAAATATTTGAAGGTAGGCGAATGATGATTCACCAATTTTCACCATGAAAAACGAAATAAATTATTAGGTTTTTATTGGATTGAAACTCCTAGATTCTTTTAAGATTCATTGAAATTTTCAATGGCATGTTTAAATCTTGATTGTTCCCTCTCAAGTTTGTGACTGGGATGCCGAGGATCACAAACAAGGTGTGAATAACCATGCAAATTAACTTGGTACCCTTAATTTTTATCACATAATCGATGTGTCGGTTTACCACACATGCTCCACCAATCTATGATAAACATTAAGTTTCCCTTTGTCACTCTTACTAGTCCATGTTAGTGTGTCGGTTAACCACACACGCTCCACTAATGACTTGGTAAGGTACAAAGTGTAATTTCATGGGTTAGCACCAAAATCACATTTTCCTAAAGTAACTAAGATTGGGAAACTATAAAAGGTTTAATTACTTTATATTTATCATTATATTTTTAATGAGAATTATAGTCCTTGTCCTACCTATTCGACTAACGACCCTCCACTAGTCAAGGAAGCGGTGGGTGAGAGTGGACACCCATTAAGCTGCAATTTTATAGGCAACAACCTTATACCCCCCTTATAGGCCGACTTCGTGAATGAGGCCTACTAACGGTAAGACTGACTTTATCTTATACATATATATATATATATATATATATATATATATATATATATATATATATATATATTATTAACTTATAATACTATAATGTATAAGGGTTGAATTTTAAACTTTTAAAATTCTAGGGATTGGAATTAAAGCGTGTGTGAGACTTTACAAATTCCAAAACTTGAGGGCAAGTTTTGAAACTATTCAAAACTTTTCATTTCTATAATTTATGTGTGTTAATGGTTTTAAAGAAAAGACTTTTGGAATTCCATAACTTGAGGACAAGTTATGGAGTCCATTAATTGGCATTTAGATCAAGAATTACACTAAAAAATAATTTGCAAATAATTCCTATGATCTACTAAAACTCATAAGCATGAACATTATCATCAACAAATTTCAAGAATCATATAAACATATATAAAACTTGAAACTTTGATAATAACCTTTAAAAATGAATTAGCATAATCGTTACCACATCAAAAACATATTTTATAACTCCAAAACAGTTTATGGTAATGATCATAGTCCAATTCCAACATTGAAACTCGAAATTCTGCACTATGGGCCTCCAAACCTACTTGACGAGTAGGGTGAACTTTCCCTTGGACTCGTTGAGTTCCCCCATGGACTCGGCGAGTTCACTGAATAGTGAGCAAAATTTTGACCTTTATCGGCAATTTGCATCAAGTATAATGAAAACAAGCCTAGGCTCTGAGACCACTGAAGGGTTTTGAGCATCCTAACATTCCTATGGTGTACATGCAACCCTAGAAACCTTGGATCTATGTTTTCTCTAATATACATGAAAATTTGAATTTTCCAAGGATCTCATCCTAACTAGCATGTTATGGGGTACTTGTAATATAAAATCTAGTAGAATGACATACCTTTTTCCTTGTGGTTGATTGCTTGGAGTTTTGAGAGCCTATCACCAATTAGGGATGGCAATGGGGCGGGGATGGTGCGGGTTTACCATCCCCATCCCCATCCCTGAGTCTATAACCTTATCCCCATCCCCATCCCCATCCCCAACGGAGGCGGGGAATCTAATCCCGCTCATGCTAAAAGCTGATTCCGAAGCAACTGAAGAAATTGGAATGGCTAAGATATCTCTAGCAATCTTATGTAATATAGGAAACTTAGAACCATTACACTTCTACCACATTAATATGTCAAAGCCCTCCTCATTCGGTAACAACTTCTCAGCTAAATAATCATCCAACTCAGTTTTTTCCAATCCATCATCCTCAGAAAGCATATTCTCGAAATCCAACTCCCATGTTAATTTGCTTAAAGTAGAACCCCTTCCCTCAAAGACGTTTGTTTCACATTGTCGTTTCCAAGAAGCTCCTTGTTTTGCATCATGTTTCTTTTTATACTCTTCAAATAACTCAGTAATTATGTTGCGTACTTGCATAATCTCACTTCTTGCTTCATTCCCATATAACTTTGGAAAGAAATAATTGATCAACTTTAACTTATACCTAGGGTCTAAGACAATTGCTACCCAAACTCTGGTCCCCACTTAGCTCTGACAGCTCTGATCTAAGATCCACTGACAACACTCACCCTAACCCCCTAATAACCACTAACAACACTCGGGCTTACCCCTGATCTTCTAACCAATAACAAAACTCGGTCTTACCTCCGGTCCGCTAACCAATAATAGCACTCGGGCTTACCTCCGATTTGCTAACCAATAACAGCACTCGAAGCATAATATAGGTGCACACCAACCCTGCAAAAACTTAATTATTCCTATCAGGCCTTTATTTAGGGACTCGGACTTCAAGGTACCAATCAAACAAGAACAAACAAGGAAGTCTTCCTCACAACCCTCAACCTGAGATCCTAACATCCTATGATCCTAAAGCACGGGGACGCCCTACAGATTAATAATACAGCCACAGTTGAGACAATTTGAAAGGAAATTCAGTAATTGGCGATGACATTAACACGGAAATTAGAAGATTAAACAATTATGTGAAAGTCTTAAACTGGAAAAATCTGGCTAAAAACTGCATTATGGCATGAAGTCCTTTTGCTATGATATCTCCACTCTCCCCCACTTGGAAAATACCAACTAAAGCACTACTTATTCATTCCATATGGAAATGAGTGAAATGGAGAAGATATCCCTAAGTCTAAGACACCCTAACAATGCAACCCACTGAGGGTCTCGAAGTACTACCAACACATAAGCATACATAGGACAACTTCCATCTAGAAGGAAACTTCCAAAAGCAAAACCTAATTTATAAATGCAAGACATGAATAAAATAAATAGAAAACATAATTGCAGTTGACATGGTCGCCACACCTGGATCCTCTGCAACAAACCGGTAGGCTCTTTCTTTAGCCCTAGGAACCTCAGCCCTCCCTTGGCGTCAATCTGGCATCTTCCATGCTAATGGTGTAGGATCCTGCTCTTCATCGAAATTGAGAAGGGGGCAATGAGCTCTGATGTGGCCCTCTTGATCGCAATGGAAACAAACCTACATACTATATCTGCAATCCCTATCGAACTGGCCCTCTTTGCCAGACATGCGAATGTAAAAGATCGACACATCCCGAGTCGGCAGACTTAACCGCTTGGCTATCGGTTGCAACTACGCCGAAATTGTCCTCTCCTGCTTCCTCTAGATCTCTAACTCAGTCTCCCTCCTCCTGGTGTTCGACAATAACTCGGTCAAGGTCCGATAAGAATGATTCGACATGAACTCTCAAATCTATGTCTTAAGCATACTTAAGTATCATGAAAACTGCACCTGCTTTGAAGTGGCATACTCTGGGAAAAAAGGGCTCTCTTTTTAAACATCTTGACGATCTCCATCATGGACTCAATCGCCTTCTTAAGCGACAGGTACACCTGTTCTAGTTACTCTCTTTCAACAAGTGGAACATACTCCCCACGGAACATCTCCCGAAAATGATCCCAGGTATATATAGCTCGATCTGCATGTAAAAAGCTCTGGGTCACAAACTCCCACCAATGTTTCGCACCCCAACGAAGAAGATTCAACACAAATTTCACGTTCTGGTCCTCATGACATGAACATGTGTAGAAATATCTCTCCATATCATATATATACATCTCAAAATGAGAATCGAGTCCTTATCATCTCTGAACTATGGAGGCTTTGTAGTACTGAACTCCCGGTACTGCATCGTCCCGCCCCTCTAAAGTCCTACAATGAAGAAGGCTGCAGTAGCTATAACAGCGGCATCCTGCATGATGGCAGCATAGCACCTATAAAACTTCTCAATCAATGTGGTCTTAACTGACCCAAACAATTCTGGAATTTCCTCCCATATCGCCACGGCCACATTGGCGACAATGATCCCGCATATCTCCTCATCACTTGGAACTGTCCTCTCAGTGCCGCCAATACTAGATCCTAAACCTTTGATAGCTACCATACTAAAATATACAATGGAAAGGTCAAACATCAAGACATACGATGACCTCACCTATTAGTTACTTAGTACTCTTGATATTCCTCCTAACTCTCATACAGATCCTATGCTTTAAGTAGTACGAGACCATACTCTTGATATTCATCTCAAGGTCCTAAGGCACTGCACCAGACTGGCTACCCATTGGTGTACTGACATACACATGCTCATAAGAGCCACAACTAACTTCTTAGGCACTCCTCCTAAGACTATCCTCAATCACGCTTATGCACCGTTGGTTTCCTTGTTCATGCTAGTTGTACACAATACAAGATCAAATAGACTATCGAGCAAATCTCTCTACCCTAAGCTCACAACCAAACAAGGAACATGAAATAAGGCTAAATCAATCATTCTAAGGCTATGTAATCCTAATCTTATACAACTATGCAGCATAACCTTAACAATTCATATAATCAAATAGCACATAACAAGCAATTCCTAAGGCCATAAAACATCACAGAAATCAGGCAATACTATCATACAGTTCTAAAAGAATCCTTAGCATATCTTGCATTTCTAACAATTCACATATCAGCAAGTTTAAATGAAACATAGATAAATAGTATGGGTATTTTGGAAATCACTTTTCTATTTGGCTCTGGCTGACTGTACATATCGCACCTTCTTGTAAAACCGAGGTGGATGCAGGTTCCCATGTTCACGATCCCAAGCCAACAATCAAAAACAAACATAAAAAGAGACCGAGTCTATGTCTCTAACCCAACCGTTTTATTAAAATTTCATTCTTTCAAAAACGTTTTTTGAAAATTCTTGAATCCTAGTTTGAGTTTGGATTAAATATAAGTGTTCCTCCAAATCCCTCAAACCAGGGCTCTGATACTAACTTGTAACGCCCCATGTTTCACAAAAAAAAAATTAATTAAGTAAAACTTCACATTTATAAAATCGCATTTAAGAAAAACCATTTGTTCCAAAAAAAACATTTGTTTAAAATCAGAGTAATATAATAAACACAAAATCTCTATTGTTGTTGACAAATGATTACAATCATGCATTTGCCTTTCCACGAACACCACTGGTACCTAAAAACCATTTAATCTACAATTTTAAGACAAAGCTTAGTTTGTTCCCCCAAAATACCACACACCATAATATACATTGTTAACACGATGTCGCAGGCGTATTAAGCAAATAATATTTCACTGTTGGTAGCACTAAAAGATAACATAAGGAAGTAGGGTCGAATCCTCAGGGACACAACCTAACTGTCAATGACTTTATGCATAAGGCACATTCTACTCATTTAAACAAAAAAAATAAGAAAAAAGGAGGATTTTTAATTAATAACTAAACTAAAAATTGTAGTGAAAATAAACTAAATAAAACTCAGTAATAAAAATGAATTCAACTCTGCTGCGACTTTCCTAATCATGCAATCCGCCCAGCTCTGGTTATTCATAATGTGTTCTATCTAAACTGGTACTGAGAAAAACTAACAGGCTCTAGTATAATCTCTTTTACCTAGTTAAATTAACCAAAACAAGCTAAGGTCCTTAAACGGATCTTACCAGTGATCAAACAAACAAAACAATCGATTATGATAAGAATGAAGTAGGAACAGAATTAAGAACAAGCTTGCACACGTTTCTATTAACAAAAAACGTCTGGTACAACTTGTTTATAGCAACCGTGAACTCTATGGCATCAACAACCATTAAATGACCTACATAACCTCTATATATAGTGGACTTGGGCCGACTCTGGGTTTACGGTCGTAAATAGGCTTACGGCCGTAAACTAACACCAAGCTACCAAAAACACATACAGACACAAAAGAACCTATTACAGTGAAAGCCTAGACCAAACCATTAATTAGACCTTTCAATCTCCCCCTTGGTTTGGTGCTAGCTTGAGCTCAATCTTTGTCGACCACCAGCACATCCGACTTTCCCGTCACTCCATTCCACATCTGTTTGTCGATAATCGCCGCAAACATAGCTATAAATTCTTTGGAAGCTGGCTCAAAAAGGTCTTCTGCAACTTTAATTTGATAATGGCTCAGTGGATATATATCCCACCTTCCAAACTGAAGCAAGACTTGTTTATCATACAGGCGGATACATCCCTTCTCAAGCTGATGTTGTGGTTTCATCAAACACCCAGTACCCTATAGTTTGCAGAGATCCATCTGGATGGTCTTGAAGAATATGAATTTGCTTCACTTGTTTAGTAGCTAGTCACATCACAGCTCTAAGAGGTTGATTGCTCTTCGGATCAATTACACTCGGGTATATTTTAATGATTGAATCTGCAGTCTTCATGGAAGGAAAACCCTTATGCACTTGATCTTCCAGGAAATGCTTGAACTGCGTAGCCTGGGCATTTTGAGAGACCTTTGAAATCATGAGAATCTTTATAAAGCTCAGTTTTACCACTTTTCCGTTTCACGATCCACATATTTAATGTATCGTGATATCCCCAAGAAACGATCCCTGACCTATCACCATATATATTCGTAAAACGATTCTCATCAAGCTCTGTGAAGGTGATAGTCGGCTGATCCGCAGGAGCATTTTGGTTTGAGCTCCTCTTAAACAGGTATTGACCATTTTCAACAGATTTGGCCAGTTTGGCACATTTTAGTGACACAACACTTGGAGCTTGAGTTGGCTCCTCTTCAAACCTATTAACAACATCAGATGTCGGAGCGGATGTCAGCACGGGATGAGCTTGGATTTGAAGTTTAATCCTCTACTCATCAGCAGTTGTTTTGAACTTGTCACCAAGTTGCTCCTCTAACTTCTTCTTCAAATCAAAGTAACCTGAAGTAAGAAGATTAAAGTGCTCCTGTAAGTCAGAGATCTGCTTGGTCTTCAAAGCTTTATCTTCTTGAAGATCAGAAACTTGAATTTTTAGATTTGCATTCTCGATCAAAAGATCTTCGACTTGAATGTTGAGCTCTATATTCTTCTGGTTAAGCACATTGACTCTCTTTTGAAGTTCATAAATGACAGAATCATCCTCTCCTAAATTACCTTCTCTAAAAGCAACTTCTTTAGCCTTAGTAGAAGGTACAACAATTTGTTCCTAGGCAACATGCATAGCTAGCCGCACAGAGGCATCATCAAGACCAGCCTTAGGAAGAGAGAATCTTGGTGGATCAGAGGAGCTACCAACCTCAAAGGTGGTGCTAGGACCTCCACAAAAAGGTTCTGCTGATACGATGGCAAGGTTAGTTGTTGGTGTAATCGGCATGCTATGAGACAAGTCAGAATCCAGAGGCCAAAATCTAGGATCACGTCTTCTTCTCTTAGATGGAGGCTGTAAGGTCTGGTCTGTTGTATCATCACCCTGAAGTGGTTCAATTGTAGGTGAGGCAACATCAACAGGAGGAATCCCTGACACTATCACCATTGGAGCTGTAGTATCAACCACTTGATCTGTAGTAACAGGTGTTGACTCGAGAACATCTTCAGAGTCCCTTATCTCCGTTGTTGGGTGAGCAACATCACTGATATTATCAAGCAATGTGTTGAGGTTGACATTCAACAAAAAATCGTTGTTGCTTCCAAAGTTGGTTGGAATCTCATCTCTATCAAAACCTGTAAGGTCAAGGTCTTCATACTGATCAGTCTCAGTTGCATTCTTGGAAGACTCTTCATTGTAGTCACTTTCGACTTGGATTGATCGCAGGTCATGCTCCTTAGCTACAGACACACTAGGAGCAACTGTCTCTTCCCCTTCTTGGTCTGATACAGTGATCACATCTCCTTTCGAGATCACCCTTTCTAATGAAGTAGGCTCCGAAGATATCTTATTAGAACATCTGTGAGACTCGGATGCCTCATTCGGCTCAAAAAATCGTCCGAATTTTACCAGTGGATATAGTCCTTAAAAGATAACTTTTCCATTGCGATCTTGTTTAATGAGCCCAATAGTGTGATGGCCCAAGGACTTCATATCAAGTGTATCACCCTCCTTTACCATGTCAGGAAATTGTTTGTTGATGAAGAGCTTAATGAATCTAGAATACATCAAGAAGGTATCACGTGCGATGGCATTGATGTTGACCACAAACTCGTCCAGGATAAACCTTGAAAAGTTGAAGCCAATCCCTGCAGCAAGAGAAACAATAGCTCTAGTGTTTCTCAGGGATATTTCATCCGCACCATACCTCCTGCCGGAGATGCAGCTCACAAACACATAGGCTAGGAATCTCCAATAGGGTGGCAGAAGCTTCTTCACTGTAGGAGGGAAGTCGCCTTCGTACCCCATCTTCTTCAAAATTTTCTAATCATCTTCAATTCCAATTTCAGTGGGAAAACTCGGTAGGTCATTGATCAGCAATGTCTCTCTAATGAACTGCTCATCAATCACAACTTTGCATCCTTTAACGATTGCATCTACAGTCACTGCCACATCATCATCTCTTCTCATTCTGGCAGTCTGCCAGAACTCTCTTATGATTTTCTGATAAACAATTGTGTTCATGGTGATGGCGGAGGCCAAACAACATTCTTTCAGTCCATGAATCATTGATTTGAATTCTCCATGTGCCACCGGAGGATCTGCCAGTACAATCGCCAGATTGTGCATGTCTGCAAATCTTAAGCCTGCCATTTGATCTGCACTAAAACATACCAAGTAGGAAAAGAAAGATATTTGAGAAAATAATATTTTAATTAATTTAAATTGTGCCCAAAAATGAATTATTTTCTCCAACGTTGTGACATCCCCTAATTTCTCGGCCAGAAAAGACCGATTTAATTTATGCTTTTTAAAATCAAATCAGAGAAATCTTTATAAAAGATGTTGCGGAATTGGTCCCCAAAACAAAATATGATAAAAGTTTGTCAAAACCTTTCTTTAAGAAATATATCATTTCCTTTTATATCAAAACCTCGAGATGTCATGTTTCGATACAGATCAAAAGCATAAACAAGACATTATAAGCCTTACGACAGTTATTTGTAACTACTGGCCTATAATCCGAAATTCACTCAATCATCATCATCCGACTATGCTCCGGGTCCTCTACCTGTAATATAAACAGTTGAGTGGGTCAGGCTTGGAAGCCTGGTGAGCATATAGGGTTTTCAACCCACAATACATAAATTTATTATGTTTAAACATCAATCAATCAACCGAATTACCCCAACCCCCATTATTTTATTTATTTCTTAAGGGTTTACCCTAAGAATCAACTATCACTCCCTCCTAAGCATTCGTCCTAAGGAATAGACACAAAGTCACCTCGTGACCGGGGTTTATACAACGGGCACTAATTCCATAGCTGCCAAAGTTTATTCAACATGTGCTAAGTCCATAGCTCTCATTTATCGACAGTATTATTTATAGGTGTTCTCTCCTGAAATACATGTCAATGGGTTTTAGAGTACAACAAATAAACATATAGTTCATTACACCTACAGGTTGCGGGCTTGCTAGTGTTCCATAGATTGTCTAGAATAGTCCATGGTTGTCATCCATACTCTGCTGGATGACGGGGGCCAACAATTTGGGTAAGTGATTCTCTCAAATTTTCACCACTCACCCTCAACTCATGATCAATATTATTGATCATCTCCTTTATCCAACTCACCTTTCATCATACCCACTATTTCATCTACCCATGTTTTACCCAATATTTTTCGTAGATAAAAAGCATATACAGTTTAAAACTTGTATAAAACATCAATTCAACAGTCACCTCAATTAAACAATTAGTATATTTACACATAACACGTCTTTCAAGATAAATACTTCATATCTATGTGTAAATTGAAAGTAACTACACACTCACTTGATTTAATGAAAACCGGGCAGCAATTCATTGCCTAAAACGATCGTTTCTAATAAAACCGTGAGTTTTATTGAGAAATCGGGCTCTACGAAAGGTCGGGATTCGAAACCGAAAAGATAAATTTTCCGGGCTTCACGGGCACTTCGTGGCGTATTCCGGGGCTTATAATCGATATCGGGGCTTCGAGGGGTGATAATATGAAAGAAATATGGAGAAAGGGGCTAAAAATGACAAGTTTTCAAAATACCCCCGGGAGGTCTCGCACCCTTCTATTTATAGGGTGGAGCTTCTGATCGGACGGCCGAGAAGCTTCTAATCCAACGGCTGAGAAGGCTCGCAGGCGAAGGCTCGCACATGGCTCGCACCTGCGAGGGCTCACTGGCAGCTTCTAAGTGGACCGGAGTCTACTGGTGCACCTGCGAGGCTCGGAGCTAGGTTAAGCGAGGCTCGTACACACGCGGCAGCAGGGCGAAGCTTCGGCTGGGGAGCTGGCTGCTTCGGATTGGGCCTCCTCCTCGGTCGAATCAGAAGAGGACACGTGGCTTCGCATGACTCAGCAGTCTCGGTGACTCGGCAGCCTAGTGACTCAGCAGGACACATGTCACATTCTAAGCGAGGGTGACGTGGCAAAGTGTGACTATGCGAAATTTCTCGGTTTTCGCGCCAAAACTTCTAAAATCCATAACTTTCGCATATGAGCTTCGTTTTTGACGTTCTTTATATGCACGCGTAGCTAAAATTACGATCTACAACTTCCGTTTAGACTTCGTCGGCTAATTTTGACTTTAAATTTTATATTATTATTTTTAACAGACCGGGACAGGAAATCCGTTAAAAATTCATAACTTCTTCATCCGACGTCCGTTTTCGTCAGACTTTTTACCGTTGTGCTCCTAATGACGAGACCTTCAATTCTCGTTTAGGTTGTGTCGGCTAAAAATCGCTCGATCTAAAATTCGAGTTTTTAGTTGTCTACTGCTATGCTGAAATTTCGAAAAATCATAACTTCCTCATACGAAGTCAGATTTGGGCGTTCTTTTTATCGAACTTCTCGGTTTAATGAATACTATGACTTTCATTTAGATTACTAAGGCTAAAAAGTAGTTTATCGAAAACTCACTTTTTACGACATTCAGCACCGTGCCGGTTTTGTCGCGAAACTTCAACAGGTCATAACTTCTTCATTATAACTCGGATTTCGGCATTCTTTATATCCCCGAAATCCTTGTTTCGACCACTAAAACTTTATGTAAAGATATAAGGCTTATCTCATACTTTAATTTTGACGGTTATTTTTATTTTTAATTAATTAAACTCTAATAATTAAGCATAAAACACATAATTCACATAAAATTCACATAATTCCTTTTCATTTCCTTTAAATGAGTTACAAAGGTTAACCTAGACCATTATGTCAATATTAATGCCTAGCCTAGAAACACGGGCGTTACAACTCTCTCCCCCTTAGGATGATTCCATCCCCGGAATCACACAACGACAAACAACTACGAGTAGCGACTCACTATGTCACTCTCCGTTTCCCAGGTGGGATTTGGCCCATTTATATATTTCCAATGTACAGGCACTAAATCAACTATCTTACGTTACAACTTCTTAGTCTTATGGTTAACGATTGCCTCAGGTTCTCCAATTAACCTCTTGTTCTCGTCCAACCTTAATTCATAAATGGGAATTATGTCGGGCACACCTCCCGTGAACTTTTTCAAATAACACACATGAAAGGTGTTATGAATACTCTCAAGTTCTTCCGGTAATTCTATCTTTTAAGCTTGATTCCGGATTCTCTGAAGAACTTTAAATGATCCAATAAACCTTGGACTCAACTTTCCCCTTCTACCAAATCTTATAAGTCCCTTCCACGACGAGACTTTAAGTGAAACCGAATCTCCAACTTCGAATGATATTGGTTGTCTTTTCTTGTCAGCATAGCTCTTTTGAGAATCTAACATCTTTTTCCCTAATCACTTCCAACTTTTCAGCAATCTAATGGACTATTTCAAGTCCCATAAACTACTTTTCCTCGGCTTCCAGCCAACATGATGGCATCCGACACTTTTTCCCATGCAAAGCGTGATAAGGTACCATCTTGACACTTGAGTGGAAACTATTATTTATAGATGAATTCTACTAAAGGTAAGTGTTCATCCCAGTTACCTTGAAATTGTAGGGTACCTGCTCTTAGCATATCCTCCAACGTTTGAATCGTCCATTCGCTCTGACCATCGGTTTGCAGATGGTAAGTTGTATTCAAACACAACTTGGTACCCAATTTCCTTTTATAGACTCCTCCAAAACCTTAAGGTAAAACGGCTGTCACGATCGGATACAATCGTTAACGAAACACCGTGAAGCCTCACAATTTCCTTCACGTAAGAATTCGCAAGTTTATCCATAGACCATTTCTCTTTAGCTGCTATGAAATGTGCACTCTTAGTGAAGCGATCAACGACCACCCAAATCATGTCATGATCGTTCCTTGTTCTGGGCAGTTTAGTCACAAAATCCATGGTGATGTCTTCCCATTTACCCATGGGTACGGGTAAAGGATCTAAACTACCATATAGTTTCTGATGTTATGCCTTAACCCTAGCATAAGTTACACACTTAGCCACATACTTTAGCAACTTTGAGCTTCATCGTCGGCTACCAGTAATAGGGTTTTAGATCCCTATACATTTTTGTACTGCCGGGATGAATCGAGTACATGGTCTTGTGATCTTCTTCCATCAGAAGACCTCTTATTCCTCCCATCCTAGGTACCCAAATCCTATCTTTGAATACCTCCATTCCTGGACCGTTTGTACCAAACACCAACGTTTTACTCAAACGTTCCTCCTTTTGGTCATTTTTCTCTAAAGCTTCCTCTTGAGCTTTCTTGATATTTTTCACAATTGTCAAGACAACTTTAATTCTTAACGCTCTTGGCCCTTTTCTTTTCAAGACTTACCTTCTGACTGAGAGTATCATCAACAACATTTGCTTTACCAGGGTGGTAAAGTATCTCACAGTCGTAGTCCTTGAGTAATACTAGCCAGTGTCGTTGTCTGATTTTAAATTCCTTCTGATCAAAGAGATATTGGAAACTCTTATGATCAGTGAAAATTTTACACTTTGTGCCATAAAGATAACGCCTCCATATCTTTAGGGAGAATACTACCACTGCCAACTCCAAATCATGAGTGGGGTAGTTCTTTTCATGCTCTTTCAATTGCCTCGATGAATACGCTATCACCTTATCCCTTTGGGTCAGAACACATCCTAATCCAACTCCAGAGGCATTACTATAAACTGTGAAGTCATCAACTCCTTTAGGTAACGAAAGAATTGGTGCTTCACACAACTTCTTTAACTTCTCAAAGCTTGCTATGCTTCTCATTCCAAGTATAGATAGCTCCTTTGTGGGTCAAAGCTGTCAATGGAGTCGCGATTGAAGAAAAGCCTTGGATAATTCAGTAATAATATCCAGCTAATCCTAAAAAGCTTCAGATCTTTATAGGACCTTCAATCGTAACCTTCGAGTTACAAAATAATTCCTTATTGAGGACTCCTTCTTCTTCTTGGAATAAGTACTTTCCTTCATTTATTGTAACAGACCGATGGGTCATGTTCTAATGATCTCTCATTGTATACTACACTACTTAGACTCAGATCTCCTTGGGACAATTTTCAGAACAAACTACACCTTCCTTCATGTTCTAATGTGATACAATCACAGTTCAACATGTATTATTCCTAAATATCAACTTCTTTAACAATGAGTGCGATACTTATGTTGATCTCTTTAATCATCTTTTACTTCAATCTTCTGGCTTAATTCAAATGCTACATCGAACTTGGTTCTCTGAACCACGTAACATACTCATCTTAGTCGGACTCGATTCAATATGACCTCTAAGGTCGGAATAACAATCATCTTCTTAGTTATTACCGAAACGATGGTGACAACAGATTAGAACAAGACGAAATCAAATAATAGCTTCTTGGTAACCTTGTGACTTTCCCTGATCCAAGTGCGAGTCCTGTGCTTCCAGTAGTATAGATCTCTACTACTATTCACACCTACTCATACTCATCCCAAGTACTATCGCGCAGTCCCCAAGTCCTAAAATCACAAAACAATTTAACACATACAAATGTGTCCAATTAATCATAAAATTTTCCTAGACCCTACTAGGACTTCTTTCACGCGTATCTTCAATGATCAACTCTACTTCAACTTGGTTGGTGATGGAAATTCCAGATGATTGGGACAACTTCAAAAAGATTACACCAGCCATTCTATTCATCAAACGACAAAACCAGGGTTTATTTCCTTGAAAGGATTAAACAAAGGTTCAAGTTTACCCTATACTATACATGTCATAGGCTAAACTACTTGGTACTATTCACATTACTACTTCGTAACTTGATCTTTGGGTATCAAGTCTTGACTTCTACTTCCTAGTATTATTAATCGCTTCGTCAAGGATATCCTCAAATTCCTTTGGCATTGTTGGTGCACTTGGCCTTGTTACTTCATTGTTCTTTTAACAATTCTTAGAAATATGGCCTTCTTCTTTACATCCGTAGCACACCTCCTTGGGAATCGTACACTTATTGGCGTAATGCCCTATTTCTCCACACTTAAAGCACTTCACCTTCCCGTCACAATTCCCAGATTGTTTATTTTTGCACTTCCCGCACCATTTTCCTTTATCTCTTCTTTTTTCAATCTTTGAGGATATGTTGTTCTTGTTGGGCCTTGAAGACCCCTCAAATTTCCTCTTCTTTCCAACTTCAACTTTGTTGGCGGTTGTGTCATCGATCATTTCCTCAATAGACTTAGCAACCCTAATAGTTGCCTCAAGAACAGATGCCTGACGTACTGGCACAATAAGTTCATCCTTACTTTGTTGAAGTAAACGTTTTGTTTCTTCCATCTGTTCACCTAACATCGTACGTACCATTGCCTGCACTCCAGTCATCGTGATTGGCTCAGGCTGTGGATTATCACTTCCGAACCCACTTTGAGTACTCGCCATTTCGATCTATACACCAATCGTAGGTGAATTTAAATCTTCATTTTTGTTAGATGTTAAGTCTTCGAAACGTTTATATGTTAGTTCCAATATCGTAGTCATGCGTTTAGAATCCTACACACATAAGGTTTCCAGATCCGGTCGGCAACAGACCATAGATCCGAACAAATAATAGCATTGTTATAGCTATAACACAAAACATTTAGCACATAAAAGCATTTTAGGCATCCTTCCTAAAATAAACTAGTGCTCGTGTCTAAATTATGGTAGACACTCATCTCACAATCATCAATTAGCATTCTAAGTTTAAGTCTAGAAATCGTAGGATATTTCTTAGTTCGCTTAAACTAATGCTCTGATACCAACTGTGACATCCCCTAATTTCTCGGCCAGAAAAGACCGATTTAATTTATGCTTTTTAAAATCAAATCAGAGAAATCTTTATAAAAGATGTTGCGGAATTGGTCCCCAAAACAAAATATGATAAAAGTTTGTCAAAACCTTTCTTTAAGAAATATATCATTTCCTTTTATATCAAAACCTCGGGATGTCATGTTTCAATACAGATCAAAAGCATAAACAATACATTATAAGCCTTACGACAGGTATTTGTAACTACTGGCCTATAATCCAAAATTCACTCAATCACCATCATCCGACTATGCTCGGGGTCCTCTACCTGTAATATAAACAGCTGAGTGGATCAGGCTTGGAAGCCTGGTGAGTATATAGGGTTTTCAACCCACAATACCTAAGGAATAGACACAAAGTCACCTCGTGACCGGGATTTATACAACGGGCACTAATTCCATAGCTGCCAAAGTTTATTCAACATGTGCTAAGTCCATAGCTCTCATTTATCGACAGTATTATTTACAGGTGTTCTCTCCTGAAATACATGTCAATGGGTTTTAGAGTACAACAAATAAACATACAGTTCATTACACCTACAGGTTGCGGGCCTGCTAGTGTTCCATAGACTGTCTAGAATAGTCCATGGTTGTCATCCATACTTTGCTGGATGACGGGGGCCAACAATTTGGGTAAGTGATTCTCTCAAATTTTCACCACTCACCCTCAACTCATGATCAATATTATTGATCATCTCCTTTATCCAACTCACCTTTCATCATACCTACTATTTCATCTACCCATGTTTTACCCAATATTTTTCGTAGATAAAAAGCATATACAATTTAAAACTTGTATAAAACATCAATTCAACAGTCACCTCAATTAAACAATTAGTATATTTACACATAACACGTATTTCAAGGTAAATACTTCATATCTATGTGTAAATTGAAAGTAACTACACACTCACTTGATTTAATGAAAACCGGGCAGCAATTCGTTGCCTAAAACGATCGTTTCTAATAAAATCGGGAGTTTTATTGAGAAATCGAGCTCTACGAAAGGTCGGGCTTCGAAACCGAAAAGATAAATTTTCCGGGCTTCACGGGCACTTCGTGGCGTATTCCGGGGCTTATAATCGATACCGGGGCCTCGGGGGGGGGGGGGGGTGATAATATGAAAGAAATATGGAGAAAGGGGCTAAAAATGACAAGTTTTCAAAATACCCCCGGAAGGTCTCGCACCCTTCAAAATACGAGCTCCGTTTTTGACGTTCTTTATATGCACGCGTAGCTAAAAATACGATCTACAACTTCCGTTTAGACTTCGTCGGCTAATTTTGATTTAAATTTTATATTATTATTTTTAACTGACCGGGACAGGAAATCCGTTAAAAATTCATAACTTCTTCATCCGACGTCCGTTTTCGTCAGACTTTTTACCGTTGTGCTCCTAATGACAAGACCTTCAATTCTCGTTTAGGTTGTGTCGGCTAAAAATCGCTCGATCTAAAATTTGAGTTTTTAGCTGTCTACTGCTACGCTGAAATTTCGAAAAATCATAACTTTCTCATACGAAGTCAGATTTGGGCGTTCTTTTTATCGAACTTCTCGGTTTAACTAATACTACAACTTTCGTTTAGATTACTAAGGCTAAAAAGTAGTTTATTGAAAACTCACTTTTTACGACATTCAGCACCGTGCCGGTTTCGTCGCGAAACTTCGACAGGGCATAACTTCTTCGTTATAACTCGAATTTCGGCATTCTTTATATCCCCGAAATCCTTGTTTCGACCACTACAACTTTATGTAAAGATATCGGGCTTATCTCATACTTTAATTTTGACGCTTATTTTTATTTTTAATTAATTAAACCCTAATAATTAAGCATAAAACACATAATTCACATAATTCCTTTTCATTTCCTTTAAATGAGTTACAAAGGTTAACCTAGAACATTATGTCAATATTAATGCCTAGTCTAGAAACACGGGCGTTACAAACGTTTAAGTTCAAAGTCAACCAGGAGTTTACGGACAACTTGGAGTTTATGGTCGTAAACTCGTGACCGTAAGCTCAGGGCCGCAAAAGGAGTTTACGGCCGAAGCTCCCTGGCCATAAGCTCCGACGAATCCTTTTTCGTCGATTTCAGGCTCAAAACTCGTCCATTTCGTGAAGTGAATACATATTTGTGGACAGAATTACAGTACCTTTGAAGTGATCGGAGAAATTTCACGAAAAAAAAAACAAAAAAAGAAAATTCAAAGAAGAGAGAGAATCAGAGAGAGTTTCCGGCTGTAAACCCTTTATATACCCTTGACCTTTTACCTGCTGTCTACACAGTGTAAGACACAATCCAATATTTCAAAAAATTTCAAAAACAAAACTTTTGAGTATTTAAAAAATTAAAATAAGACTAAGAATAAAATAAAATTAAATAAAAAGAATAAAATAACAAATAACAAATAAAATTAAAATTAAAAATTAAACATTTCTAAAAATTTTAACAATAAAAAACTTTGATAATTTTTTTGACAATGTAATAGAAATTAAAATTGACATACACAAAAATAAAATTAACGACAAAATAAAATTAAAATTAAAATTAAAATAATTTCCAAAAATTTAAATTTTAAATTTTGATAATTACAAAATAAAATAAAATTTTAAATAAAATAGACTAAACTTTATCTAAACAAACACTGAATATAATGTTGTGACTTAGGGATCAAAGTTGTTAGACAACCTTGGTCTACTTATCGGTACCTTTACATTCATGTCTATGTCTGATCAATCGCCGGTATTATGGTCCACTTAAACACGAAAAATTGTGATAGAATTTTGGACAAGCTAATAAGGACATGATCCTTTTGATTCTATATTCTTAAATACATTTCCTAGGGACCATTTATCTAACGATAACCAGGGATATCGTTGTCCACCTAAATTGAGCAACGAGATCTACAGACAATCTGTAAGTATTCAATTTTAATTGTACTAGAACATGTTTCCCGCTTCCTGATATGCTCCAATAATCAAGAATTTCCAGAATACTCCTTACATCGGGTGAGCAGACAATTATTAAGAGAGAATATAGATTTAGAATGCATATGCTATACACCCAGGTCGGATCTTTTCCAATCACGCAAAGGATGAAACATATAACTAAGTGAAGTTTTAGAGGGATTGAGAAAAAGAATGATGCATATACTGTGTACCAGGTCGGATTGTAAGTCACGCAGAGGAGACAGTATATGGCTAATAGATAGAAAGAACTGCATAGAAAGAAGATGCAGAGAGATAGAATTGCATATGTTACAGTCCAGGTCGGATCTCTCGATCACGCAGAGGAGGCAACATATGACTAACAGACAGAAAGAAAGAAAATAACCTTCTACTGACCTAATTTATCAGAATTCCCCAGTCACCCCATCAATACCGGTATTAAGGACATGATCCACACATCGAGGAAAAGTTAATCCACAGTTCTAGATACAGGTTCTTTTAATATGACCAGTAGATTCTCATATATATATCTCCATGCTCAACCTATCCGAGTGTCATATTGTCAGGCTAAATGGATTTAACTAGTTCAAGATTTGTCAAGTCCTTGAATTCCTTAAGTTCAAATCTTTCTAGTCAAGTCCATTTAGAATTTTTTGTGCCTACCAGCGCATCGACCACAGAGCGCAGACAATTTAATTTCGATACGTTACGCAGATTCAGATTGCCCATTATCACTTGATAATATCACTTCCCAACACATCACCTACAAACAAGATTATCAACAACATCTTTTTGATTTTCTGATTTTTAATTGTTTTTGGATTTTTGGATTTTTGAATTTTTGAATTTTTGTTTGGTTTTTGTTTGTGTATCCCCCTAAATTTGTGCATCGGTGAGAATGAAATCACGAAAATGCGCAAATTTAAACTAAGCTAACCAAAGATAAAATTGAAAATGAGAATTAAGAGAAATAAAATTAAAAAAATAACTTAAAATAAGAAAAAAAAATAGAAAAATAAAAATAATCCTCAAAACGAATCATTTTCAAAAATCCCACAAGCACATCAAATCGAGCTTTGCTAAAAGGCTTGGTGAACAGATCCGCAACATTATTAGTAGTGGGAGCCTGTTCCAGCCGGATGAGTCAACATTCAAAACAGTCTCTGATAAAATGAATTTTAATATCAATGTGCTTGATTTTTGAATGTTGGACAGGATTTTTAGCAATTTGAATCGCAACCTCATTATCACAGTAAATGGTGGTTTGTAGATAATTCAAACCGTAATCCAACAACTGATGTTGGATCCAGATGACTTGAGAGCAACAGGTAGATGCAACAACGTATTCTGCTTCAACTGTTGATGTTGAGACAGTGTGTTGCTTCTTGCACTGCCATGACACCAGCCGATCTCCAAGATATTAACACCCTCCTGAAGTAGATTTCCTGTCAAGCTCACAACCTCCATAATTACTGTCATCAAAAGCATATAAATCAAATTCAGAATTTTTCGGATACCAAAGACCCAATTTTGGGCTGCCCTTAATATACCGAAAAATTCTTTTGACAGCAATAAGATAAGAAAATTAAGGATTAGCCTGATAACGTACGCATTGACAAACTGCAAACCTGATGTCTGGTCGGCTTGCAGTAAGATACATCAACGATTCGATCATCGATCTGTAGTGTGTCTAATCTATGGATACGCCATCAGTATCTGGAGTCAGAAGAGGTCTTTCAGCCATCGGCATCGATACAGGTTTAGCGTCTTGAAACCCGAACTTCTCAAGAATATCCTCCACATACTTGGCTTGATGTAGCAGGATTCCGGTTGAATTTTGTTTGACCTGAAGCCCTAGAAACATGGTCATTTCTCCCAACAAACTCATTTCGAACCGCTTTTTCATAACGCCTTCAAACTCCTTGCATAGCGGTGGACTGGTAGACCCAATAATAATGTCGTCAACGTAGATTTGAACCAGAATCTGATAATTACGAACGTGCTTGATAAACAAAGTTTGATCGATAGTGCCACGAGAGTATCCATGCTCGAGAAAGTGCTTTGTAAGAGTCGTATACCACGCTCGAGGAGCTTGATGTAACCCATACAATGCCTTGTCCAACTTGTAGACATGATTGGGAAACTTCGAGTTAACGAACCCAGGGGACTGATCAACATAGATTTCTTCTTTCACCTTGCCATACAAGAAGGTTGTCTTAACGTCCATTTGATAAATCGTGAAGTTCATGTAAGAGGTATATGCAAGGAAGATACTAATAGCCTCCAAGCGAGCTATTGGAGCATAAACCTCAGTATAATCAAGACCCTCGACTTGTCGAAACCCACGAACCACCAATCTAGCTTTATTTCGCACTATAACCCCTGAATCATCCATCTTGTTTCGATAGACCCAGCGTGTGTCAAGACCTTTTGCCCTTTGGTAACTCAACCAATTTCCAAACCCCGAGCTTTTCAAACTGATTCAACTCTTCATGCATAGCAATTACCCAGCTGGGCTCATTCAGAGCCATTTCAACGTTCTTGGGCTCTATTTGAGAGATAAAGCAAGAATAGAGACATGTATTAACATCTTCACTCTAACTTCTAGTTTTAACGTCATCACCAAGCTGACCAATGATGTTCTCGATCGGATGATCGCGTTGAATTCTTGAGGGTATCTCCTCGCTGATATCATTGGATGAAACGGGAAGATTGTGGATGTTGAAAACTCCATCATTTATTGATTGATTAACATTAGATGAATCTACTACAAACTCATTAGCAATTTCTTCAGGAAAGAGCAGTTCCATAAAAGTTAAAGTGACAGCGGAAGCATCTCTAGACATGAACTCTCTTTCAACAGGAGTGAGCGGTGTAGCCTTAGCATCAGGAGTATCATTTTGAACTGGAAATTTTGGACTATCAGGTGGTACAAATGACTCCTCTTCAGGTGAAGCAAAGGACTCCCCCTCAGATGGTGAAGAGGGTACCATTGGGGTTCTGTAGACAACTTCTTCGTCTTCTTCTTCAGACACAATCTTTGAACCAGAGGAAGACCCAGATGAACTATCCGAAGACACATTTATAGACTTGAAAAGCGATGTGTAATCAAATAACCTATCCGAACCCACTCGAGCATCCGTTTCATTCTCCTCCAACCAGCGCACGTCATAGGATTCCACAATCTGCTTCGTCTTCTTATTGTATACCCTATATGTGGTGTGTGCAGCATACCCTACGAAGTAACAATCATCGGCTTTGGCATTAAACTTTGGGTTGGACTCTAGGTGAAGAAGGGTGCAAGGGCAGCCAAATACACGTAAATGACTGACTGATGGCTTGTAACCATATAGAATGTCATACAGAGTCTTCATCTGAGCTTTGTTGATCAACACACGATTTCGAATGCAGCAAGCAGTGTTAATCGCCTCAGCCCAAAAGAAAACTGGCAACGTGGAGTCACACAGCATCGTCCTCGCAACGTCTTTTAAGGTTCTATTTCTCCTTTCAGCAACACCATTTTGTTGAGGTGTGTGAGCGGAGCTGTATTGCCGCATAACCCCCTTTTCTACGCAATAATGATATAGAATGGAGTTCTTGAACTCTGTTCCGTTGTCGGTACAAAGCGCCTTCACCCGATTGTTAATTTGGTTCTCAATTAGCACTATGAACTTCCTTATCAGTTCTGCAACCCCAGCTTTGTTGGATAAAAAGAAGACCCACGTAAAATGAGAGAAATCATCAATCACAACCAGACAGTATGAACTTCTGTTGATGCTTAGGACGTTGACTAGACCGAACAAATCTATATGTAATAATTGGAGCAGCTGACTGATTGAGTTAACATGTTTTGGCAGGTGTGGTTTTCTATGATGTTTACCCTGGGCACATTACACATACTTTTCAAATGTTATAAAATCTCTGACAGGTAAACCACGAACCATCTCATTCTTTGCAAGACAACTTAGGTTTTTGGCTTTAGCATGACCGAGTCTTTGGTTCCACAACATTGCATTTTGTTTTGAGATCTTTGAAAAAAGGCACGTAGCTTGTTCTGGAAGGTTGCTATTCATATCAATAATGTAAGCATTTCCATCCCTCTTAGATTTGACAAGAATCCATTCTTCTGGGATGACAATGCGTGGCTTGAGAATCATACATTCCTTGTCAATGAAATGTGTAGAATACCCTTTGTTGCATATCTGAGACACACTCAACAAACTATGCTTTAACTCGGGAGCAAATTTGACATTCTCAGAACTTAACACTCCATTTGTAACGGTTCCTCTATGAGTGATCTTGCCACCTTCTCCACCCGCAAAGGAAACATATCATCCATTAAAAAATTGAATGTTGTTCAGTTGGGACATATCTCCTGTCATATGCCGGGAGCAACCGCTGTCGACGAACCAAGGTCTGACGACATTCCCCCGCAACTGTCCCTGCAAAATGTGCGGGATCATTCAGATTTGGGAACCCAGGTCATCACTTTCCGGGGTTGACCCATTGCCTTTTCAGAATCATCATTATTTACTAATTTTCCAGAGGATACTGATGATGGATTGGACCTTATTTTGGGCAGCCATTTGTAATTAGGTTTTCTAACAGTCACTGATGGTTTTGAAATAGGATTTTTATCAGTTTGCCTTGAGCACTTGGGTTTTCTACATGAATTGGTTGAAGACCCATAGCTAATCCTTGACGAAACCGATCTTCGCTGAGCCATGTTCGGTTTTGGCAAACTGTTCAGGACTTTGTTATGAAAGACCTTTTCGTTATTTTGAAAAACTGGCCGTTTTTTACTACGATCTTCCTTCCAATCATCATTCTGAGAATGAGCTCTAGAGGAATTTCTAGTTAAAGACCTTCCTCTAAATTCGTTCTCTACTCTTTGTGATGTATAATGTACAAACATTCTATTAAGACAATTCCTAGCTATATGACCACCAATACCACAATTGAAACAAATCTGTTTGTTATTGTTAAAACCTGTACTGCTCTTTTCAGATTTTTTTTCCATACCAACACCCTTGCTTTTCCCACATGAACATGAACAAGAAGTAGGGTGCGAGATAAGTGAGGGTGTATCAGATGAAGTGACGTGTGGAACTAGTGAGCTTTTATTAGTATCATTACAAACATCAGAATTATAACCCATCTCATCAAACACTTTAAAAACATTCAAACAAGTATTAGAAGGTGTAGAAAAATCACAAAAAACATTGTCACTTTCAACATCAGGAACAATAAATTTTTTATTTAAAACTAAAACTTCAGGTTCAGACTCAGTTTTATTTTCAAAAATAGATCCTTTAAGGATTGATCTGAAGGAGAAGTAGAAATATTAGTACTTTCAACATTAATAAATCCTCCCGAAACAAAACCAAATGGCTTGCCATAAACCATGAATGGTTCATTAGCAATCTCCTCCTTGGACAAAGGTTGACACTAATATGAATGGTTGAAAGGGGGAGGCACTTTATCATACCCTAGACCCTTTGACTAATTATATTTAAATAGCATGCAGTGGCCTATCATGTTGGCAACTACTTCACTTGATACGTCAAATTTTTTAAAAATCAAAATCAGTTGTTTCATATTTGGTGTTTAATGTGTCAAGTTCAGTAATTAACAGCATTCTGTCTCTTTATGTTGTCATAATTTTCACATTTATTACTGTAGTCTTCCTGAAGTCTCCTAAAGTCCTTTATTTTTGTTTCTAACTGGGCCTTAAGGGGTTTTTGTCATTTTCTAAGTTGATAACCCTCATATCTAAGTTCCTCTACTTCTCTACACAATGTTTCTATTTTTACATGAAGAATTTTAACATAATCAATACAAGCTTGAGAGCAGGAAGGCAAACTTACCTCATTTTTCTTCAGTTCAGAAGTAGAAGATACCATCAACGCCAAC
Organism: Lactuca sativa; assembly: GCF_002870075.4. Classification (NCBI taxonomy): domain Eukaryota; kingdom Viridiplantae; phylum Streptophyta; class Magnoliopsida; order Asterales; family Asteraceae; genus Lactuca; species Lactuca sativa. Next base: position 153,738,978 of record NC_056629.2, read on the forward strand.
TGAAGCTCCATCATCTTTTCTTCAGCTGCAACACTCTCCATGGAAGCTTCATCTTTAACTTGGGCCAGGTGAGCACTTTTAGGTTTTGAAATATTCAGGGCCAGCATTAGGTCCTCCCAGTCAAATGACTGAGCAACCATAGCCTTCTCACTGTTGACTTGAGCACCTCCCCGATTGTTTCCCATCACAACCATTATCCTGTTGTTGTTTAATCTTCGATCCGGCATCGGGAACTCACGAGCAAAATGACCTGGCTCATGACAATTGAAACAACGTAGCTTTCCTTTGTTGAACCCTACCTTCTTATCGACACTCATACCCCAGTTGTTCTTCCCGGTCTTCATAGCAAACTGCTTCACCCTGAACACTTCCATGGCAATTTTCCATGTAATATCCATTTCTTCCATGTCTTCTGGATGAATCTGACCCAGATCAGCAAACGACAACTGTGGAGGAAGATCTCCAACTACAAAAGCATTGTAGCAGTTAACAAGTCCTGTGGCGAGATAAAGATTTTCATCACACTCCTTAGCACTTGAGGAAGAAGCCCCATTAGAGGAAGAAGCAACTTGAGAAGCAGAAAATGATTGGTTCTGAGGAAGAGGCATGGATGATGCAACAGGAAATGAAGTAGCTGATGAAGTGGAAAACGATTGAGTCTGAGCTTGCTGAGGAGCAAAAGGTTGACCTGTAGAGGGAAAGGTGAGAGGTGAAAGATCATTGTTAGATGAAATTCCAAGATTTGCAGTTGAATACGAAATCACATGATTTATCTCCCGCTGTTTATCATCAATATCACAAGCCTTGATGATCGCCATCACTTCAGCAAGAGTAAGGCGCTTTAGGTCTTTGGTCTTCTTGATAACAGCTACATTCATGTCCCATGACTTTGGAAGAGCATTCAGTAGCTTCTTGTTTATTTCAGACTTTGTCAAGAAGATTCTAGCTATATTCATCTCAGTGGTGAGAGTTGTGAATCGTTGTAGCTGTGCCTCCAGGGTCTCACCAGGAATGTAATTGAACATGTTGAATTTTTGGCGCAGCATGTCCTGGCGACTCTCCTTCATGTCTTCATTCCCTTCATATACCTCAATTAGGGCTTCCTACAAAGCCTTTGCTGAAGTATACTCCCTAAAATCTTGACCTATATCCGGAGACAGGGCCATGGTCAGAGTGGCCAAAGCCCGTTCTTGGTTCTCAACCTTCTCAAAATCTTCATCAGTGTAATTCTCAACAGCTTTGTCAACTACTTGCCCTGCAATAGTTGTGGTTATTCTGACAGGATTCTTGATGATGTTTCTCCAAATCTTGAAGTCCTTCATTTTAATGTACTTTTCTATCTGGTATTTCCACTCAGGAAAACCATCTGCAGACAAGAGTCTTGGAATGCGAGTAGTTGTGCCCATGACAAAGTCCGGCTCATGGTGATGTGTTTGACTTTGTGAATCCATTGATTATTAATTTTAAAAACACAGGTTTTATTTTATTAAAAAAAAATTAAGTTTCCGGTCAAAGATGGTTTTGCAGTCGTAAACTCGGTTTACGGTAGAGAGTTTACGGTCAAGAGTTTACGATCCAAATGATTACGATTTGTGATTACGGTTTATGTAGCTAAGCTTGCGGTTATTGAAGATACTTGATTTACGGTCTAAGAACTGAATTTACGGTCCAAGAAGGTTCTTGAGCTTGCGGCCGTAAACTGGGTTTGCTGCTGTAAACTCTTGGCAGTAAGCTCCCAGAAGTTTAAGAAATCACGTTTTTGGATTAAACTTGATTCCATTTCACAGTAAACACCAACTCCAATCTCAAACAGTGAGGAATATGGCCAAAAACTCGATTGTAAGACGCTTTGACACTGGTTTTGCTCTGATACCAATTGTAAGGTCCTTAAACGGATCTTAACAGTGATCAGACAAACAAAACAATCGATTATGATAAGAATGAAGTAGGAACATAATTAAGAACAAGCTTGCACACGTTTCTATTAACGAAAAACGTCTGGTACAACTTGTTTACAGCAACCGTGAACTCTATGGCATCAACAACCATTAAATGACCTACATAACCTCTATATATAGTGGACTTGGGCCGACTTTGGGTTTACGGCCGTAAACTCACATCATGGCCGTAAACTAACACCAAGCTACCAAAAACACATACAGACACAAAAGAACCTATTATAGTGAAAGCCTAGACCAAACCATTAATTAGACCTTCATCTTCAGTTAACGCTAACTTTTTACTGTCTAATTAAACAAGCTCTTACTTAAGATCAGAAAAGTTGCGTTAAATTTTGTGTCAAATTCCCAGCAATACCCAATACTTCTCACAAAATTAGAAGTGTAAAGGTATGATTTTTCTGCTTATATCAAAGTTAAATCCCTAACATTGAACTAATCTAATACTTGTTAATTATTACCAGTTGACAAGAACAATTACGAATTCTATTAACTGATTAATTGGAATGATAAAATGCTAGCTATGTAATCAGACTAACAATAATTAAAAATCAAACATTCATTAAGTTCAAAACTGAAAAATCTAAATAGAAACACATAAATAAAATTAGATCTAATATCTAATCACATGAGAAGTACTAGTCTAATGTAGAACTAAAAACTAGGGTTTAGCCAAACATGTCTAAAATATGATGTAATACAATAAAAAGAAACATTAACCTACTAAATCTTCCTAAACTACACGTGGGAGATGATCCATAGCCTTCAGATCTTCAGAAGTGATAAAAAGTGTAGAAAATCTCCTTCAGAAGAGTTTTTCATTGTCTGGAATCATCTATGGAATCGACTTAGAGAGTATCTAGTATTTATATAGTAGTTTGGGTAGCAAATAAAGGTTCTGGCAATAAGCACGAACCGTGCCAGGTCATCACAACTTTAAAATCCAAAATAAATCAGAAAAAAAAAAATCAAAATCTGGGGAAGCACGCTCGTGCTTCACAGCCGAAATTTTAAAATGCCTAAAAAAATCAGAAATCCTCTAGTTGTGTTTCGTAAATGAAGAACGACCTGTTTTTTGGTGAGATATAGTCCGTATTTGGTCTTTTTTTTAGCGTTTTGGCTCCATATAAGCTTTTGATATGCTCCGGATATGCTCAAAAGAATTTCGAACGATTGCTCCACTTCAAATTACCTGAAATAGACACAAAAACATGAGCAGTATGGGAACTCTTACAAAATACATGAGTTGAACATTATTTAAACTAATGCACATGAAAAGGCATCAATAATGATTCAAAATTCTAATAAAAACTACCCTAAAGGATGTATAAAATAGCATCTATCAAATCTCCCCAAGCTTGAACCTTACTTACCCTCAAGTAATAAAAAGATTAAACAGTATAGACAAATGGAAAGATGTAAACGACCTAAAAAGAATTTAGAATAAAATGAAATTAAAAATTTGAACTAAAAATACTTCACTTTATTTTAACATGATCAGACTTAACATCGAGGGAAACGCAATGGAATCACTACCTAGACGGTCATTACGATACCTTCCATCTCTCACAGATTCCCAAAGTCAGGAAGAAGCTCGATGGTGTGAACCAATATTCCAATTGCAACTTTTGTTTAAACTTTATACCTTAATTAGCCCTACAAGAGAAAATAACATATTTCAGAATTCCATGTCCATAAGACTAGATAATTAAGAACCAAAATCGACGCATCATTAAGAATCCACACATGCAAATTAGCTTTTGCCGAAGTAGTAGTGGGCCAACCCCCGTAGAAGCTCAACTCTATGCTTTCACTTTGTAGAGAACGACAAATATCATATAACACAGTTATCTTGTGCCAGATTTGTCTTCGTTGTGGCTCTTAATTTCATTGAACTTGAATTTGGATATTGTCTTTAGCTTGAGTTCTTCAATCAACTTTTAAAATTTCTTGAGATTTCTTCAATTAGGTTCCTGAACTTTAACTTGGGTATCAGATATGATAGTTGTACCCTTTCTTCCTTTGATTGTGTGGATCTGATATAAGGTTCTCACTTACCGCGAGGGAAATGCGAGTCAACAAATAGGACCATGTTCTGTGGGTTCAAACTTGTCGATTAAGGTTCTTTTTAAACGTTCATAAGCGAATCATTTTGAACTGTTATTACCGCCCACACAATGTTTTAGTAAGCCATTTATTTCATTTTTTAAAGTCGGCGTCTTAGATCACAGTGTTTTGCGACTCCTAGTTATGAGAACTATTATTGAACTTACAACTATCAATCTGATTGTTTTAGACTTTCATTTTCCATATATACATAGCTATTGAATGCAAGAATGTCCTCACCTCATGTGTTTTTTGTTTTTTTTATTTCTTTTTTTTTCAAAATGCAGAAAATAAAAATAAAAATCTTTTTGGGTTTTTTATTTATACTGATGCAAAAAAAATAAAAACATAAAATATATTTTTTGGATTTTTAAAATTTTTTATATGCAAATGCAATGTAGAAAATAAAAATAAAAAAGAAAAATAAAAGTTGAAAATTTTAACTGAAAAATTTAAAGTTTTTAACAAAAAATGCAAAATGTTACACTAACCCGCTCCCCAAGCTTAAAGTGATGCATTGTCCTCGATGCTTAGAGTGGAATGAATAGCTCAATAAATCATATAAAAACAAAGGGTTGCAGCTAGGAATGGATGTACCCAATAAGAATGCATAAAATTCTTCTTTTGACGATGATGTTGGCGAAAAATCTGAATTTCATCAACTTTGAAGGTCCTCTGATTTCCCCAAGCTTGCTTGGAACTGCGACTATCTCTTTATTGAAAGCATAAAAACTAAAAACTGCGTAGGGACCTATCATCAGCTCGATCTAGTGTCATATGGGCCGAGGCACGGATTTCATTTCCTATACTCTCACCATGGGGACTAAGGTACAGGGATACGTGTGGGCAATGTATATGGGTTGATGTCATTTTTGTGGGATCGGTCATCACGGTGGTGTAGTTATGGGCCAAGACACGCCTTTTTTCTTATGTTATTCTTCAGGGGACCATGCATGGTACGGGTGCGGGGATGCATGCTCAAAGTCGAGGATACAGATCTTTAGGGTTGTCGGTTGTCACTCTAGTTTCATGGAACGAGCGTAACTTTCCTTTCATGTGTTCTCGGTCATCAACTAGGGGACCATGGTACGAGTGCATGTGAAATATGTGTCGGTCGTGGATATGGATCATTGGGGGTACCAGTCTCGAAAGCTTGGGTTAAAACTAGAGTTTATACCAAAAACAATAGGAGGTGGCTAGTTACTCATCCTTGCATCAAGCTACACATTAACCACCAGATGAAAGGGACATGTTTTTGCAAACACTTAAAGATTTAAGGTTTCCACAAGGCTATTGTTCAATATTTTCTAGCTTGGTGAGTGAAAATGAGCACAAGCATATCAAACTTAAATCATAGGACTATCATATGCGAATGCAACAGTTTTTTCCAATTGCAATATGATTGATAATGCATAAATCCACAAGAGATGTAATTATCGTATTATGTTTTTTTGTTTTGAATTATATTTTTCACAGAGAAATAATAGTAGCAGAACTCGATGACTTGGAAGCAAATCAGTGTGCCACATTGTTCTTGTTAGAGAAACAATTTCCTCCATCTTTTCTTGATATTATGGTTCACTTAGTCGTTCACCTCACTAGGGAAGTAAGATCATGTGGTCCAGTATGCTTCCGATCGATGTATCTGTTTGAAAGATACATGAACATAATAAAATGACATGTACAAGAAAAAATGCATTGCTGAAGAGAATCTTGCAGAAGAGGAAATTGAGATCTTAAGTGATACACCTGAAGTGTATCCATATATTAAGAGCTTAATTCATTAATACATTATTAACTTTGTCAATTAATATGCATACATGTAAAATTATGTTAATTAATTTGGATCGTATAAATAAATGGACAACTTATCAAATTTGTATGTTTTTGTTGTATTCACTTAAGATCTCAATTTTCTCATCTTCTGCAACTCATACATTATCTATGTTTTTGTTATATTACTAATTGTATGCTCATCATTTTTCTGATTATTTATCCATTTATTTATACAATCCAAATTAAGAGCTCAATTCATTAATAATTATCAAATTTGTCAATTAATATGGATACATGTAAAATTATGTTCATTAATTAAACACTTAGACTCGATGATTGTATAATGCATTACGCCCATATTAATATATATATATATATATATATATATATATATATATATATATATATATATATATATATATATATATATATATATAAAGTATGTCGGGGTCTTAATACATTAAGCCAGGACTTTTGCCTTAACCTATTTACGCATTTTGTCCATATTAGGTAAAAAAGAAACATATGCTAACTTTATTGCTCATCAATGTACGTATAGGCGGCACAAGGTATATATGAAAAATAAACATTCCATTAAAGGACAAGCATCGCTTGAGAAAGAGCATTCAGTTATTGGTTAAAAGAGGAGGTAAAAAAATGATCGAAGTTAATCTTTGTTTTGAGAAATTTGCATATTTTTCCATGTTATTCATGAATTGCTTGAACAAAACAATAACTGATCAATCTGCCCCTTATGCATTGATATTTGGTGATTTTTTAATAGGGAATATTTTGGAATTTTTGTTTTTAATTTTTTCTTTAGACTTGATGATTATCCTTTTAATGATATTTAGGTAGAGTGAGAGATGACAAACAACAAACATAGTATTCCAGAGGACTTAAGGTAGGTTTCCTATGTCCCACAACACGTCGTATTGAAATATTCTATATATCACGTCAATGACTACCTATTTTTGTACAAAATCCTGTGAATGTATAGTTAACCAAAAGAGTGGGGTGTGCGTAGAGTTGACTGACACACATATCTAGAAAAAGAAGTATTCTATGACAACACATTTTATTATGGTGTTCTACAGGATATATGGTTCTAGATATCATATAAGTAAAATCCATATGTTTAAGTGTGACTGGGTTCATAATAAAAAGGGGTTTAAAAAAGTTCCTCTTGGCTACACCTTGGTAGAACTAGATACATTAGGGCGTAAAGACGATATGTTCATAATTGCCTCACAAGCACGACATGTATTCTATGTGAGAGACCGAAGGATAATAAAAAGTCAATTATGATCACGACACCTCCACAAAGTTAGATGCATATGAAAGCGATGATGGGGAATACAATAAAATAGTTTTACCACACAAAGATAAGTATATAATGCCACCTATAGATAAACTTGGTATGACTGATTATTCTGCAATGATTACTTTCGGTCGAACTATAAAGGTAAAAAATATGTAAGGCCAAAAAGAAGTTGTGTGGATACGGTAGCCGCATGACAAAACCTGATAATATTCTTTTATCTTTTATAAATATTGTAAAAATTTTGTTTTTTTTTTGTTAATATTTAGTATATATACCCAGTATACCGGGATCTGTTGTTGTATACCCAATATTTTTATTAATAATTGATTAGATATTTTTTGGTTTTTGTTAAGATTTACATGTGTTAAAATATTAGCTTGGCAAATTCTTGTTATAGCTAGTATGATCTTTTTTTTTCCTACACGTGTGGAGTTGATCATATTTATTTATAACATGAGGTGCAAGGCTGTATTTTTTCAACTTGTAGTGATAAATTATAATATTATGGCCATTGTTTTTAAAACCGGTTCAAACCGAGAACCGGAGACGAGAGTGGTTCAACAACAATTGGTTTTATGCTAATTTTTAGACCAAATCGAAACGAACAATTTCATAAAAAAAAAAAACGGGATGAAATAGTGTGATAGATACGTTAAAAGAATGTTTAAACCGGCTTATTGGACTTAGCCCATTAAGGTACATATCAAAAAAGAAACATGTTATAAAAGATGACATTTGGCCACCGTTTTCGACCGATGCACTACTTGTCCTCAGTTATTTCTTGTAACAAATTTAAATATAAGATTTAATCAATTAAAATTAAACTTTATCAACTTAGGTCTTTACGCCTCACTTAATGTCCAATAGAAGGTAAAAGCTACATATAACATTAAAAAAACGGTTAACAAGATGACATTTGCTCACTATTTTCGGCCGTTGCACAACTTGTTACGGTTTTTTTCAAGTTACTGATTTCAATATAAGATTTAATCATTTGAAATGAATCTTTAACACCTTATATCTCGCTTACTAACCGATACAAGGTAAAGGTACATATAAAATAACAAAACATGTTAATAAAAAGGACATTTGGCCACGGTTTTCGATTGCCGCACGACTTGTCACTTTTTTATGTAAAACCGATATTAATGCGTGAAGTCTGATTTGCAATGGTGACTTGATTTCAATAAATGTCATGGAAAAAATCATGTGAATTACTTTATGACATTTTGAGATGAGAAATATGAAAACCAAGACCACCCACTTTTCAAAAACTGACACCATAACCCAATTGTGTACTAGTGATACTTCCCATACCCTCTTCGAGAGCTTCCTTCAACCTCATTAGGAACCAGGAAAAAAAGTCAACATTATTTCCATACATATACCAAATGCTATAGGCAAATTCTATTTGTTTCCATCCATAGCAACTGTTATAAACATTGTCTTTTGGTAGTCCCCACTTAGAAAGTCACTACGTATAAAAATGACAAACAACAATCAACCTATGAATGCATGAAGCTGTGTTTTTTTGGAAAACAAAACAATTAATTGTAGAAACATTATAAATTTTAAAGAAACAATTAAAATATGGTACAAAATAATTTTACCACACATCCAATAGCCACAAAACAAAGTTGGAAACGATCTATCACATCGGTTTTGATGTTGGTGTAGCTATGAGGGTTGGTCTACCGAAGGTTATGTAAGTAAACAGGCAGGTTGGTAAAACTTTCTTCATGGTCACTGTCTGAGAAACTCATCTTGAAGGAATTATAATAGATAATTACGAATTATCCGAAGTAAGTGACTAACCACATGGGATATCATTTATATATATATATGGGACGGAAAAGGTTGTTTAGGTGTCCAAAATGTGTGTCGGGAATGTGTGTCTGTGATTACATCATATGACATCTATGTACGATGTTGACTACTGTACTCCGGAATTGACTTTGTCAGTCTGGAATGTACATAGACATATTCCAGAATGAATATTGCTTCTCCAGAATGTTCATTGTCAAAAAATTAATTTATAAGTTGATTATACTATTAAAATAATAGTTTATATAGGTTAGTTTACCCAATTTCCCTATAAAAAAGTAGTAAAAAACAGAAAAATATTTGGAACAAATTCATAAAAAAAATTATTAAAAATGAAAAAATTATAAGGAATAGAAATTAGGTTGGTAGTAAAAAAAATAAAAATTAAGCTAAATTTATAACAAAAAACAATAAAAAAAAGTTTAAGGGTGATCATATAATATATACTAAAGTTGAGAGGTTCGTACACTGGTTTTGATCAAGGAATAAACGATATAGAACTTAGGGAAGGTTATGGAATAAAAATAAAATGTAAGTGACTAATATTATAAGATTGCATTTTAATTAATAATTTCAAGATATACAAATGATTTTTAGAAAGGGGAAAGAAGGAAGGCAAATTGTGGAAGTATAAATAATAAGGTGGAAGCAGGGCCGACACATGGTCCTAGGCAAATTGGGCGACCATCCTAGTCCCCCAAATGCCATAGGGACCCAATATTATATTTCTTATATTAATTATATAGCATTAGCCCATTAGTTTTAAGCTTATTGGACTGATTATTGAAGCCCAATACTCTCGTCTCTTATCAAACGCCACCCAAAAAGAAAGCGGGAGCAACGAATGAGGTAGGTGACTGGCGTGCAAGAGATGTCTGACTTCCAAGGCGCAGTTAAGTCTTCAACGAAACGATCACTTTCTATGGAAAATCAAAATATTTTCTCCGGATTCTATGTTAAGCAACGGTCTCAGATAGTCAAATTTCTTCTATTTCTTCTTCAATTTCAATTGAATCGATCTTTTATTTCTTCTCCAGTTCTCCATCCTTTCTGATTTCCGATTTAGTACATCTGCTTCTAAAATCGACATTAAGCATTCGATTGAGTTAGTGTATTCAACTGATTTAGTGCTTCTCCTTCACGATTCCTACTGATTTCCAAGTTTCATCCCACTGGAATCATTGATTGTGAATCTTCTTCTTTTATTTTCTGTAAGTTCTACTTTTTAGCATTCGTATTTCTTATTTTTATGTCATTTTCTATTTTTTTTATGAATCCGATCTTCACAATTTTATGCTATGTAGTCTATAGGATCTGGGAATCCAGGAATATGACCTTCTGATAATCTGATAGTGTGATTGTGAATCCTTGTAACTCTGTAAGTAGCCTCTCCTTTTTTTAGAGATAGTTTGTTATTCATTTGCTTAATTTCAGTTGTTTAATGTGAATATTTTTAATGTGATTTTTTTTAACTTCAGAATTTTCTATTGTAACCATGGGCCTTTTTCAATTGGCAATTGCTTAGAGGTTATTCACAGGCTCACAACATCAACAATTCAACATCACAGGTAGTCAACAGAGGTACAAAAGAACTCTTCTTCTATTGAATATGCATCTTAGAAAGTATATGTCTGGAAGTGAAAACGAAAAAAAATTGAACAAGATAATGAAACTCAAAAAGGGTCTATGCACAAGTTTAAAAAAAATCTATTGATGTACAAGTAAATGAACAAGATAATCTTGCACATGAAATTGTTTTTAATGAGCAAGATAATGTCTTGAATGAAAATGTTTCAAAAGAAAAAGTTTCAAATGACAATGTTGACATTGATAGTGAAAATATTAATAATGAAGGTGTTAATGTCAATAATGAAAATGTTAATATTACAAATGAGAATGAAAATGAAAATGTCAAGAATGATAACAATGAACAATTTATTCCACCTTTACATATATATGATCCTAGTAATTGGGATAATCTTGATAATAACTCAAAAGATATTTTGATTGAAAAAGGCCCAATAAGAGAATCAAATTTTGTGTATCCTAAAGATAATCTATCTAGACATTTTCCTTATGCTTCTTATACTAGAAAGTTAAGTAATGGTGAGACGAGTGATCGAAAATGTCTAATTTACTAAAAAAAGTTGATAAATTATTTTGTTTTTGTTGTAAATTGTTTAAACCTAATAATTATGTCAATAAAGTTGTAGGGTCCGTTAGGTGTTGCGTCTTGGGCTCGTTCTTTAGTCCAACTTTCTATCCGATTTGGAACTGTCCATCCGTGATTTTATATTCTAGGGTTTAGTATATATAGATGCTTGCATGCATCTTAGTACGTAAGTTTTCAGAGTCAATCATTAACAGCGATACTTTTGTTTTGATTATAACCCTAAGTAGCCTCTACAGCGGAAGTTCTTAGTCGAGCTCTGTTGAGGCGTGAATCTATTGAAGCATTCGACATATTTTGTTTCATTCTTGTGTTTGATCTTTCTATTAGTATTTTTATGATTAACCTGTTCGAAGATCTAAACGATCAAAGAGTTTTTCAACTCATCAATTGGTATCAGAGCAGGAGACTGTGTAATTCATACACATCTCTTCTGTGAAAGAAGTGATTAGGGTTTATTCCGCATTCATTGATATTTATTGAGCCGTCACTCACAATTGAAGTATCTCATTAATTATTCATCTTGCCCTAATTTTACGTATTACAAAGTCTGATCTTATAACAGGTTACACGATCAAGCATGGACGATTCTCAATCCAATCCCATCAACATCTCTAACAGCATCGGATAAACCACCAAGATTCCAATACTCTATACTCAAGACTATGAAGTATGGACGCACCACTTTGAAGATTACGTTATTGGATCTGAAGATAACGGGTATCTGATATGGGAAGTTATCACTTCTGGCCCTTTCGCTCATTCAAGTACGTCTAGGATTATTAAAACTCAAAAGGAGTATAATGATCTATTAAAAGATGTGAAAGACGTCACTCAGGATGAAAAGGAGAAGTTCCAATGCAACATTAAGGCATTGAGACTAATTCGATTCGCTCTTCAGTCTGACACATTTCGATTAGTTAGTTCTTGCAGTACAGCAAAAGAAATCTGGGATCGGCTACGAGAGCTGTACTCCACAGATGAAGATCTAGAGCATTCAATTCAGACCCTACTTCTCTCTGAATTTGGAGAATTCAAGCAGATGTCGGATGAAGTTGTTACACAAACATTTGATCGGTTCAATCATCTTCTCAGCAAGATGATCAAGCATGACATTGAAAGAAAGCTCATCGAACAGAAGGTCACATTCTTAAATGGTCTGAGACGTGAATGGAGGGCTGTTGTGTCGACGGTTAAAGCGCATGAGCAGTTTAAATCATATTCCTTGGTAAAACTGGTGGGGATTCTGAAATCTCAAGAAAAGATTGTGTTGCAAGAGAAAAGCGTGGTTTCAAGCTTGGGGTCTTTGGTGCTCTTGTCCAAAGGTAAGAATGCAGAAGAAGAAGAAGATTTGAATATGGGAGATTACGATTTAACGGCTAAAGACTATGCTATGATGGTATCAAATCCTAGAAGGTTCATTAAGAAGAAGTTCCCTACCAACAAAAACCGAAATTGGCAGGGAAGCTACAACTTAGAAAAGGTGAAAGAGGAGCCGAAGGTTGAAGAATCAAATAAGGAAGCTAAGGGTGAAGCTGACTCTGGTGTCAGTTGCTTCTACCGTGGTAGGAAAAATCATTACGCAAAAGATTGTGTGTTGAAGAAGATGGCAGAGAAAGATGAGGAGAAAGATGAAGAAGCAAGTCTTATGAAAAGACTGGAAGAGATTAAGAGGAAGAAAGCTGCTACTAATCCCTCTATGAATGCTCTTATTGTGCAGGATTCGGTAGATGATGATGAGTTCGGTGGCGTACAGGTGTGGTCAACCGACTCAGAGGATGATGAAGTGAGAAAGCCTTCTCATGGTAAGGCATATGTGGTGAAGAATAGTGATGCAGGTGGAAGATGTCTGATGGTGTCAGATGTATCCCTGATGAGAGGATATAACACTGATGATGGAAACGAAGAGGCTAAGGAGCGAGAGGATGTATGCTTTACAGCAAAGCCTCTCAATGTGCAGATCGGTGAGCTAGATGAACTAATCAAGACGGTACAATCTATTTTCATTTCGTTTAAAATTCCACAAACATCATATGAAAAGGAATTAAATAACTTGAATTCAAGAATTTCAAATCTAGATAGTTGTTTAACTCAAACGCGTGTCATGAATTCTAATCTAACTGACCAAATAAGAAGGGTGTCATCCAAAAGTGAGGAGCGAAGGATTTGGATTGAACAGAAGGAGTCAGAGCTGGTTAAGTCTAGGGATGAGAACATTTATTTGCAAAGAGACAATCTTAAGTTATTAAAACAGAGGAATGTTTTTTGTTTGATTGCAAAAAGACTTTATACCAACATTACTCAGCTGCATTTAAATTGTGAAATAGGCCAAAAGATACATCGCATGATTTTGCCCTTCCTTGAGTTAAAGGAAGATGAAATCGATGCTGAAGCATACAACTGCGAAAGTATTGTATCTTCATATGATGTTAATCCCACTTATATGTATGGTATGGACAAAATTGAATCATTTATAAAGTCCAAAGACCATAAGGACATGCTTAAGAATCTTTTGGATGAAAATGATAAGTTGAAACTCAGGGCCGAAACTATACAAAAATTTGACTCTTTGAGTACTAAATTAAGTTTAGAAAATAAAATTGATGTTGAAAATGCATCTGAACTTAATGAGGATGATGACATGAGTGAAATTTCTGTAGAGGATGAGGTAGACTGTTCCGAGTTTATCAGGAGCGAAACTGAAAACCACAAAAACATGATTTCTGAAATTTTTGTGGAATTCGCTCGTTTGTCCAAACATAAGTCCCCAATCCTTAAAGAAAAGGCCGTTGTATACCAAAAGGTTCGAACCACTCCTAATCAAGATTATAAGGTCACAGGAGTAACCGAACATCAGACAGCCGAACTCACTGCCATAGTGAATGAGGACAATGCAGATGGTTGTGATGAATTTTTCTGGTTAGAACCGATAGACAATGCAGATGAAACTGTTGGTTTGTCAGAGCGAACATCATGGAAAGCCAAAGGAAGATACGTGGCAGAACCATTGAACAAACCTACCAACTTTGATACTCCAAGTTCCAGGGGTACAAAAGAGATTCCAGTGGTAGATGTAACCTCAACTAGCGAAAACTCCTCCATGAAGAGTGAGCCTGCTGCTAAGAAGCAAAAATAGAAGGCAAATATTCAACCACAGCCAAAACAGGTGAAAAATCAAAAGCAGCAGAGGAACTTGAGATACAAGAAAAATCTCTCAGAGCGAAAGCAGTTCTGGCGTTCCCAAAATCCTCACTATAATCACTTTGACAGAGACTCCAAGCCAAAAGGAGAAGAAGACAAGAGTAAAAGGTGCTTCAATCCATCAATCCAAAAGAACCAGAGGAAGACTTTCGGGCTACAGGAAGAACCAAACCGAAAGGATAAGTTCGGTCCCGAAAGCAGCAACAACCGAAAGGCAGGTTTCGGACCATCAAACAACAACCAACAAAAACCTGATTTCAGCCCTTCAAGCTTTTATAGTAGAAGACCCTACTTCGGTCCAGCTGCTAACAACAACCGGAAAAACAGTTTCGATCCATCATCAAACAACAACCGAAGGTCCAGGTTCGGTTCCTCAAATGAGCTCAACCGAAAGGGTCACTTCGAACCTCAAGTCAGGAAAAATTCTCATTCTAATTTCTATTCTTCTAAATCTTCTCGTTCTAATTCTTCTTCTAAGCCTGATTCTCGTCATACATCAAATTCTCAATCATCAAAGGATTTCAAAGGAAAAAGGAAGATTTCCTTAGCTAATGAAGACCGAAAGAAAGATAAAGTTCAAATGCCCGAACCTGAATCCAAAATACCTGCATCTAACTCCAATAAAATCAAAGTATTTACCATTAAGAGGAAAGATGAAACAACCTTAATAAAACGAACATATCTGGTTGATGTTTCTCTTACTATTCTTGTTTCTGTAAAAGGCTCACGAGGAACCAAGAAACTTTGGGTTCCTAAATCTGCCTAATTTTTGCAGGTTATAAGTGACGAGCAGTTTGACGAAGAATGGTACATAGACAGTGGCTGCTCACGTCACATGACAGGAAGGAAGGAAGAGCTAAGGGAGTTTTGGTCACTTCAAAACGGTGGCAATGTCAAGTTTGGAAACAACTCTTATGGAAAGATAAAGGGTTATGGGATGATAACCAATGGAGATTTTACAATCATGAAGGTGGCGTATATAGAGGGGTTGTAGCATAACCTCATCAGTGTGTCTCAACTGGTGGGAGGAACAGGTCTCAAAGTCTCATTCGATGACGAAGGTTCAGAGATAATATAGAAGAAATCCAACAGTCATTCTCAAGTCTGAACGAAAAGGTGAAATGTTCCCTCTGAATCTCAGAGCAATCAAAGGGAATCCAGCAATATGTCTTTTATCCAAAGCTCTCTCAGACGAAAGTTGGTTGTGGCACCGAAGGCTCTCACATCTCAACTTCAAAGACATCAATAAGCTAGTTACAGGTGGTCATGTTCGGGGACTTCCATTGCTCAAGTTTGATCGTGAACACTTGTGCGCTGCATGTGAAATGGGAAAACAAAGTCGCCAAAGTCACCCAATGATTATAAACACAAAAGTTGTTGAACCACTTGAGTTGCTTCACATCGACTTATGTGGTCCATCATCAATCGAGAGCATTGGCGGTAACAAGTACATTCTTGTTATTGTTGATGACTTCTCACGTTTTACATGGGTGTTCTTTCTAAAGCACAAATCTGAGGCGACTCCCGAACTAAAGATCTTTATCAAGCAGGTTGAAGTGCAGCTAAGAAAAGTCGTTCGAAACATTAGAAGCGACAATGGACCGGAATTCAAGAATAAAGAATTCGAAGACTTCCTAGCAGAAAAGGGCACCAATCATAATTTCTCAGCCCCTTATACACCTCAACAGAACGGAATTGTCGAAAGGAGAAACCGATCCATGTGTGAGGCGGCCCGAACCATGCTAAGTTTTGCTTCCCTTCCTTTATATTTCTGGGCTGATGTTATTGCTGCAGCGTGTTTTACTCAGAACAGGTCTTATCTCAATAAGCGTTTCTCTCGCACTCCTTATGAAATAATCAACAACAGGAAGCCAAATGTCAAGTTCTTTCACGTGTTCGGTTCCAGGTGCTTCATCTTCAACTCCAAAGAACATCGCAACAAGTTTGATGTCAAAGCTGATGAAGGTGTCTTTCTGGGATATTCTCTAACTTCAAAGGCTTATAGGGTTTTGAATAAGCGTTCTAAAAGAATTGAATAAACCTATTATGTGACGTTCAACGACAATTACGTCAAGAAGTTAAAGTCCACTGAAGAAGCAATAGGAGAGATTTTCTCTCAAACAGGTCAAGTCACAACCTCTATCGCCAATCTCTTTGACCAGTTCATGGATCTATTTGATGAACCTGAGAAAGCAGCTCACTCTGAAGCCACGACAGCAGACAATAAGATTGATCACCTTAAGAAGATCGTTGAAGATGCAGCCAAACAAATGGGAGCAGAAGAACCAGTTCGAAAAGAACCTCCCCAGAGCGGTACTTCGGTCGAGGGGGAGAATCTATCCTCTTCAAATGAGCAGGACTCACATATTCAGGGGGAGAATCCAATTTTTGACACAACCGAAAGTCCTATAGTACCCGAAAGTCCCTCTGTACCCGAAAGTCAAGCAACACCCGAAAGTCCAGTGACAACCGAAAGTCTGGATCAACCGGAAAGCCCAGTTGAAGAAAGATTTCTTGGCTCATCATCTGTCGAGGGGGAGAATTCCGATATGCTCTATGATGATGATATTCAATCAGAGTTGGAAGAAATGGTAAATGCTGAATTGGATCCATCCTATGATCCAAACTATCCTCCTCTCACCAAATGGACCAGAGATCATCCTGTATCTCAAATAGTGGATGATGTATCTGAAAAGGTTCTAACCCGATCTCAAGTGAAGGCAAAGCAAACTTCCCTATTCTCCAAAGTAGAATTATGTATGTTCAACTCTTTCATCTCTAAAATAGAGCTGAAGACCGTCAATATTGCTCTCGATCATTCTGATTGGGTTCAGGCAATGCAAGATGAACTCAATGAGTTCGAAAGAAATAAGGTTTGGCGTCTCATTCCAACACCAAAAGATGCCTCAGTCGTAGGTCTCAAATGGGTGTTCAGAAACAAAATGGACAAGGAGGGTAATGTGATTCGAAATAAGGCTCGGCTAGTGGTGAAAGGTTACTGCCAGGAAGAAGGAATCGATTACAAAGAGACATTCGCACCGGTAGCAAGGCTGGAATCTGTTCGAATATTTCTCGTCTATGCTGCACACAAGAAGTTCGAGGTCTACCAGATGGATGTGAAGTGCGCTTTTCTGAATGGGGAACTTGAAGAAACTGTGTACGTGGAGCAACCTCCTGGCTTCGTGAATGAAAAGCATCCAAATCACTGCTACATCTTGGATAAAGCTGTTTATGGTCTGAAACAAGCACCTAGGGCATGGTATGAAACACTAACTAAGTTTTTAAAGATGTCTAAATTCAAACAAGGTTCGGTTGACCCAACCTTATTTCGTAAAAAGGAAGGTAACCACCTAATGATCATTCAAATCTATGTCGATGATATCATCTTTGGCTCAACGAATCCCAGCCTAACAGCTGAATTCAGAAAGTTGATGGAGACTAAATTTGAAATGAGCTCAATGGGTCCGATTAACTTTTTCCTTGGTTTAAATATTAGACAGGGACCCGAAGGCATCTTTATCAACCAGGAAGCATATACCAAGACTCTTCTTGCCAAGTTTGGCATGGTGGGAGACTCAAAGGTCAAAGTCCCTATGGCGTTCGGTACCAAGCTCACACCATCTTTGGAAAAACCGACAGTCGACATAACACTTCATCGCCAAATGATTGGTTCTCTGATGTACCTCACAGCTAGCAGGCCTGATATAATGTTTTCAGTTTGCTATTGTTCCAGGTTTTAATCAAATCCACATGAACCACACATGTTGGCAGTGAAGAACATATTCTGGTACCTGAAGCAAACGGCCTCTCTCGGTCTCTGGTATCCCTCAAACTCGGGTTTCTTTGTTCAAGCCTACTCAGATGCAGACCTTGGAGGATGTGGTCTAGATCGGAAAAGCACTACAGGAGGCTGTCAATTCCTCGACGGGAAGTTGGTGAGCTGGCAATCTAAGAAACAAACGTGTCTTTCTCTGTCTACAGCCGAAGCAGAGTACATTGCAGCCGCCTCGTGCACATCTCAAGTGATTTGGATCCAAAGCCAACTTCAGGATTATGGACTCAATATGAAAAGAATCCCACTATATTGCGACTCTGAAAGTGCAATTAGGATCTGTCATAACCCAGTGCAGCATTCCAAGACGAAGCATATAGCACTGAGGTATCACTTTATTAAGGATCATGTTGAAGAAGGAAATGTCGAAATTCACTTTGTTCGAACAACTGATCAACTGGCAAACATCTTTACCAAAGCTCTTCCTGAAGCAAGTTTTAATAAAATCCTACAAGGCCTAGGTATGATGGAATCGGAGTCTGTACCAAAAATTCACTCTAAGAACTAAAAGTTGTAAGCGAAATGAACCGAACGCTCGGTCTATTTCGGGCTCGGTTCACATGGGAACCGAAATGTACCGAACGCTCGGTGTATTTCGGGTTCGGTCCCATTGCACTTTTTTCGCTTATCTATACAAGGTGATATTTTTGGTTGTACCCTTTTGTATAATAGTTTTTCCAAAAATTCCAAAATCATTTTTTTGAACTGAAATGAACCGAGCGTTCGGTCTATTTCGGGTTCGGTTCCAAAAAAATTTTGTTTGGTTTGTTTTGTTTTTCTCTTTTCAAAAATATCAAAAGTTCCAAAAATATTTTCTTTTTCTTTTTGTCTCTTCTTTTGTTTATATTAACAGTTTACAGATTAACGATGGGGCAGGTATCATTCTCACACTTTCTACTAGTTAAGTGTCCCTAGAAGCATGTTGTTGCATGTCGTCTAAAGCCTCAATTGATTCTGAATAAAAGCCTTATTGACTTGGTATATACAAACCTTGTCTTCCCAATCAGGCTGCTGCATTTATTCTAATCATGAGCTACCTTACTCTTTTCTCATATGAGTTAGGAGTTTTCTGCTTTGTCACTATAATTTTAGCAGAGGTACTTTGGTTTTCTTACACCATCTCAAACATTTTTCTCCATCATATTCACCTCATACATGTAACCCTTGAGACTCTCAGAAATTACCATTGAGGTTTATGGTTACACAATCTCTGTGTTTGTGATCTTAGCTTCGTGTCACTACATGCTCAGTGAAACCCAATATTCAATACCTACTATGCAAAGACGGTGAACAAATTAAATTTGCTCTAGCTTTCACTTATGAATTAACGAATACACCCAAGTGGTTGTACCATGAAATCTCTAATTTTTCTTTTTGAGTGATTCTTATGAAATTGTTACATACCATAACATTTCTTCCCTTAGAATCCAATTTTTTTTTGAGATTTCACACCAAGTATTTCCAACATGTCACTTAAATATTATCCAAACCTACTTGTTCAATAGACCACATTGGTCTCACAAGTACTTCATTCGGTTTCTCTCTTATGTTAAGATCAGAAACTCTGAACTGAAGCGAAAGCCACCTTTATCAGCCTCATTAAAAGATGCCTTTCAACACTTCTTAACAAGTGATTGATCGTAATTCAACGGGAAACCACACAAACACTTTAAAGTCTCTCTTGACTTTGAAGGAAGAGATTCGTGCCCGAGATCCACAGTTTCGTGTCTTTATTGACATCACAAATTCCCACATATATGTTGCTTTATTTCTTTATCTTTGACACTCTATGCACGAAAATCTTTTTGATTTTCCAAAAAACTGGTTTCGTTCATTATAAGCTATTTTTATGGCTCCGGTTTTAACGCATTATTCTCAACGGGATGTTATGGCTAATACTACACGTGTTCACTTTTATCTATGAAGACAGCTCATTCTAAAAGGATAAGTTGCTGACTCAGCCGAAAGTCTAAACGTTTTGGCATTCAAAACGGTGCTTGATGGGAAGGCGTGCAAAATGGAAGAGTTTTTCTCTCTCATGCGTAATCATTGGGGTTGCTAAACTATCACGCGTCAATCAACTCAGGAAACGCTTCAATTTTCAAGAAGATTTGGGGGCGGATTCTTCTCTCTCCTCTACACACGGTATAAAGGACAAACCCTAAGTCCTTTTACCTCTTTACTGCATCCAAAATTCAGAGAGCAAGAAACGATTATTTTCTACCACTGTTCATCTTCTTCTTCGAGACCCTCTTCAATGGCGGATTCTTCTTCTGTTCATGAAACTTCCCACATTCTCCCTATCCGACCTCAGCAAAGTCTAATCATTGATCTCACCCCACATGCCTACGACGCCTTCATGTTCCCAATTGTGGAGTGTCTTAAACACTCTCCACTGGTTCCAGCACTAACCAAGGTTGAAATCGTTCCAATGGAGTGCTTGTCGCAGATCTTCTCAACTTCCCACTATGACAAGTCTGTCGATCGCATCTTCTTCGACATTCTTGATACCAAAACCTCCATCTCCAAACAGCGATTCTGCTCGCTTCTAGGGTTCAAACCTGATGAGTCAAGGGTTAACCCTAAGTCTATTCCTGTGGGACAGTTGTTCTCCATGTTTTACAACATGGGTTACACTGAGATTCTAACCATTGTTACCAAGTTCAAGAAATCATGTCTTCCTCCTCAGTGGAATGGCTTCTTCACTGTGCTATTCAAAGGATTATCGGAACGAAGTGCAGGTTCTGATGGTGCTAGCCGACTGTTTATGACAATTCTCTACGGGCTGTACCACGGCGTCAATCTCGACTATGGCTCGGTTTTATGGCAATAGTTGATTCAAAGCCTCGCTTCTACTTCTCGCCATTCTGAAATATCTTATGCCAGATTTTGGACGCTGGTCACCAAGTGGGCAATGGACAAGTATCATGTCCCTGTTGTAGCTAATTCTCCACTCTCCTCAATTGCAGTGTTCCACACAAAGAAGATTATAGTAACTGATGCTTCCAAGTTTCAGTTTGTTGGCTCAATTCCTGAGTCAATGTATGCATGTGTATCACGAGATAGTCGTATCATCAAGACCTACAAGGAGTTTCGTCGCTTAGGCCCCAGAGAGCTCACTCCGGAGATGGTTCAATCTATCCATGACGCTGACAAGCCTGCTCCCAGGGGTAAGAAAACAGACAAGGGGAAAGACAAGAAGGTTGTCAAAGGAGCGAAAGGTCCTTCTCCAAAGAAGCGAAAACCTTCGAAGGCAGCCCAATCACCTCCACTAAAGAAGAGGAAAACCCAGCCCAGGCGCAAACTCATTCTTGCCTCTTCCTCTAGTGAATCAGACGATGACGATTCAGACTCTGAGGAGTCGCTTCGTGGTGACACTCATCCTCGTTCGCCTTCACCTGAGGTACCTGTTTCAACTAAACCAGTATCTCCTCCTCCAATCTCTATCTCTATTTCCATTCCCCCCATAACCTCCACTACTCATATTCCACCCACCTCTATTCCTGTACCACCCCCTATTTTCTCAGAAGCTACGACAACAACCACCACTGAAGTTCGAACCAACGTATCTGATACGGGGGCTCCTACTTCAGTACCCGAACCCACACCCACTACAGAACATACTACCACAACCGAACCTCCACCTTCGCCTTCATCTCCCAACCACTCAGCAGATGATGAGACTTTTCTTGGAGGAGAAGACATGACTTTTGACTCTGTCTACTATAGTCCATACCAAGTTCAAAGTGATGATGACGATGATGCTCCTGTCACTAAAAAGCATCTCAAGGAACTTCATGAGAAAATCGATAGTCTCATCGCTTCCTCCTCCTCATCCTCTCGGTCCAATATCTCCGAGGATGTCATTCAGGGGCTAGTTGATTCGTTCACCACGACACATGAAGCCTCAATCAACTCCGCCGCTGCTGCTATCGATGCATCTACCAAGGCCTGTGCTGCTGCGACCGAAAAAGTCGAAAAACTATTTCTTGATGCTAACAGTATTTTACAGTCTTTACAGGGGGTTGCTGCATCTAATGCAACGAAGATTGATTTCGTTGTCGAGAAGCTGGCCACTTCATTCGCATCCAAACTGCAATCATTTGCCAGTCTTCGTCAGTCTCTCAACGATGACAATAAAACTTTTCAGGCGATTGTTGAGGAGCGCTTGAAAAAGCTCCAGGAAGATCTTGCTTCAGAGTACTCTGTCATGGATACACTTGCTCGCAAAACCACTTCTCTGAAGGTCAAAAGTCTTCAACTCTTCCAATCAGAAAAGGAGATTGCGTCTCTCCGATCTGAGTGTATGGTCATTTCCACATGTGTTTCGGATGTCCACGCCACCCTCACCAACATCATTGAAGCACATGATCCCATCCTAAATTACTCAGTGAGGCGCACTCTAGCAGAGAAGCTTGATCCCGCCCTTGACCTGCTAAGCAAAATTGAAGGGCTTCCTGAATTCGTGGCCCATCCAAAACAAGGGGGAGAAGGGGTGTCAAATGCCAACAATCAATCTCAACCGCTTCCTACTTCTACATCAACTAAAGCAACCGAACTTCCAACAACAGGTCAAGCTTCAGGTTCGGGTGCTAAAGATAAAGGGAAGAAGATTCTTGAAGACAGTGATGATGATGATGACAAAGAGACCATTGCTGATCTCTTGAAGAAACAAGGCAAGGAAAAAGATTCAGAAATAAGTGCTCGTGTTGCCAGAGAGGCAGAGGAGAACAAAAGAAAATGAAGGAGGCTCATGATCTCCTTGAGAGCCGCAAAACTTTGTTCCCTCCGTGGACTCTCGAGAAGCTTATCAAAGAAGCCAATGATACTCCTAGTATTCTATGGCTCGAACCGGTGATTTCCTTGGACAGGGTCAATTCTGTTGACTCTCAGTTTGACATGCCCTTGACCCGAAAGGCCTTCATTTTTCATGCTTTCTCTCATATTGTCGATGTCCCTCATCCTCACCCAAAGGTTGATAGGGAGCCTGTGTGAATTCTATCTGAGGTCTGCTCAGCCTCAGTATCAGACATGGAGTGCTCAGAAGATTATAAACGTTCGTGTCCTAAAACCCTTTCGGGAGGGTAACTTCACAAATGTTCGGTTCAAAGTGCTGAGGGGATCTGCTAAAACAGAACATGCTATTTCACTTGCTGATCTTCCTAACCTGAATCCACATGATTGGATCATTCTGCACAACATCCTCCTCACCAACGAAGCTGAATATGGGCCAATCATAGATCACTTCAAAAGGATGCTGGTTTGCTACATCATGGAGGTTGTCAAGATGGATCAGGAGATCGCAAGTATTTTCAAGAAAAAGCCTACCATCTCTCCTGTTGGTTCTGCAAGTGATTTAAATATGATGCAGATGGGAAGGATCGACCCGAAACGGAACTCTGTCATGTTCACAAGGAACGAAGGCCAAAAATGCCTGTTCACCTTGGCAGATAAGCATCTGTATACCACTGCATGCTTGGAACATGTTTTGGATATCATCAGTCGATGCAAGCAGAATTCTGCAGATGACAAGAAATATTTTGATGACATGATCTAGTGGTACATTCGGTTCAGATAAACCATCCTAGCTCTCATTCCTCGTCTGTTCGAAACCACAAAGAAAGTTCTTGCAGCTGGACCCAGCAAGCCGAAGTAGAGTCTTGCTCCAATTGACGCAAAGGGGGAGATTGTAGGGTCCGTTAGGTGTTGCGTCTTGGGCTCGTTCTTTAGTCCAACTTTTTATCCGGATTGGGCCTGTCCATCCGTGATTTTATATTCTAGGGTTTAGTATATATAGATGCTTGCATGCATCTTAGTACGTAAGTTTTTAGAGTTAATCATTATCAGCGATACTTTTGTTTTGATTGTAACCCTAAATAGCCTCTACAGCGGAAGTTCTTAGTCGAGCTCTGCTGAGGCGTGAATCTATTGAAGCATTCAACATATTTTGTTTCATTCTTGTGTTTGATCTTTCTGTTAGTATTTTTCTGATTAACCTGTTCGAAGATCTAAACGATCAAAGAGTTTTTCAACTCATCAAAAGTTTCTTTAGCGAATGATGGATTTAATGATTGGAAACGTCCATTTGATAGACTTAAAGAGCATGAAAATAGTTCCCAACATCTTTTTTGTATGGATTTTTGGGATGAACTAATAGCAAGATTGGATAATAATAAAACAATTGATAAAGACTTACAAAATAAAATTTTAACTAAAAAAGAATGTTGGATGCACGTTTTAAAAAGAATAGTTGTTGTCATCAAATATTTGGAAAAATATAATTTGGCTTTTCGAGGTTATAACGAAAAACTTTTTCAATAATCTAATACTAATTTTTTAGGAGCAATTCAAATGATGGCAAAATTTGATGTTATAATACAAGAGCATGTTAAACACATAGAAAATCATCAAACTCATCTTTCATTATTTAGGGCACAAATTCAAAATGAAATCATTTCTATTTTAGCTAATAATGTTAGAAATTCTATAATTAATACTCCCTCCGTCACAAAATTATAGTCCATCTTTCCTTTTTGGTTTGTCCCAAAATAATAGTACACTTCTAAAAATAAAAAACATTTTTACCAAAATACCCCTCATTATTACATAACCAACTAAGTATTTAATGGAACATTAAATGCAAAGTAAGGACAAAACTGTCGTTTTATTATTTAAAGTTAGTTGTAATTAATGCTTTTCTTAATCTGTGTGTTTTTTGTCTGTGGACAATAATATTGAGACGGATGGAGTATTATAAAAGAATCAAAATATTTTTCTGTTATCCTTGATTGCACCCCCGATGTTAGTCATCAAGAACAAATGAATTTTGTTATTCAATGTGTGAACATGTCTAATAATAAAATAAAAGTTGAAGAATTTTTTTTAGAATTTTTAGGTAGAAAATACATTGGGTTTAGGACTTTTTAATGGGTTATTAAATGCATTTAAATCTTAAGGTTTTAATATTGATGATGTTAGATAACAAGATTATGATAATGGTTCTAACATGGAAGGAGGTGTTCAAACACAATTACTTGAAATTAATTCAAAAGCATTGTTTATGCCATGTGCTTGTCATAGTCTTAACCTCACGATTAGTGATATTGCTCATTCTTGTGCTAAAGCCATTTCTTTTTCTTTTTTTGGAGTTTTGCAACACATTTTTGTATTATTTTCAAGTTAAACCAAAAGATGGTCAATATTACTTGATAAAGTCTCTAACTTAACAGTAAAATCTTTATCTAATACGCGTTGGGAGAGTCAAATAAAAAGTGTCAAAGGCTCAAAGCCATTAGTTTTCAAGTTCCTCATATAAGGGATGCCTTGATAGAATTATGTTTATCATGTGATGATGCAAAGTCTAAAAGTGAAGCTGAAAGTTTAGTTAACGTTATTGAAAGTTATGAATTTTTACATGGTATGGTAATTTGGTATGATATTTTATTTGCTAAAGTTAGTAAAAAATATAAACCAAAATTATATGTATTGATGCCACAATTGATCTATTAAAAAATATGATGACATTTTTAAAAATTATAGAAATGAAGGTTATGCCCTTACTATTGATAATGCTAAGGTCATTGCATCGGAAATGGATGTTGAACCTATATTCCCAAAAAAACGCCAAATTATCAGAAAAAAAAACAATTTGATGAAATTAATTGTGAAGATGAATTACTATCACCCGTAAAAGTATTTAGAATCGAGTATTTTATATATATTATTGATGTGACAATTGCGTCATTAGAGAGTAGATTTGAGCAATTAACAAACTTTGAAAACATTTTTTGATTTTTGTATGATTAAAAAAGATTAAAGTCATTGGATGATATTGAACTTAAAAAAAGTTGTGTTATTTTTGTAAATAAGTTTACTCTTAATAAGTTATGTGATGTAGATTTAAATGAATTTTTGACGGAACTTAAAGTACTACAAAAGACTTTGTCAAATGTTGTTATGTCATTGGTTGAAATTTTAGAGTTTGTTAAAGGTAAAAATTGTTATTCAAATGTTTGTATTGCATATAGAATCTTATTAACCATATATGTTACTGTAGCATCAGCAGAAAGTAATTTCTCAAAACTAAAATTATTAAAAAATTATTTGAGATCATCATTGTCACAAGAAATATTAAATGATTTGACTATGTTATGCATTAGAAAAAGATTTGTTGGATAATATTGAACTTGATCATATAATTAATGACTTTGCATCTAAAAAAGCTCGTAAATGTAATTTTCTTTAGTTTTTCTTAGATATGTTTATGTATTAAGGTTCAGAGCATGTTTTGGCTTTTTTTTTATTTTGTTGTTTTATATTAATAGTTGCTCGGTTGTTTGGTTTACGGGGTCTGTCCCGAAGTCTTTTTTTTTAATAGGTGGAGAGTCTCTAGCATTCAGTTATGTTATTTTTTTTAATTAATAAAATTTCAAGAGGTGCCACCCTCTTCTAAAAAAAAAAAAAAAAAAAAAAAAGTATTATGGCCTCAAAAAAAAAATTTTGCCTCGGACCCCAAATTGTCTATAGTCGATCTTGGATGAAGGAAAATAAATAAAGATTTTACTATTAAATAAGTTAACATTTAATAGTAATAAAATACATAAGTATGAAGTTCAAAAGTATGACCTCAAATTACCATGGATAAATGCATCAATCGGGATAAGCATAAACATTTAGGTACCAACATGTTTAACCCGCTAGATTGAGGACCTTAACGGAAATTCATAGAAGGTGATGCACAATAACAAATGAGGTTCATTAATCAGGGGTATAAGTAAAAATATGCCATGAAATAAATATGCGGCTCGCGATTCCGAAGGCAGCGGAAGGACAGAAGTGAACATCCTCATCTACCCAAGTTCACGGGGACATGCAGCCGCCCTTGCCCACAATATAGACCTATTCCAACATTTTATATTATTTTATCTTTATATATTAACAAAAAAACATTTTCTTTTCTAATATTCTTCTTATTTGCTTTTGAACGGCGACGACATAAAACACAAACTGAAAATAATTTGTTTGATTGTTAAACCTCAAATAAATCAAAATATATAAAAGGTTTTTGTTTAATCTAAATTTAAATTTAAAGAACTTTGGATCTAAAATTTATGTAACATCCCAAAAATACTAATTAAAAGTTTCATTTTTAATTAATCAAAATCAATATCCATTCGTTCGAATAAAATATAATAAGAGTATTATAATCAAGGTTCTAAATAACATAAGACGTGACTTGGCGGCAATGTCAAGCCTCAATCTTTTCCGAGCCTTGGCGAGTCACAACGTTTGTAAGGTGTGACTTAAAGCGGCAATTTTCTATATAATTAATATTTTTATATGTATTTTCAACTATTATTCATCTTTATACACATATATGAGTTAAGGCGGCGTTTTTGCAAAGCTTGGCGGCAGGTGCAAGCCTTGGAGTCGTGGCGTGCCATGGTGGAGCCATGGCGAGCTTTTTAGAACCTTGATTATAATGTATCTTCAAAACATCAATAAAAAATCAGAAAAATAGTGCGGAATAAACTTCGGGGTATGCAATGCGATCAGGCCGAGCTCTTCCCTTACGAATTGAAAGTACCTGTAGCATGTAAACACAAAACTGTAAGCATAAAGCTTAATGGATTCCCTAAAATACCACATACCATATAAGAACGAGCCCAACCCAACATATATGCTTTTCAGGCCCAACCCAACATTCGGGCCCAACCCATATAATCTAGCCCCATCTACCAAACACACGTAATCATGCACGAGTAACAAAGACAGTTTAGCATCCTACAGTAAAGTGAGAAAACTCACATTGCAAAGATAGTCAAAATCCAATAGCTCTCACACACGCAGTCGAGGAACACGTGCTAAACGCCACTTAATCAACCATACAAGATGAAACCTTAATTCACCTTCTAAACTAGAAATTTCACCCAAAAGTCGACCCAGGTCAAAGTCAATGATCAACGTCCAAGTCAAAGTTAATAATTAATCATCAGCAAGCCTCTACATCGTGGCCTCACCTTTGGCCACATCGTGGTCGCAAAAAGATAAAACGGACGGGCTAATCCCCATTCGACACGTTGTGGCAGCCTAAAGGACACACTATGGGAATTGGGTCTAAACAGCTTAATGAGTTAAGTTGTTTTCTCCCAATTCCAAGAGCTCCAAAGCTTAGGCTTGATCCTTCCCCAGGGTGTTGATGGATTAAGTTTCCAACTCTATCCATTAAGAAATTCCAAAAAGACAAAATCTCTAAAACTAGGTTCTTAAAGACATCAAGAAGCAATGACTTATCCATTAAGCTCTTAATCAACGAAGACCCTCATCCATGCTTTCCATAAGGCTTTCCTTCACCTAATGAATCATAAATATGGGTGCTTTATGGAGATGCATGTCAAAGGTGTAACGCCCGCAGATTCAAGCTAGTCAATTTAAAGGCAATAAGCATAAAAAAATGACTTCTGATAGAATGTTATTTACAATAAATAATTTTAACGAAGTTATAGTATATTTCACAAGGGTTCTATACATATAAAGAACGCTGAAATCCGAGTTACAACGAAGAAGTTATGATTCGTCGAAGTTTTACGGCTAAACCGACACAACACCGCGTAACATAAAAAGTGAATTTTTGATAAATTACTTTTTAGCCTTAGCAATCTAAATGAAAGTCCAAATTTGACTTCGTATGAGGAAGTTATGATTTTTTTAAGATTTCGCATAACAGTGCACAGCCTGGAAATCGAATTGTAGATCGGTCGATTTTTAGCTAACACAACCTAAGTGAAAATTTCAGATCTCATTAATAGGAGTTCAACGATAAAAAGACAGTTGAAAGCGGAGTCCATATGTAGAAGTTATGAATTTTACATAGTCGTTAACAGTATAATCTACTCGTACAATTAAATTTAAAATAGGCCGAGAATTAGCCGACGGAGTCAAAAAGAGAGTTGTAGATCTTGTCAATACCTATCCGTGGATATAAATAACGTCAAAAACAGAGCTCATATGCAAAGGTTACGGATTTCAGAAGATAATTAGTTTTTGGAATAACCAGGATGCGACACGTGGCGCGATCTGAGCCACTGCTTCCTGACCACGGCTTGGCACCAGATGGTGACACCTGGCCACGAACGTCCTGCGTTTAGCAACGGAACGCCCCTCGTTCGAACCAAACTCAGCCTATAAATAAAGGTGCGAATCACCCCAAAAACTCACACCTTTCCCATTCTTTCTCTCTCAAACATCTCTCTAAACCCCTCCCAACCTTTAGCACCTCCCAAGTACTAGAGGCGAGTCCCGGAGCGTCAAAAGGCGCCGAGAAGAAGAGCTTTCGGCTCGGAAGTTTTGCCCCCATAGAGCCCGGTTACTAGCCAAACCCTCTTATAAGTAGGTTATGCTTACCCTACTTTAAGTATAGCTTATGTTTAAGTTTATTATCATTGTTATGAACTTATAATATACAAAGTGTTATATATATATATATATATATATATATATATATATATATATATATATATATATATATATATATATATATATATAATAAACAAAGTTTTATTATAATATCTTTTAACTAATCGCGATACGGGGAATCTGGTTTGAAGGGCCGTGTATGGTTGTTGGATTTCAAAAGTGCTATAATGTCAAAATGGTCCTGCCCTCCGTTGTTTCATGTCTGGCCTCTGTCTGTATATAGTGGTTGAAAAGTATTGTTTAACACTTATAAAACAATATCGCTCGTAAATAGTCACAATAAATATTAGACTAAAATCTAACGGTAATGATACTAGGTTTCGTTGAAAGAAAATAGAATTGTTAGAAGCGAAGCGCTGCCCGAGTTTGGAATCATCACTCTAACAAGTGAGTGCATAGTTACTTTCATCTTACACATAGATATGGAGTATTTAATATAAATTACGTGCTATGTGTGCATATTATCTGTATTTTTGATATCTATGCTGGATGAACAAAACATACATGTTTTATTCGATTTAAACTGTATACATATTTTATACATATAATTATGATGGGTAAAGATGGGTAGATGAAAGATGAGATAAATGATGAGTGTAACGCCTGGATTCCTGGACTTGGAAGAACTAGAAGGTCATTGAGCTTGAGGGGAAGCACTAGATCTGGGATCTCGTCCATCTTTGGCAACTTTCTGAGGTAAAAAGTCCCTAACTTCATGATTCATAGCTTAGATCTCTCTTAGTCTTGTTTTATGGGATTTTTTGACCCTATTGTTGGAAACATGATAACCCTCATAGTCCTAATGATAAGAACTTCTATTCCCAATGCTATTTGGTCCTTAGATTCATAAAAAGGGTCTTAAACCCATTCTTGTCCAAGAAAAGACCATGTCCATTGAAGTAGATTGCTATATCTCGAGATTGGGTCCACTTGAGGCATGCAAAACCATCAAGTGGTCAACTTTAAAGAAATATGCCATGGAAACAATGTAGATCTATATTCTAGAACCTTAAATCTGAGTAAAGGGTTGAATAGACTAGAAATGTGAGGAACTCGACGAGCTAGGTCGAGCATTCCCGATTATGTTAATCGCACTCGACGAGTCCACAAGGGAACTCGACGAGTTGTACTAGGAAAGTCCCGTTCTGTTGAGGAGGAACCTGGAGAGTTGGAGGAAAACCCGACGAGTTAGATCGCAGTTTCACGATTCTTTGATTCATGAGAACTCGACGAGTTAAAGGGTAAACTCGACGAGTTGAGTCAACTCGGAGCTTTGACTTGACCAGAGTTGACCCTTAAGGGTTATGAGTATGGAATGGTATCTAAGGAGTTGTTTTGGTTTAGGGAGTGAGTAGAGCTGATTTCAAGCAGAGGCGTTCTAGCTATCATCCGACAATGAGGTGAGATTCCTCCTGGTTTGAATGGGGCAAAGGCACCAATGTCGACTTGTGTATGTTATGTGTATTGATTAGTAGTTGTCTAGCTGAGTGTGGGCGAGGCCCATATCTCATAGTATATTTAAGCATGGATATAGGATTGATTGATAGATCTAGCTATACTTGTTGTCTGTATGATACTTGTATGTATGTTTAGTAGCTGAGTGTGGGCGAGGCCCGTATCTCATAGATAGCTGAGTGTGGGCGAGGCTTGTATCTCCTTGAGTATGGGCAGGGCCCGTATCTCTTAGTTAGTCGATTGTGGGCGGGGCCCGTATCTCCTTGAGTGTGGGCAGGGTCAGTATCTCCAAGTTAGCCGAGTGTGGGTGGGGCCCGTATCTCCCTGAGTGTGGGCGGGCCTTGTATCTCCTAGTAGTATGATTATGTGTATGGTATGTGGTAGTTTGGGGGAAATTCACTAAGCTCTGTGCTTACAGTTTCATTTTTGGTTTCAGGTACTTCCGGCAGCAAAGGGAAGAGCTCGGGATGACTGCATTACACACACCACGATGTTACAGCCTGGGATGTTCACTTTGATGTTTTGATATGATACTCTGATTTGATACTATGACTTATGTTTTTGGATGGAATGATTTAGATAACTATAGTTTAACTAATAAATAAAAATGAAATTTTTGGTCATGATTTTTGGGATGTTACAATGAGAGATGAAAGATGAAATATATGAACATTGGCAACTATGGACTTAGTGTCAAATAGACAAACCCAACAGCTATGGACTTAGTGCCAAATAGACAAATCCCGACAGCTATGGACTTAGTGCCTGATAGATAAACCCTAGCAGCTATGGACTTAGTGCCAAATAGATAAAGCCCGACAGCTATGAACTTAGTGCCTTACAAATGAACACGGGTAGCCATGGATTTAGTGCCTTACAAATGAACATTGGTAGCTATGGACTTAATGCCTTACAAATGAACGTTGACAGCTATGGATTTAGTGCCCTAAAAAATTTAATTGTTTACCTAAACCGACAACATGCTTTTACTTTTACCCAAACCAACAATTTATTTATTAATTTCAAGGTTGTAGAAATCGCTCACCGGTAGCTCGGCGATCGACTGGGGTTAAGGGATTAATCGGTCTTGACGGAGATTAATCGGGGACCATTATTTATTAATAAAAAATTATATATATATATATATATATATATATATATATATATATATATATATATATATACACACACACACACACACACACTAAGCAAATAACCATAAAAAAGTCATAACTAGTATTTAAACATTTAAGTCATAATCCATCATATTACAAGTCCAAAATAAGTATAATAATAATAGAAACACACATTTTCATATATTTAAATGTCCATATTCTTTTAATCTTCAAGTTCTTCCACTATTTGAAGTTCATCAGACTCATATTCATCTTCTTCAAACATTTGCTCCTCATTCTCAGATTTGAAATCTTCATAAAAAGTTCTCTCGGTGTTAAACTTTTACAGGGTACTTGATTATTATTAGTCCCAGGAGCTTCATCAATCATTTTCATCACTGATTCGGGGTTAACTTCATCTCCATCACAATCATCTCCATCTATCATCCATTCTTGAGCCGAGTGAGAATCATTTGCTAAAAGCACTTCCAAAGTCCTATCTTTCCTCTTTTTGTTTTTTTCCATTAGATTAGCATTGAATTGAACATAAACAGGATTGTTCAATCTATTTGTCTCGAATCTATTACGTTTCTTTTTATGTACCTATAAAAGTACACATAACAAAAGGTTAAAAACATTCTTGATATTTAAAGATTAAAAATTTATAACCAACTGCTTCATACGTGCTCCAATTCCTTTAACAACCCCATGAACTACTAGTTAAAGAAATAATTATCATTGCAATCTTTTTCAAATGAGCAGTTGAGCCACCAAAAAGTCTCCACCATCTTTCTATAATTTTAAAGCAAAAACACATTATTAAATTGATAGATATAAAATTCTATTGTTTTATAAATTACTAAAATAAACATAAAGCACATTACCCGGATCAAAATCGGCATTGTTCACCATACAACCTTTAATTGCAAGATCCGCTCCAAATCTATCAACTTTTTCCTTGTATTTTGGCAAATCTATCATCACGACTTGTCTTTGCGTCTCAAAATCTCCACAAAGTAATGTATCAAAAAATTCAAGAACCACATTCATTACGTCGGGATCATGTTGGAGCTAAGAATCCTTATAATGATAATAAGGATTCAAAAGATAAGCCATCAAATGTAATTTTGAATCTAGTCTACCTTTCATTTTGTGGTTTATGATATCTATAATAGGCTTGTAAGCTTTCTCGTTACCACCCAAAGCTTTCATAATTTCTTCCTTTGCTACTTTAAGCTCCCCGTAAACACAACCCATTGAGGGCTTCCGATCCGCGTCAACCATTCGAAGGACTTTCACCAAAGGGGAAAAAACTTTTAAGCATTGTGTCACATAGGCCCAAAATTGAAGACTTGTCACTGTTCCATACGAGGCTCTTCCCTTAAGTGCTCTAGAAAATTTGTATTCCTCCTACTCGTTACTAGAGAACATAGTTTTTAGTTGCTCCTTCTTTTTGGATAAACTTTGTAATGTTAGAAAGACGGAAGAAAATCTTGTGACTATCAGTCGGATAATTTTCCTTTTCTTGGTGTGGTTTCTCATCATAGCCAAGGTTTTGTAGTGAGCATAAATGAAGATGGTTAATTTCTTTGCTTGATCTAAGACTTTCTTAAACCTTGGAAGTCCACCGAGACCTTAAAAAAGATTATATAACAAATTAACAAATTATAGTATAAAATAATACATGTAAAAAACTAAAATAGTAAATAATGTAATAAAAAAATACAAATTCCTTTGAGCATAAGGTTAATTGTGTGTGTCGCACATGATATCCAAAAAATAGTCTGTCTTTTCCTTGTAGTAAATTCGTAGCTCCCATGTCATTCGTGGCATTATCGGTCACAACTTGAACAACATGATCGTGACCAAATTATTGAATGCAAGATTCCATATAATCATATATGTATTGGCTTGTATGTGATTCATTGGAACATTCTTTTGATGATATAAAAATGGTACCCATTCTTGAATTTACACATAAATTCATAATGATCCTTCTCTTTCTATCAGACTAAGCATCCGTCATGATCGAGCATCCAATCTCTTTCCATTCTTCATTTTTTTTCAACAAACTTTTTGTTCTTTCAACCTCATGCTCTAGAAGTGGGTCACTCAAAGAATACCTGCTAGGAGGTGGGAGCCCTATTCCAAAGTGGCCTACAACCTCCAACATCATTTTGAAGCTATCATCTTCCAATGCATGAAAAGGAATTGCAGTTTTATATGCCCACCTACTAATGAATTTATGACACGCTAAAATTCTTTCTTTCCGAACAACATCGTTAAGATCAACTTTTCTTCCTTTTTCCTTCATAATTTTAGGGTTTATTTTGTTTGCATAGCCATCCACGGGGCCTATATAACTTGGTGCTTTCATCCCTAAAGAATCTTCTATTTCAACACTATCATTTAACACTTGTGTCGCCTCCGATCTTAAGGCCTTATCATGTTTCTGTTTAGCTTTCTTTTTTTTATCTTCCCTTCGTTAATAAAATTTCGCATTCTCAATTGATCATAGTTGGACATCGACTTATATTTCTCGGCACATGACCAATATGTTGTTTCAATCTAATAATCCCCCCACCCCCACCCCCACCCCCCCACCCCCCACGCCGGGGGGGGGGGGGTGGTAAACACTTTTCCACACAAGTTACATTTCACTGTATCCATCTTGTTTTTATTCGGGCAAAAACCATATTCCCAACCAATATCATCTGAGTTCCGTTTATGAGCACCGATCGCGGTTGATCCCACCGATGGTGAAGTCGAATTTTTGGATGTCATGTTTGGAAACTATTATATACACCATAAAAAGACATCAAAAATGCACCATAAATCATAAAATCACAACAAATATCTTTAGAAATCATAATAAGTTAATAACACAACAAACATGCACCAGAACTACAACAAGTCATCAAAAATCAACATAACAACTAGATATCTGCATAATTCTCATCAAAAATCAGAAGTCTATATAAATTACGACAAGTCAAAATCGAAAACAAAAATCTAAATAAACAATAGTAAGACAAATGGGAGAAATCCCAACTCAACAATTTTTTGGGAGAAAAACGAATTCAGTGCTAGTATCCTAGTACAAATGTACAATGAAAGCAGTCAAAGCACCAGATTAAATGAAAATAGAAGGCTATATAAACAACAAGTCAATATCGCATTTTGGTTGTTTTCAATAAGCATTTTGGTTGCATAAATCAAGAGCAGACTCAAGAGATACATACATACAGATGGAAGAAATGCGAAGAACAGATGGACTTGTGTGGAAAAACACGAAGAACAGATTCAATTTTAATTTTTTAATTTGCATCATTAAAATTGATCCATGATTCAATTTTAATTTTTTATTTTGCATCATTATGATTCATAATTCAATTTTAATAATCAATTTTGTTTTCATTTTTTTTCTTCCGGACATAAATCTATGCTCGATTTTATGATTTGTATTTTTTTTCAATTTTTTTAAGATGTTTTCACGAGTTCTCACTTTAAAATGATCTCTCTCTCTCTCTCTCTCTCTCTCTCTATATATATATATATATATATATATATATATATATATATATATATATATATATATATATATATATATATATATATATATATATATATATATATATATATATATATATATATAAACAAACACATCTCCAAACCCCATTCCTATTCGGCATCGCTTCCAACAATTAGCACACAAAGAGACTCTAGGTGTTGTTGCATGAGTAAGATAGATTAATTCAATCAAGCAATAATGAGTTGCAATGGCTGCCGAATTCTTCGAAAGGGCTGCAACGAGAACTGCATTCTCAGACAAAGCCTCTGTGCCATCGAAAGTGCTCAAGCTCAAGCCAACGCCACTTTGTTCGTTGCCAAATTTTTCGGCCGTGCCGGCCTTATGTCCTTCCTCTCCTCCGTCCCTGAGCACCAACGACCTGGTAAATATCGTCACAACTGTTTGAAGTTTTGTCTATTTATCTCATATATACCTTCTACACGTTAAACTGTTTGAAGTTTTGGTTGATTAATATTTTGATATATACTGCGACTTGATTGTAATTAACTGTTTAATTGGTTACGTTCAGGTTTATTTCAGTCTTTACTGTTTGAAGCCTGTGGCCGGACGGTGAATCCAGTGAACGGAGCAGTCGGACTGCTGTGGACAGGAAACTGGCACGTCTGTGAATCAGCTGTAGCGACGGTGCTCCGAGGTGGTAGCATACATCCCATGCCGGAGCTATTTTCAGTCGGAACTACTCAAGTGACAACGGAAAGTGACAATTCATCAGAAGCTATAAACTGTAACTTTGATGAAGCTGCTAAACTGAACCCCGAGGATCTAAAACTTGGACTTACTAGATCCGCTTTCATGGCTGATGCTAGAAGGAGCTCCGGCGATGGTGGAAGTAGTAATCAGTGGACGGAGAAGCTGATAAAGGTGACATCTACAGATGTATCTGAAACGACGACGTTGGAGAGCAGTAGCCGTTCAAATTGTAGTGAAAAGAAGCTTCTGAGACTTTTCATGTGATAAGAGCAATGAATTATGGCCAATGATTGATTTTTTTTATCTTCTTTTGACT
Source organism: Lactuca sativa (assembly GCF_002870075.4). NCBI lineage: Eukaryota > Viridiplantae > Streptophyta > Magnoliopsida > Asterales > Asteraceae > Lactuca > Lactuca sativa. The sequence goes on from NC_056629.2 coordinate 153,775,812, forward strand.
TTTTAGCTTTCTTCCATTAACAATAGAGTTAGATTTGAGTTTAATAACGTAAAAATATGTCAATTAAATTGATCATAACTGATACCGAAAATATATTAAAATGTTATCAGTTTCCTTCTCAGTATTTGTAAATCGTGTGTAAGATAAACATGTAAATTTAAAAACTTTGTTAGTGATATAAAAATTATCAAACAAGGTTAACAAGGACAAATATAATGAAAAAATGTTTTTATTTTTTTATATAAACTTGAAGGTTTAAATGATTTTACTGTTTTATAAAAACTTGATGACAGATCTCCAAAATTTTGGGAACTTAATGTACTCATTATTCGATTCATAGTTTTGTCATTATGATACCACTGATTAGATGGAATGCCTCATTGGATAAGAACCAGAAATCAATAACAACAATAATTGCAATAACATTGATAAATATAATGAAACAAAATAATTGTAGTTTTTTGTATGGGAGAATATATCGACCACTACCCACTTCACAAGTTAAGATTCTCAAGTAGACCTACTTGTTAGCTTATCTAAACAAAAAGGGAAAAGGGTAAAAAGGACATTTCCCACTCGAGATTGATCAAGAAGTCATGCAGATGGGTTGGCTCATGAATTATAACTGGCTCTTGCATCCCTCCAGGAGGCACTAGCATGTAAAGATCCTGGGACAAACAGATGGGTCACATTGACCAAATTTGTGGGTCCATATTTCGTTGTGGCTAACCCAATTGCATTTCTTAAAATCCCGATATTTCCTTAGGCCCGGGAAACTACACCACACAAATGCTATAAAGGCCTGAGATCATACTTCCACATGAAAGTGTTTCAACAAGTGGCATGGGTCACGTTTGAGCTAAATATATTATAAACAAATTGAATGACATAGATTTATGTATTTTAAGTTTGTGCTTGTTTGAATAGAATTTTCTAGAGTTAAAAGGGACTAAATTTTATAAAGCTTTACCTACACATATTATCTATATACATATAAGTAGTTAAATAAAATAAGTATTTTATTTTGCTACGGAATTGATAACGTCTATTTTATACATATATTTCCAGCATTATCATATTATTTTGAGTTGTATTTTGATGTTATTTGGAACAAAAGATGTTTGTATGCCATAAATTGTTGTTATTACATATATAATACGTTACTAGAGCGAAAGGGAGCGATTTGGATGAAAACGGAGTTGTAATATAGAGGAGTTGTAATATAGAAGTTGCGAAAATGTGCTAAAAAGTGTAAGTCAAAACACATCCTAGCCATAGTCGTGATGCGTTTCCAACAAGATTGCTTGGAGGGCACATGACAAACACTAAGTCACAACGTGTTCGTTGTGTTAGTTGAATACCTTTATAAATAGCCTTAAACGTTGGACCTAAGGAGACACACATCATATTAGTCATATAATACACCTTGGCCGACAAGAAACACCAGAGGAGCTGTTTAGAGGGACAAGAAGGCGGCCGGATGGTCATTAAGCTGATTTGGAGTATGCATACAAAGGATCAAGATGCATAATCATTAGAAAATCGACTGATTTGCTTCAGTGTCTATATTTAGCTTTTTAATTATACTTTTTAGCGTTCATGTTTATGATTTGAAGCTTTAAAACCTATTTTCTTTCTGCTTAGAATTATTTTAAACCTTGATTTATTAGTTTGATTGTTATTTATTTTATTATGTCAAGTTTGATAAAAAATTTATATGCATTAAAGTTTTACTTTTTTGCCTATTGTTAAGTTTATAAAATTAGAAGACCAATATAGCCATTTTTGCTTGAATCATAATTGTTTTATGCCCACTAAATTAGTTGTGACTAGTGATAGACCAAATTTTAAGGTTAGGTTAATAAAGTTATGAACTTTAAATGTTTGTATTATATGACCGTTCTATGCTTTAATTGATGGACATGATCATTGAAGATCAATTACCCGATCAAATCTGCATAATGCGAACTAAATTGTAATTTTATGGTTTAATTAATTACATGACCATTTGTTAATTATCCTTAGAGTTATTAGGATTTGTGAATAGAACAAAGGAATCCGTGAATAACAATTAAAATACATTTCATTTCAGTAATCAATCATAATTGAAGGGTGTAATCAAGTTTAAGTAGAAGTACCTTTACTTATATGTTTCTATTCAATTTTCCATATTTGTTTGGTTTCACTTTGTTTCTTAGTTTGATTTAGTTGTAATACATCCCCTCTTTTGTTTTGTTCTCTTTAATCTAACTGATACTCATATTTTCTACATGTAAATCATACTCATTCCTCTAGAATAACATGTCCCTAACCGAAGTGAATTCCGTTTTATAAATTTAAAACGAGGTTTACACAATTTTTTTTAGCTTCTGCTAAGGTTTTTTCATAGCACATCAAGAATCGACAATGAAATATATTATATAGCAAAAATTTGAAGAAGTTTGGAATGTTGCTAAAAAATCGAAGTTCTTAGCTATTTTGCTATGAAAATTGTCATAGTCGAGACTAGTGTAACTATTTTTCAGCATAATTTGTTACCGAATTTGCTACAAAATTACTTTCCATTCTTGAATATTTGCGGAAGTTTGCTACGAAATCAATATCTATAGTTATATTGCTACCGAATATAAATCTTAGTTATTCTCTTGTGGAATTATAATCCATACACTATAAAAAAATATTATGATATTTACCTAGACATATGCTAGTCATAAATGTCCATGTGTGATTAAATAGTAATGAGACACAAGTACATTTATGTGTGGCCAGTTGTATAGTAATGAGACACAAGTATATTTATGTGTGGCCAGTTATCAATATAACGACAAATAACACTAAATATACGTGGTAATAGTTTTTAGTGATTTTATTCAGCCTAAAATTGGTGATTGGCCACATACATTAGTCATACGGTCTATTCGATGTGTAAGTAAATTACTTAAGCATACAGAAAAATTAAAAATATGTGTGGTAAATTTTTTAACTGTTACGAACACAAAATATTTATCTATAACATATGTAATTATATAAAGTATACAAATATATGATATTGTTTAGTAAATAAGATGTGGCAACTACTCACACACACATCTATATATATATATATATATATATATATATATATATATATATATATATATATATATATATATATATATATATATATATATATATATATATATATATATATATATATATATATATATGGCTATGTTATAATGTGGATGGTAAGTATTGTGTGGATGTATGGTTGAATATGGACCAAGAGTTTAAAATACATATTCTAATAAAATATGTATTCTGATTGAATACAAATTCTGACAGAATACATATTGTGATTGAATGAACATTTTGAAGAATAACAAATTTTTGAACCATGAGTTGAAGAATAACAACATTCTTAAAGAATAATCATATATAATTAACATTATTGAAGAACTAAGGTCCAAAAATAAACAAAAAAATAATTTTTACTGTCACATTCTATACAAATACAATGTTATTTTTTGAATTTTTGCCACATTCTATTAAGAATACAAGCTTCATACTGAGTCATTCTTGAAAAAATCTTCATTCTATAAGAATACAATGTCGTTCATGAAAGAATCTTCATTCTCATTCTTGTTTCATGTTGTTATATTCCATCCACCATTGGTCAAATCAGCTGGAACAACATATACAAATTGACCAATGGTCAAATCAGCTGGAACTAGATATCTGAATAAAAACATTAACTTATTACCATGGAGATGTAGTTTTGCTAAAATGAAACATGTCATAAATGGACCAATGGACCAATATTCTTTAAGAATAGAGAACTATTCTTTAAGAATTGACTTGTATTCTTCAAGAATGGAGCAACATTCTTATTCTTGAAAGAATGTTGTAACAAAAGAATGCAATTCTTCTATTTGTTCTTGCTTATGTAATTGCAAAACCGTCGATCTCTCACCTTGTGAACATGTCAATCTCACACCCAAAATTTTGAAAAGAAATATCAAACAGTTTAACAATTAATATCAATTCAAGATTAAAGGATCAATCTTGAATTCATATTGATGATTTGTATGATGTTCTATAAATATAATAATAAGCACTTGGAAGATTTTACTCATTAAACTTGTAAAACAAATAAAATACAGCCCAACCTAATTCAATATATCATACATAATTGTCACCTCCATTATACAAGATTGGCAATAAGAACATTCATTTGTTATGTTAATTGTTGAAAAAAGGAACCGACTAAAATGAAACATGGTACCATATGAAAATTTCATCTAGGCAAGTCTCAGCCATGTTAAACGACAATATAAGACATAATTAAATACAACATTCTAGATGATTGAAAGAATAGCATATTTAATAGAGTATGATTAATAGAGAGAAAAAGAAGACCGAAAATGGAATTACCAAGCAAATAATAGACATATGTGAGTGACAAAAATCATCAAAATTGTTGAGCATCAGTTGAGAAGTTCTTAAGGAAACATTAGGCCACTCTTAACATACATTTCTCGTTTTCATTTAAAAAATAGATGATCTTTTTTATTGGTTTTATATTCTCCTCTTATGAAACTCGAGAGCTATGAAGTTAAAGATACACCCCAAATGACTTTCAAAGGTGAAAAAGTTAGTGTTTTTTCACATTAAGAAGCCAAAAACTAAGCTGCAAAACCAACAGCAAGTGGAAGTAAAATAAAGGCAGTAAGAGAATAGAATTAAGAAACAGGAATACAATTGAATTCACGTACAAAATTTCAAAGAGCAGGCGGAGGAGGAGGCCCTATCTATGATGATTTTGTATTTGTATGGATGGACTATGGAGTTCCTGGTACATGATTCATTGATTTATACGGGGCCTGTAACAACAAGTCGGCGACAGACTAGGATTGAAAAAGGTAAAGAATGATTTTAGGAAAAAACCTTTTAGCTTTGTTGTTCAACATCATCTTGTTGATGACGTTTCTCAGGTGCATCGACAAATCAACGACAACAGCTTATCAAGGTCCCGTGGTGGACTAGGGATGGTGATGTCTGATTAGGGTTGGATCGATGTCGGCTGTGTGATCCCAGATATTGTGAAACGAGATCGAAGAAGGTTTTCTAAGAGGCTTGGTATGGTTGACGGGACCTTCGATTTACGGCCACCGACGACGGCGTGAAGGTCGTCTAAGAGGGCCGAAGGTTAATGCAAACGGGAGGGATACGATTGTGTGGGTGTCGATTGAAGAGGCAAATAGGGTTTTAAATAAATTATTTTGCCTAAATTAAAGGTAGATGATTTAATTAATTTTTTATTAAAATTAAATAATACTTGACCCATATTAATTTCAACATCCACACAATATTTGTTCATCCACATTTGAACATACCCATATATATATATATATATATATATATATATATATATATATATATATATATATATATATATATATATGGATAATGACTTAAAAGGGTAATGTAATTTTTGATTTGTACACATTTAGTCACTAACTTTTATTTTCGTCCACATTTACCCCTTCAACTTGTTAAACTACACACACACACACACACACACACACACACACACATATATATATATATATATATATATATATATATATATATATATATATATATATATATATATATATATATAGGGATAATGACTTAAAAAGGTAATGTATTTTTTGATTTGTACATATTTAGTCACTGACTTTTATTTTTGTCCACATTTACCCATTCAACTTGTTAAACTGTACACATTTAGTCCTTATGATCGGCTACTCCAGGTTAGTCGGTAAAAATGACTTAATAGGGTAATATATTTCTCACTTTGTACACATTTAGTCATTAATATTTTTGTACACATTTAGTCCTTAATATATATATATATATATATATATATATATATATATATATATATATTGCAAAATAAGTCATTTTTTTGTACTCATTTAGTACTTATGAATGATTTCATTAGGTTTTTCTCATGACATCTTACGTAGGATAGTCATATGGTGGTGGGATAGGCTGAGGTAGTCCTGCTATATGTTGTAGGCCAAGATACCTAGTGCGGGTCGGTTGTAAGGTGTAGGCACGAAGGCTCGAGAAGAGTGGGTGGGTTAAGGTGGCATGCCGACAAACCCTGTGTATTCCAGTCTGATGACTGATTAGACCTGTTGCATGTTGGCATTCCAGTCCGATAAATGATTGGGCCAAGATATTCCATTCTGATGAGTGTGGGCTCGTTATGCATGATAATACATTTGTTGTATCGAGTATTTTGGGGAAAGTTCACTAAACATTGTGCTTACCTAGTTGTTTATGTTTTCAGGTTCTATCGTTGATCGTGGGAAGGCGAAGACATGATTGTACACACTCATCCATGTTTCTTATATTACTCTAATTTTTTATAAATGTATTTTGGAATAAATGTTTTTTCTTAATAATAGATTTATAATTTGAGACTTTTGCCTTATTTAAAAATGAAAATTTTTTGTTGTGAAAATGAGACGTTACACATAAACATCAACGATTATCTCACGTAAGATGTCGTGAGAAAACCTAAAGAAATCATTCATAAGTACTGAATGAGTATAAAAACAAAAATGACTTATTTTGAAACAAAAAATATTAAGGACTAAATGTGTACAAAAAGATTAAGGACTAAATGTGTACAAAAAGAGAAATATATTACCCTATTAAGTTATTTTTCCGGGCTATCCTGGAGTAACCGGTCATAAGGACTGAATGTGTACAGTTTAACAAGTTGAAGGGGTAAATGTGGACAAAAAAACTCAGTGGCCAAATGTGTACAAATTGGAAAATATATTACCCTTTTAAGTCATTATCCCATATATATATATATATATATATATATATATATATATATATATATATATATATATATATATATATATATATAAGTAAATTTGTTAGGACATGAAAGCATGATTTGACATGTAGAATAAAAAGAATACAATCTATACAATGATTTGAGTGTTAAAATATATTATCGGTTATAGTGAGGAGTTACAAAAAAAAGAACTAGATCGAGTCTAAATAATTAATTGAACTTACAACTCTCAAATTACATCTCTTAAGCAGACACATTAATGAATATAACAATCACTATTTATAGGGGTGAATGTACAAGTCTTTCTCTCTCAAGTCATAAGCTAAAAACTCACATGTCTAATTGGGCATTCCAAGTCTTCTCTTGTCATCTTTCATGAACAACATTGCATCCCAATATCCCCCCCCCCCTAAAGTTCAGAATAAATGGCGAGACTCTAAAATTCTAAAAAGCATCTAACGAATAAAAAGTTAATATGTGACATCATAGTGAGAAGAAATGATGAAGAAATCTACAAACTTGAATATTCGGTAATTAATAAGCACATAAGGGTTCTAGGATATTTATCAAGCATTAAGAAAGCTTCAAGGTAATGATCAACCCAAGCTTTGAAAGTAATCCCGAAAAATAAGTCATTTTAGTCAAAACCCACCATAAATAAACCCACTTCAAAAATAAGCATTTTAAATCACTTCTATGCTTCCCAAATTTTGTTTAAAACTCCCCCTCAACATCACATCAGTCTTCATAATAATCATGAAGAACATTCGCTAATAGCATGAAGATCCAAAAGCATAATGTAACAAATTATAATATCCCAAAAATCACGATAAAATTTTCATTTTTCAATTATAGTAAAATCATTGTTGCAATCAAAACCGAAGTCATAAAACCAATTATCAAATATAAACATCCCAAAATCAGAGTGTCATAAAATATCTAGACATATAACTAAAGGATGTGTATGATCACGTATTTGTCTTACCCCTGTCCTCTGAAGTACCTGAAACCATAACAATCAAACTGTAAGCCAAAGCTTAGTGAGTTCCCCTAAAATACCACACACAACCAAACAGATAACAGCATGCATATATGACCCTTCAACCTAACTGGACCGCCTAGCTCGCAGGGCCTACAGCCTATCTGGACCGCTTTTTGGGCCTTCAGCCTGACTGGACCACCTCGCAGGTCTTCACACTACTAGAAAAAAGGCCTTTTACGACGCTCATTGCGCGTCGTAAAACGCTCAGACGACGCGCAAATGCGTGTCAAGGAAGGCCCTGTCATAAAGAGAGACGACGCGCTTTTGCGCGTCATCTATAGACGACGCGCATTTACGACGCGCATTTACGACGCGCGGTTACGACACACAATGCGTATCAAGGAAGGCCCTGTCATAAAGGAAGACGACACGCATTCACGTGTCGTAACCTTACGACGCGCGTGTTAATGACACGCAATGCGTATCAAGAAAGCCCCTGTCAAGAAAGGCCATGTCATAAATGAAGATGACATACATTTTTGCGTATCGTAAATTTAAATGTTTAAAAAAAATAAATTTATATATTTATTAATTTTTAAATTAAAATTTCATTTAATTTCTTATAACAGAAATAAAATACCATATACAAAAAATACAATCCATTGCATAATATAAAATAAATTGCACAAATTATAATGTCATACAAAAAATCATTCAAATGTTAAACAAAAATAATACATTGCTAACATGTGTTATACATTCCTATAAAACTAACAAATAATCATACAACTCTGTTTCTTACTGGAAAGGAAAGCCAAACATGATTACAAGTCTCCCTTAATCTTGAACTTCGCCACCACCGACGTAAGAAAAAAACTGTGTATAAATATCAAAAAACAAGATATGAGCCAATCATTCTATGACTCAAGGAAAAATATCATTAGAGAAATGTGAAAAAAATATGAAACAAATGAATGAAAGTGCATTGCTATTTCTTTAATACTTACTGCATAGATTAAGACTTGGACATCATCTATAGTTTTGAAGGACATTGATGTCTCCCTATGCTGCACATATTAAAAATAAAAAAGAACAAAATTAAGTAACATATGGATTCATATATCTATCAATTGTATTGTAAATTGTAAATTAAATAAATAAGCATTAAGCATACATACCACTACAGATGCAATGCTAGGAAAAAGGCCTGAGCATATAATGGCGCTAACCGATGATTGATTATGACTTAATCTGTTGCTAATCCCCGATTTAGTCTCAAGTAATTGAGCATCTTTTAAAATATGGATAAACAATTCCTTAAAGAATGTATAGCTTGAAGTGTTTGAGCATAAAGGAAATTCCTCCAGCAATATTTATAAGCATATCCTTCTCTTTCAGCTTCTTTCCATCCTTCATATTCACACACAAGTGCCATATGATCATTGTAATCCTTTGCAGAAAATATTGATTTTGTTGTACTAGCTTGCTGAAATAGACATACAAAAGATATCAGGAAAAGACCAAAATGCCCTTGTGTGAAAGTAGCTGGATTACTCACGTCTTTGTTCTCTTGAGGCAAAAGAAAATGATCCCTGACACTAAGTCCAGCAACAATTGTAAGAATATGATCAAAGCAACGAAAAAAAAGCACCCATTATTAGCATTTTCCCTAATTTCGGATCCAATGGAAGCATTACCAGATATTTACGTATATTTTGAAAAAATGAGAAAAGATAATCTTAGGAAATAAACTTTTATAAATATATTAATATAAACTAACCAAGATGTGTAAGATTTTCATTTACATCTAATGCTCCAATCATCTTTGAAAAATCCACAACATTTTGGACCTAGAACAAATTAAAGTTCTATCATTTAGCAATTTGAATCATTCACTAAGATTCAAGTCATCAAGAACTGTTAACACTTACAGCTAATGGCTCTGGAGGCAGCAAAGCAGCTGATAAAAACTCTCCAATACTTCCAACAATGAGGGCCCTTAGTCTTCAGGTCAATGAATCTTACAAATCAGTTCATAGCAAAACATATCCACCTGTTACTGTTAGGAATCCTAATGTTATCATTCCTAATGAAACAGTGAGGTTGCTAAGTGGAGCAGGCTTTTTATGAAAATGAAATGGTTTCTGTTGTGAACAGATTGCTATATAACTTATAAACATGTTTTGTTAAAAAGAAATTATGGTGCAAATCAATTTATTAGTTGAAACTGTTGTTTCATGTTAGCCCCATTTGCAAACACCCTACTGCAGCAAGGGAAACCTCTTTACTACCATTTGCAATGATGTTCTTCACAGAACACATCAAAGACTCCCATCCTACATAACAAATATTCAACTTCACCATTGTTCCTTTTTAAAGCACACATGTTTTTGAAGAAATTATAATCTTTTAAATGAAGACATACCTGACCAAAAATTGGTTGAACTTCTTAATAATGGAAAAAAAAGTACGCAGGATATGAGCAATTCCACCAAATAAAAGATCAAGTGTTCCAAAGACGAATATGCCCCTGGATGTTCCAAAGATGTAACTCTTCATTCACGAGACTAACAAGAAGATACTTATTGTCTTTTGATAATGTGAATGAAACTATCATCTGATCCTCCTCAATGCATACTTTGAAACAAGACGCATATGCCCCTGGATTTGATCATCATTTGGGCTCCCTGAAACGCAAGAGATAGATTTTTGGTGACTAAATCTTGATTTTCTGCCCTGAATCCTAAGATTTCCATTACAGCTTTGTGAACCCTGACAACTGCAACCAAAACCAACACGAGTATCAGAAAACCAATGTCGTGGAGTCACTTTTTTTTAAATTTTCACAATCCTGCCAAGTTTCAGTTCACATTATACTCAGAATCCCTTCAAGAATATTCATGTTCTTGAAGAAGATTCCCAGAATGCTTACTGGAATCTGAAAGCTCTGTTTATTTATGAACCAAACCAACTAACTAGGTGTGATGTCACTTTGCAGTACATCAATCAATTAGGATTAAATATAGCAAGCATCCTACTTTCATTTCTTCCTTTCCTAAATTGCTACTATTTCTTTCTGAAAGGGAAACGGTTTCTTAGTACCTGTTTGTGTAATCTGGATCTGCGAGCAGATTCCCTATTGGATTGCTTCCTTCTCTGCCTCTTTAGCTCCCTTTCATCCTGAAATAACAATTTTACTAATGATCCAAAATTATACTAATAACAGGATAAAACGAAGTTATAAAACAAAACAAGACCTGTAGCCAGATCTGTGGCTGAATGGTTTCCCTTGAGCCAGCAGCAGCAAGCATTCCCCCTGAAACTGGAGCACAAGTTACCTTTCCACGAATTGCAGGAATATGAATATGAGAGAGTAGGATGAATTTTAATTTGAATTTGCTCCATACCAATATTTAAATTTGTGCCTGTGCTGGGACCACCTACAACACTTCCTGGACCTGATATTGGCACAATCGCCATTGAATGATTTGGCCCTCCATTTTGACAACCATGCATATTGTTTCCATTCTGAGATTCTTCACCTGCCAATATTAACATATAAGTCACACAAAACAAAACACTTCCAACTGTAAAACGCCCAAGTTGGACCCGTAGGGATTGCAAAGGCTTGCACTTTCTGGTTCTCCATCACCATCATCATCATCCATGCTGTTAATAAACAAGAAAAAGTTCCTGTGTTAACAATTATTTTCCTCTATTAACAGTACGCCCTGGTGTATTTGTAACAGTACGCCCTGGTGTATTGCATCAACCAAGACTGGAACATCTTCTTCTTGATTACATTGTTGTGTGTTTCTCCTTGGTTCATTACTCACATCGCCCTAACAAAAACGAAGGAATCCCATTACTAAACCCTAATCCTAAAGTGTATTAGTTCGTTCACAGAAGGTCATATCAGAAATAGAATTTCAAATCGATGATCAGGAATTGAACTAAACTTGATCGAACTATTTTATTATTGATGGTGGCAGCTTAGGGCTTAGAGAGAGAGAGAGAGAGAGAGTGAGTGAGAGTACAGAGGTAAAGGAAGACAAACCGATTCAAAAGGATGTGCTGATCCCAATTTCACAAATCGGCGTTCCAAAACCAAAATTCCCGATCCCAATCGCGTTTCTGTGCAATCCAATTTGCCAATTTCACGTTTCAGGTATGCTTACTTTGGCAAATTACAGTCTTTAGGCTTCCACCTCCACTTTTGATATGAAGTCGTCGCTTGCTTTACAGAGAGATATGAAGTCGAGACAAAAAGATGAGATTGACCCATCTGGTAATAAACGGACTCGGGAAGCTGAACAAAATGACCCGAGATTGACCCATCTAGTAACAACGCTATTGATGCCATTCCTTCCATTTTCGACTGTTCATCCTCCACTTCCTCTACTGCTACTTCTTCACCATCTTCTATTTTTTCTGTATTTAGACTTGAGAGTATAATTAGGGCTTTTTCTAACAATTTCAACATCGAGTGGGAGATATGGTGGTTCCAGTAGGTAGAAGTGAGGGAAGAAGCTAAGTAAGCAGCAGTCAATGTCGGGAGGGGGAAGGAAGGAGCGTCCAAGGCAAGAGGGAAAGGAGAAAAAAAGGAAGGCGGGATTTTTAATTTTTTCAGAATTTCATTTCCCCCTACTGTTAAAGGATGGAACGCGCGTTCCATTAAAAATTATAAAGCGACATCCTTAGACGACGCGCATTTTATTATAGGTGCCCTCCGTGTTTTTTTTAGACACTAATTTAAGGGCGCGCAATAATGCGTGTCTTCTATCCTTAAATTTTTTGAAGAGATGACATTTTTCTAATGTCACTCTCCTTTGCGTAACATAGATCAATGAGCGTCGTATTTTGCGCGTCGTAAAAGGCCTTTTTTCTAGTAGTGTCAATAACCAACAAACACAAGTAATCATATAGATCTACCATTCTAACATATATCCAGTGAACACATGTAATCATACATATCTACCAGTTTATCATATAACCAACATAACATCATCCAATATACTAGGATACATAATCCAGTGGGTCAGCATTGGTTCCTTTGACCTACAAGTATAGTGAGGAAAACTCACCTCACAGTCTAAAAGATAGCTGAAATGAATTTTGCTCCAAATACCCACTCTACAAGTCTCATGTACAACACACAGGGTCATGCCTCAATCTACTACTCAAAATACCTCAAATAACCTAAAGTCAAACCTAATCAAAGTCAACGGTCAGACGTCAAAGTCAACTCCAGTTGGTCTTCACGTTGTGGCCTCCCTTGGCCACACTGTGGCTGCTAAACGACGCAGCAAACGGATTGCAACCCGGTCGACTCGTCGTAGCGACCTTGGGTCACACCGTAGGGCCCAGTCTCAGCAACTTAATCCATTATGCCTTTTATTACACGACTTAAGGAGCCACAAAGCTCAGATCTGGTCCTTTCCATGACTTACATGGATAAGGTTTCCAACTTTATCCATCAAGACACCCCACCAAGACAAGATTCCATACCGTAAATACTTAAGGATGGCTAAATGCATCAAGACACCAATTAAGCACCCAACCCTATAATTGATCATCCAAAGTTTCTAGAAGAGTTTCTTACTCCCAACAAGCCTTAAAAATCACAACTTTATAGACATACATGTCCAATGCATGTCCCTTCCATTTTAGGTCAAAGCCATCAAAATAAAGGCTTAAACTTAAGCATGGGACCAAAAACTACCTTGATCTTCAGATCTGAAATATATAACACTAGAATGATCACATGGATCCATAAAGTTGCCAACTTTATGAGATTCAACCATCCAAATTGTCACACCAAGAAGATATGGGGACAAAATAGCTAGATCTATACATATAAAGCATAAAGATTAGATTTTGAGGACTCACAAGGGTCCAGAAACGTGCTCAAGATAGATGAGGAGAATTTCTTGTTGGAACTAAGCTCAATATGGCCTTCTTCTTCTTCTTCAAAACACCACCAAAACACACACAAACTCAAGGGTAAGCAAAATAGGCTAGGGTTTTCTCTTGGAGGCTGAAGGAGAGTGAATGAGGCTGAGGGTGGGCAACCCTAGCCATCACATTCCTTTAAATATGAGCTCAAACCCTGAATTAGGGTTTTTCATTAAACAGCAGCCATGCCGTGGCACCAACTTAATGACCACGAAAACTCTTGCCTAGGCAATGATGTGGGACTCCATCACCACGTCGCAGAAATCCAACTTTAATTTATTTAAATTACTTAAAAATAACATACCATAAACTTTGTGTTACAATTCTCCCCTACTTAAATCAGACTTCGTCCTCGAACTCCTCAGCTGCAAATAGCCCTGCATAATGCTCCAACATTTATGCCTCGGGTTCCCAAGTTCATTCGGAACCCTTATGATGTTGCTACTAAACCTTGACCAGAGGAACCACCTTGTTGCGCAAGGCCTTCTTCTTCCTATAATTACCACTAGCCTCTCAACATAATTCAAGCGATCATCAACCAGAATATCATCCAAAGGAACCACTACTGAATCATCATCTACACACTTCTGAGACTGAGAAACATGGAAGGTGTTATGAATATGGCTAAGCTCCTTAGGAAGATCCAGTCAATAGGCTACCCAACTTAGATCAATGTCTGTTATCATAACTCTTCTGTCGACTCCGATGTTTTTGTAACCTCTGCCTGATCTGCTGGATAAGCTATGTCGTCTGAAGGACTGCCTCAGTCCTTCCCTTGACCTTGTGGTCAACCTCCCTCTAACAGAAGTGTATGACACGTCCTCCCATAAAGAAGGTCAAAAGGCGGCGCACCAATGCTAGAGTGATAGTTGTTATTATATGAAAACTCGGATAGGGGAAGGTAGGAGTTCCAACTCCCACCGAAATAAATAACATAGGCTCTCAACATATCCTCAGGTGTCTGGATGGTCTGATCGCTCTGGACATCACTCTGTGGATGATAAGCGGTGCTGAAGTGCAATCTCGTACCTCTCAACATACCATGCTATCCCCCTCTTCATGTACAACCACCAGTAACTAAGTCTCAAATCCCGATACTGTTGGATTAGTGTCTAAGTCCATAACTATTTTGGTATGTACTTGACCCGATGGTGCATGGTCCTTTTGGGTTGCCTTCACCAAAGCAACTTGATAGAATGAATTATGGAGAGAAAGGATTAAATATGATTTATTAATATATTATGGGAATAATATATTAAAGGAGAAATCATATTGTTTAATTAATATTAGTCAATAATTAATTGGTAATTAGTTTTGTGACTAAAAGAGATTAATTAAACTTAAGGGACTGGAATTGTAATTATAAGATAATTGCAATTTAGGCCATGGATTGCCTTATATTAAGGAGTGGACGAATTCTATGGGGAAGCCCATAAGAAATCGTCCCAAGGCCTTAAGGAAAGGGATCCATGGGTTGCTTAGGGCTTAAGCATCCAAACGTGGCTAAGACTCCTCTAGGGTTTGTAGACGTTTTTGGGCAGCCTCCATCCTCTCTCCTCTTCATCCTCTTGCTTATGGTGTTTGTGAACCATTAGAGGAGTGACATTTGTGACTCTAAGCTTTCTAAAGTCAATACAAGGAGATTTAGGATTGTTATTGCTACATAACAATCAAGGTAACATCTTAAACCTATTCTCATATTAATATGATTACTTGAATGCTAGAATTAGGGTTTATAGTCTTGGATAACTTGCATGTACAATAGAGAAACCTAGATCCAAGCATTAGGGTTTGTATGAGCACATAGGATGTCTTATCACCAAAACCCATCAGATACATCTTTGTGGCTCCAGGGTGTATCAAAAGTATGAACTTATGTGCTTCCTCCATTACAGTCTGTCGGATCCTGCCAAAATCTGCTACCCAAACCTGGCCACACCAGGTCAACAATCAGCGACTATCGGTAAAGAACCTGTCAATCTCACCCCTAATTCTCTCCCGCTTCTAATTTTCCTTCTTGAATCCCTCAGCCTAAGCCTCCCTAATCAAATCCATAAGCATCGAATCGATATAAATCCTCATACATAAGCCCCCAACCAATGTGCTAGACAACTTGCAGCTCAGAGCATCAGCAACCATATTCGCTTTCCCCAAGTGATACAAAATCTCGCAGTCATAATCCTTGACCATGTCAAGCCATCTACGTTGTCTCATATTTAGATTCGGTTGATCCATGAGGTATCTCAGAATCTTGCGATCTGTTTAGATGGTACATTAGACCCCATATAAATAGTACCGCCAAATCTTGAACGCAAACACCACCGCCTCCAACTCCAAATCATGCATTGGATACCGAAGCATACATAATAACCATGCATCTCTACATAAATACTACCCCCAAACTGGTGATGGAAGCATCAAAATATATGACAAAATCCTCCACGCCATCCGAAATGGTCAACATCGGGGCCTCACATAATTTCTGTCTCAACGTCTCGAACGCGGCCTGCTGTTTAGGGCCCCAACAAAAAAACCACACTCTTCCTCGTCAGATGAGTGAGAGGTAAAACAACATTGAAGAAATCTTGAATAAACCTCCGATAATATCCAGATAAACCCAGAAAACTCCTAATCTTCGAATGAGACTCTGGAACCTCCCACTGCATAATTGTCTCAATCTTGGCCGGTTAAACCAGAATCCCAGTCTGGTTAACGAGGTGTCCCAAGAACTAGCCATCTCGTAACCAAAACTCACACTTCGAGAACTTGGCGTAAAGCCTCTCCCGCCTCAAAATTCCCAGAAGCTCTCGAAGGTGCTCTTCATGTTGCTCCCGGGTCTTGGAATAAACCTGGATGTCATCGATGAAAACAACAACTTATCGATCGAGCATCGACCTACATACTCGATTCATCAATGCTATAAATGCCGTTGGTGCATTGGTGAGCCTGAAAGGCATCACCACTAACTCATAATAACCATAACGAGGTGAAAATGTTGTCTTCTCCACGTCCTCTTCTCTGACTCTCATCTGATGATACCCTAACCTCAAATCGATCTTGGAGAACCCAGACGCACCCTGCAGATGATCGAAGAGATCGTCAATCCATGGAAGAGGGTAAAGGTTCTTCACCATCAACTTATTCAACTCCCGGTAATCAATGCACATCCGGTGTGAACCATCCTTCTTCTTAACAAACAAAATTGGGGCTCCCAAGGAAAACTGCTCGGTCTGATGAACTGCTTGCCCAACGGCTCCTGAAGCTGAGAGGACCACTCATGTATCTCTGGTGGTGCTAATTGGTATAGCACCTTAGCAATCAGTGCTGCACTAGGGAGCAGATCGATCATGAAATCCACTTGCCTCGCGGGAGGCACAAAAGGTAATTCCTCTGTAAATACATATGGAAACTCTCTGACTACAGGTACATCCAAAACTGAAACCCCATTCTCTGTATTACCTACATATGGAAACTCTCACAACGTGTAGGTGTTTTTGAACTACGTGTTCACCAAATGTACTCTAAAAACCGAGGCAGTTATGGACTTAGTGCCAAATACATAAACCTTGGTAGCTATGGATTTAGTGCATTATAGATGAACATTGGCAACTATAGACTTAGTGTAATGCCCGGATCCTGATATGTATTTTAAATTAAATCATTCATTTTTGCAAAGGGACGCGACGAGTTGGAGGTCCCAAACTCGTCAAGTAGGAACGAATGTTGGACGCGGTACTTGAAGTCTACTCAGCAAGTTGAGAAGCCTCAAATCGACGAGTAGGGTTAGCAGAGTGAAACCCTAATTTTCAGGGTTTGCACCCTATTTAAGCACCATGACACTTTATTATGGCCTCCCTCATCGCCTCCCTCAGTCCAACAAAACCCTAATTTGTGATCTTGAGCATTTTGAGTGTGTGTGAGTGAAAAGAGAGTGATTCTATGGTATTTCCTTGAAGGAGTGGAAGCTAGAAGTGCTTGGTTGAAGGAAGAAACTTTGGATCCAGAAGTAGAGCTGCATTTCTGGTTCACCTGAGGTATAAAGCTCTTACCTTGCTTATTGAGTGTTTAGATCTAGTTTTAGGGATTTTTCTCCATGTTTTGGTTCTATAATGGTGGCTTTTGGGATTTTGATATTCCCTGTGGAAAGAGCCTTCATATCTAGAACCATTGAGGGACTCCATGGCATAAAGGTGCCAAATTTATGGCCATGGGAGTCCCATGCAACTTATGAACAACCTTTTAGGGCTTTTTAGTAACTTTACGTGATATATCAACCCTAAGAGACCAGATCTATTATTTGGAAGCATTCAACACGACTGCAATCGACTGTATGGATTTAGGTTATGGGGGACTCGACGAGTTGTTCATATAACTCGACGAGTTTGGTCGTGGTTCCCCAGCCTTTTCTGTTACTGGCCAAACTCTTCGAGTCTAGGAGATGACTCAGTGAGTTAAATATGTTCTTGGGTTTGAAGATTGAAGAACTCGACGGGTTCAAGGAGGAACTCGGCGAGTTGGGAGCGAAATGTCCCGACACTGTATGAAGGGGAACTCGATGAGTTCATGAAAGAAATCAACAAGTAGGATCAGGATTCCATAGTTGTATGAATCATGGAACTCGACGAGTTCAAGAAAGAACTCGACGAGTTGATGGACCAACTCAACGAGTTGAGTCAACCAGGATGTTGACTTTGACTTTGACCATTGACGAGAGTTGACCCTTAAAGGGGTTATGAGTAAGAAAGGGTAATTAAAGGAGATTATTATGTGTAGGAGTTTGAGAGGAGTTAATCATAGAGTCGAGGACAGTACAGCTACTACACGACAATTGAGGTGAGTTACCTTCCAGTAGAAGTGGGTCGAAGGCACCAATGCCGGCCCACTAGTAGTTGATTATATATGATTGTCTTTGTGATAATTGTCTAGTATGCCACTATCTGTTATGCTATTTGTGCTAGTATGTTATGATATTATGTGATAGTGGTAGGAAGGGGACTAGTCCCCGGACCCGATTGAGATAAACCGGCAGGGTAGGTCGGGCCCCCATATATGTCTGACAGTATGTTATGATATGTTATTATGTGCTAGTGGTAGGGGTGAAATAGTCCCCGTAGCCGGTTGAAATAAACCGGAGGGTAGGTCGGGCACCCAGATATGCCTGGCAGGGTAGGTCGATCACCCATATATGCTTGAAAAAGGGCAGGTCGGGCACCCGGGTATGCCTGACAATGGTAGGTTGAGCACCCAGATGTACTCAGTAGGGTAGGCCAGGCACCCAGATATGTCTGGCAGTATGTTATTGTATGGTATGTGGTATTATGGGGTAACTCACTGAGCTTTGTGCTTATGGTTTTCAGTTTTTGTTTCAGGTCCTTCTTCTTCGAAGGGAAAGGAGTTGGCACGGTAGCAGCACATCACACACACGATTTTCCGCATATGAGATTCTTAGGGTTTGTACTCTAACATTGTTACTACCTTATGACATGCTTTTTGAGACATATGATCTATGGTTTTATGAAACGAATTAACATGATGATGTTTTCTATAAATTGTTTTATGAATCGTTATATCAAAAATGATATTTTTGGTCTAGATTTTTGGGATGTCACACTTAGTGCCTAATAGATAACATCGGTAGCTATGGACTTAGTGCCTGTTGGATAAATCCTGGCAGTGATGGACTTCGTATCTTTTCCTTAGGATAGTCCTTAGGAATAAATAAATGAACAATAGATGATTCTTAGGGTAGATCCATAAGAATAAAGAAGATAATGGGGATGGAAAATTGGGTTAATTGTTTGATGATTAAACATAATAATTATATTATTGTGGGTTTAAAACCCTACGTACTCACCGTGTTTCCTAACCTGACCCGCTCAATTTATTTGTATCATAGGTATAGATGCGAAGATACATTACACTGAGAGATTAAAAGAGATGTAAATCATTAGTGTAAATGAATGTAAGGTCTGTTTATGTTTATGTTTCTGTATTGACGATGACATCCCACTGTTTTAATATAAGTAAAATACATTTCTTCGGAAATGCTTTGATAATATATTTGTCATATTTTTTTGGGACAAATCCTGCAATAATATTCTTCAAAAAGGATACTCTGATTTTAAAATAAGCATAAATAAATTTTTTAAAATGACCATGAAATTGGGGATGTCACAGTTGGTATCAGAGCATTAGTTTAAGCGAACTATGAATTTCTAGGATTTCTAGACTTAAACTTAGAATGATAAGCGATGATTGTGAGATGAGTGTCTGTTATATTTAGGAAGTATGACCAAATATACACGAGCAATATCTTAGTTAGGGAAGATGCCTAAATTGATTTTATGTGCTAAATGATTTATGCTATAAGATGCCTTATATGCTTTAAGATTCTATAAATTTGATCAGATCTATGGCCTATTATTGACCGGATATCGAAATTTCATGTGCTCAGGTTTCTAAATGTTTAATTGCGGTATTAGAACTAGCATATAACTTTTCAGAGTAATATGGAGCATTATGCGTCTATACTTCCTCTATCTTAAATTTCTCGTCTAGAACAACTATTACGGTGTAAGGAACTTCATGATAAGGAGTCGTACTAGACTGAGCAAACAGAGTAAATACGAAAGTTAATGATAGTGAATGATACATATCGGAAGATATCGTGTGAGAGGTATCTTGCCTTAAAATGTGTCTAATAAATAATACGTCTAGTACAGGAGAAGTACACTTCCGATTAGTAGAGAAAAAAAAAGAACTTTTGTTATAATCCATGAAGTTATCCCATCGTCTGGCATTTCCACCACCAACCGAGTTGAAGCGGAATTGATGGAAGAAGTCCTAGTAGGGTCTGGGGAAATTTTTATGATTATTTGGACACATTCATTTTATGATTTTAGGAAATAAGAACTTGGGTATTGCGAGACAATACTTAGGACAAGTATGAGTAGGTGTGAAAGGTAGTAGAGGCCTATACTACCGGAAGCACAAGACTCGCACTTGGATAAGGGAAAGTCACAAGGTTACCAAGGCGCTAGTAATTGATTATGTTCATGTCGATCATTACCATCGTTTCAGTAATGACTAAATAGATGATTGTTGTTCCGAACCTAGTGGTCATATCAAATCGAGTTCGACTAAGATAAGTATGTTACGTAGTTTAGAGAACCAAGTTCGATGTAGTATCCAACTTAATCCAGAAGATTTAAGTGAAAGATAATCGAAGTGATCAATAGAAGTATCGCGATAACCATTAAAGTAATAAGCTTGTAACTAGAAGTTCTACATGTTGGAATGTGATTATATCACATTAGAACATGAAGGAAGGTATATTCCATTCTGGAATTTCGCTCTAAAAGATGAGTCTAAGTATTGCTTCATACGATAAGAAGTCATTAGAACATGATACATTGGTTTGTTACGATAATCGAAGTAAAGAACTTCTCTTAAATAAAGTATGCTTAAGAAGGAGAAGGAGTCTCCAATAAGGATCAAGTTTGTAACTCTAAGGTTACGGTTGAAATTCCAACCTAGTATGAAAAGCAAGTGCAAGATGAGCACCACCAGCAGTCAAGAAGTCCAAGAGTTAGATACTCATTTAAAAAGGACATAACAGTTACGATTATTACCTAGGATGAAAAGATAATGTGTGGAGTCATTATATAAGCCATGTTTGGTTGATGATTCTGGGACGTAATCAACCTAAGGGAGAGATAATTGTAACGCCCGCAGATTCAAGCTAGTCAATTTAGGAACAATAAGCGTTAAAAATGACTTTTTGATACAAGATTGAATAACACAAATTATCTTAACCAAATTTATAGTATATGTTACCAAGGATATCGTACATATAAGGAACATTGAAATCCGACTTATAACAACGAAGTTATGACCTGTCAAAGTTTCGTGATTAAACCGGCACAACTCTGCGTATCGTAAAAGTGAATTTTTGACAAAATACTTTTTATCCTTAACAATATAAACGAAGGTCATAGTATACGTTAAACCGAGAGTGTGCATACAGAGAACGTCCAAATCTGACTTCATTTGAGGAAGTTATAAATTTTCTAATATTTAGCGTAGCATTACACAGCCTGGAAATCGAATTTTACATCGATCGATTTTTAGCCGATACAAGCTAAATGAGAATTGAAGATCTCGTTAATAAGAGCTCAAAGATATAAAGACAGTCACAAAACAGACGTCGGACGACAAAGTTATGAATTTTTAACGGACTTTAACTCTCTTAGCATGTTAAAATATAACTTTAAAAATAAAGTCAAAATTAGCTGATGAAGTCTAGATGAAAGTTGTAGATCTTGTCAATACCTACACGTGCATATAAAGAAAGTAAAAAATGGAGCTCGTACACAAAAGTTAAGGATTTTAGAAGATAATTAGTTTTTGGAGTAACCAATGAGTCACACGTGGGGCGATCTATGTTGCACCTTCTGATGGGTTTTGAGCATAACTACAAATCATATGTGTTCATGCAACCCTATAAACTTTGGATCTAGGTTTTCACTAGTTGAACATACAAACTTGAATACAAAAGAGAAACCCTAATATGCATCTATAATAATCAAAATTGACTTAATACTAGGGTTTAGTATATACCTCAATTGTTATGTAGTAATAACAATTAATCCTTGTAGATCTTGAACTCTTGAAAGCAAGTGCCTCAAATGTGACACCTCTAATGGCTTACAAACACTCTTTATAAGAGGATAAGAGGAGAGAGGAGGAGATAACACCACAATTTCGGCTATGCTAGGGTTAGGAGCAAGTGGCCGAAAATCCCAAGGTTTAGGCTCTTTATATACTTATGGTTGCTTAGTCCCAAAGCTAGGGTTTGCAAGTGGAAACCTTAATTTCCTACTTAAGGCCTAAGCAGCCCATGAACTCCTCTTCTAGAAGCCTTGGACAAAAACTTATAGGGCCTCCCTATAATTTTCGTCCACTCCTATCTAAGGAGTCCAAGAGCCCTATTTCACAACTATCAATTAATTGCAAAACAGCCCATGTACTTTTAATTAATTCCTTTAATCCCAAAATTAATTCTAAATTAATTTATGATTAACTATTAATTAAATAACATGATTTCTAATTAATATATTATTCTCATAATATATTAATAAATCATTTATATCAATTTATTATTCCAAATAATAAATTCAACTTCTCTCCAAAAATCATCTTGTCAAGTTGCAAGAGTGAAGGCAACCCAAAAGGACTGTGCTTCTATCAATTCAAGTATATACCAATTATAGTTATGGTCATATACATCTAATCCAACAATATCCCACTTGGATAAGTCTAATAACTATAATTGCAAGTACAACTTCAAAAACTGACTAGCACATTTTAGCTCTTAAAAGCCGATGTTGAACTCTGACCTAGTCAGTTTCGAGTCCTAAGATAAGGGATCATATAATCCTCCGTTCTACAAGATATCATGTGGAAAAATGACATGGAACAAAATCATTATCATTGTCCAACAGTTTGTTTCCCAATTTTTGATTTGTAATGACAAAGAACTTAATTGAACACATGAATTCAGTCCTGACCAGGCTCGGTACATAAGTCAACACCAAATGGTCAAGGGGCCCAAGATATCGCTTTTCCCCCTTAGGGAAAAAGGAATAGATAATCCTTGACTTATATGTTTGTACTATTTACTCATCAAATCGTACACAACAATATGTTTTATAACATCAAGTTACTGATGCGTTTACGCATTATCAATGCACAACCAACTCGTAAACAAAAACTCATATATCACGGTTTAAAGATTATACGATATTATCGTCTCATAATTACCCGTGATAAATTCCATGAAGTAATTCTATGAGCGTGGTTTTAATCCAATACTTAAATCCCCATTTCAAAAGTACTCATGAACATTGCAGCAAACCATTACTATATCTAAAAACATAGACAATCTACAAGCCAATTCATGATAGTCTTAATTCACTACTTACATCCAAAGTATGATCGACTGTGGATGTTTTGAATAATCCAATTATTCGGGAAGTAAAACATGCAAAGTTGAAACACAAAGATAAACAATTGACAAAAGATAATAGACAATAATCATAAATAGATCTCCATTTATTCAATCATCAAAAGCCAATTACATTTATTTGTTACAAGTTTCTAAATATCTATCTAATCACTAAAATTAATATCATCCTTCAGACCAATGCTCCTCGCATGTTGAACGTGCTTAATCCTACTTAAACCCTTTCTGAGGGGATCAACAAGATTCTCTTCTGATGATACCCTCTTAACGATGAGGTGTCCTTATTCTACTCGATGTCGGATAAAATGATATTTTTTGTCGATATGCCTAGATCATCCGTAATCTCTAGGTTCCTTGGTCAAGGCAACCACTCCTACATTATCGCAGAAAATATCCATCGGCTCCTTAATGGTTGGCACAACTCTAAGGTCTCTAATGAATTTCTTCAACCATACAGCCTCCTTTAATGCTTCGCTTGCAGCTATATACTCTGATTTACATTTTGAATCAACTATAGTCTCTTTCTTGGAACTTTTCAAAGTTACTGCTCCTGCACTGAGGGTAAACACCCAGCCTGAATGACAGCAGAAGTTGTCTCTATCGGTCTGAAAGTTAGCGTCGCTATACCCAACAACTCTTAAGTCATCACTGCCACCAAGCACAAGGACCCAGTCCTTCGTCCTTCACAAATACTTAAGAATGTTCTTAACCGCTATCCAATGAGCTTTTCCATGATATCCCTGATATCGACTAACCATGCTCAAAGCAAAACCCACGTCAGCTCGAGTACATGTAACACCCATAAAAATCATGCCAAATTTAAACTTTTGAAAATATTTCAAAACCAATAGTTATTAAAAAACTTGTTTTCAAAATGGTTTAGTGTCAGAGTATCCCAAAATCAAATCATAAAAATATAAGGAGGTGCACGATCACACCTTCTCCTTCCCACGATCATCAGAAGTACCTGAAAGAATAATCGATAAATGTAAGCTTAAAGGCTTAGTGAGTTACCCTGAAAATACCAACGCCATAAAACATATTAATAACATATAAGCAAACAACATGAATAATGAGCCTTCAGCCTGACTGGACCGCCTCACAGGCCTTCAGCCTATCTGGACCGCTCTCCGAGCCATAGGCATGTTTGGACCGCCTTGCAGGGCCTACAGCCTATCCGGACAGCTCGTCGGGCCTTCGGCCTGAATGGACCGCCTCACAGGGCCTTCAGTCTATCCGGACCACCCTGGGTATGTTGGCCTTCAGCACACAGTATGAACACATCAACCCAACCCTCAATCAAACAATCATGTGCACATAAATATCATATGATAGCATATATAACAGTGAAACTGATCTAACAGATCAGTAATATAGCAACATCCTATAACCAGGATACAGACCTAACCGGTCACTAACATAGCATCATCCTATATACCAGGATAGCGACCTAACCAGGTCACTAAGCATATCACCATCCTAACTACTAGGATGTAAATCAATAAGCATAACATGCAATAACCTGGATACAAATCTGAAAAGGGTCGGCATTGGTGCCTTAGACCCAGTTGATATAGTGAGGAGAACTCACCTCCCAATGTTGATCGGAACTGAAATATAAACTCCCGCAACACGGCTTCAAACAGCAACACCTAAAACCACCAACAATCCACTCCCATAAATTCCCAATTTACAATAATTCCCTCAAAAGCCAAACTAGTCAACCTTTGGTCTAAGTCAATGTCAACAGTCAAAGTCAATGGTCAACTTTCCTCGTTATTCCATCCTCACGTCATGACCTTCCCTGGCTCACATCGTGAGAGTCAACTCGTCCTGGGTCGACACAGCGAGTCGACTTAGTTCACTCATTTTAGGGTTTCAGATTGGGGCAAAGACGTGCTCACATCGTGAGGCCATACATCACACATCCTGAGAACTGTTATGTGAGTATTAAGCTCTTAATCATTTTTTATGCGCGTTAGGACTTTCCAGGATACCATATCTAGCCTAAACGATCATAAAAATCATATATTTTCAGTCATGCATGACCCATGCATGGCTTAAACGCTATTTAGGTCAAAAGATGGGTATAAGTATCAGGATTCAAACTTGGAGTCCAAAACTTGCACCAAAATCCAAATCCAAAGGTCCTACCATGACAAATGACTTAATGTTTCATAAAGTTACTAACTTTATGAACCTCAAGCATGATAACTCAAGATCCCATGCAAAGAAGGTAACCACAACCTAGATCTAGCAAGATTAGAAGAGAAAGGTGGAATCTTTGAGACTTATAGAGGCTTATGAGCTCAGAAATGACACTAGGAGGAGCTTATATCATCCAAGGGAACCTCCACAAGAGCTTCTTCTTCTTCTTCTCCAAGTAAATCCACCAATATAACACACCAATACCACCAACAATGGCTTAAGGGCTAAAGAAGGCCAAATCTAGGGTTTTTCAGTGACTTGGGAGTGAAAGAGGCTAAGGATGGACGAACCTAGCCTCCTCATTCCATTTTATACTCAATTTTTAGGGTTTAGGACAATAAGGCATGAATCATGTCGTAGGTATTATGCCTCACGTCGTGAGGTCTAAGAACACGGGTCAAATAGTCAAGGGTCTTACTCACAACGTGACCACTATGGCTCACGTCGTGAGCCTCTTCCAATTGAAATTTAAATTAATATTTTTAATATCTCAGAATTTGGATGTTACAACTCTTCCCCAATTGAAATAGACTTCGTCGTCAAAGTCTACCGCGGTAAGTAACTCGGGGTAATGCTTCCGTATCTCTGCCTCCGGCTCCCAAGTCCACTCGGATCCCCTACGGTGCTGTCATTGTCCCTTTACCAAAGGTACTTCCTTGTTCCATAGAACCTTTACCTTACTCTCAAGAACGACCAATGGCCTCTCCACGTAATTCAGGCGCTTATCGACCTGGATATCATCTAACGGTACTACTGCCTCCTCATCTAGTTGTTGGGTTTTAAGCATTCTAACACTTCCTAAGTGTACATGCAACCCTAAATACCTTGGATCTATGTTTTCTCTATTATACATGCAAATAAGAACTTCCAAGGTATTATCCTAATCTAGCATACAAAACAATAATGTAACAAGATAGAATACATACCTCTTGATGTAGAAAGTCTTCATGAAGCTTGAGTGCTTAGTGCCCCAAGTGTGACACCTCAAATGGAATCACAATCATCAAAACACTTAGAATGACTTGAGAGAATTCTACACTCACCAAAATCGGCTAGCCCTTTCTTGAATACTACTAGTGGCCGATTTTTCCTCAATAATAAGATGCTTATATAGTTACACAATTAGGGTAAACTCTTAATTGTCATGGCTTTCCATTTCCTTGGATCCATGGGTACAAATACACCATGGAGCATCCATGGACCATCCTATGGGTTTTAGCCCAACTTGATTATCCATGGAGCATTAGCCCACTATACAAGTATGGATGATTTACACAATCAACCCATATATTTAATTAGTCTTCTTTTGATCACTTAATTAATCCTAGATTAATTCTTGATCAATACTAATTAAATAATCTTATTATTCTTATTATTAATATACTAGAACTTATAATATATTAATAACCATAAGTGTCTTATTTCTCTCATTCAAGTGCATGATGGTATGCAACCCAAATGGACCATGCCGAGTCGGGTCAAGTCTTACCAAATATAGTTATGGACTTAGACATTAATCCAACAGTCTCCCACTTGGATAAGTCTAAAACTATTATTGCGTATGACTTCAGGAACCAACTGGCAATCGTAGCTCTCAAAAGCTTCTGTCGAACTCTGACCTTGTAGATGAACTCTGACCTTTGTCAGTGACTTGTCCATTAGATAAGGGATCATATATTCCTCCATTCTAGATATCATATGGACTGAGACATGGATTATAATCATTCTCTCTGTCCATTTGTTGTTTCCTGATTTCCGATTTATGACAACTGACTAATTGAACAAATCAAATCAGTCCTGGCCCGGCCGAGCACTTCCATTTGTCATCATCAAATCATCGAGGGGCCCACAGATATCGCTTTTATCCCGAAGGTAAAAGGAATGGATAAACTTCGACTCATATGGCTTGTTCTACTACTTGTTGAATCACACACAAAGGCACGTTTTATAGCACAGAGTTACCAAATGCGGTTTCGTGCAATCAATGTACTATCAACTCATAGTAACAACTCATATCTCTAGGTTTGAAGAATATAAGATATTATCGTCTCATGATCACTCGTGATAAAATCCATGAAGTGATTCCAATGAGCGCGGGTTGAATCCAATACTCAGAACTTATGACCACTCATGATTGTTGTAGCCTTGTCCAACACCTTAGACCTCTACAACCCATCATGACAGTCTTAATTCATATCTACTTCCAACATATGACCGACTGTGGATGGTTTGAATAACTTAGTCATTCCGGAAGAATAACCCAGTTTATTCGGGAAGTCAAAACATGCAAAGTGAAACACAATAATAATAGAATCCAATATGGTATCAACCCTTTGAACATAAATAAAACACCTTTTATTTATCACCATATGATTACACATTATTCATTGTATACTGTTTCAGCTATCAACTTTATTCTTGAATTTAAAACAATAGTTGTCCCATGCTCCAAGCATGTACACTATGTTTTCTTAAACACTAGTTATGCCATACACCAAGTATGCATACTATGTTTGTCTATGATCTTTACTTTGTGAACTAGATCCATTGAACATAACTTCAATGATTCTCTTTTCACACCCCCAAATCCATACTGCAAATGCAAGAATTCCAAATTCATGCCATTTACTGAAATCTGTTAGATTCTAAACTTATATGCATTGATCCTCTTGTAATGATTATGCACAAAGTCAGAAAGACTTGACAACAATCATTACAGAGTATTCCAAAGGAGATCAGCTCCTTGGAAACATCCTTCTTGCATTAAGTTTCCTAATCTTAAACAGATTGAAAATTCTAACTTTGAAACATTTCCAGATTCCATTTTGACTATCACTTCTGAACAAGAGTTGCCTCCTTACAGACTATGTCAATATGGTCCTTCCAGAATTATCACTATACTTCCAATTGTCCTTGAGCAACCAATCTTTGGTAAACCTTAGATTGTCCTCGACAATTGTTTAATCCTTTTAGTCATATCCAGTTCTAAACCTTTTCCCTTCTTAATGCCCCAGGCATTTGGAAAATTTTAGAACGGATGAATATAGCACATGTAATCGATCCTATATCCGAAGCATATGGGACACGATTCATGATGTCTTACATAAAGACTAAACCAGTCTTTTGCTATAATATTTCCATTTCAATTTGCCAAGTTCTCATAATTCAGATTATGAAAAGGGATGCCGTAATCATAATCGAATTTTAGAACGCAAATAATGGACCCATATACAAAATTTCCTTATGTTGAGCCATTCCAACATGAAATTCATATATATCCTTGACTAAATGATAAAACCTCACGATCTAAGCTTATAGATTTGAGAGGAAGCATAATTTCCTCTCCCTTAATTATAGCAAAACAACTTTTTCCCAATTGAAACTTTTGTTTTCTATAATTAACATTGCTAACTTGCAATACTTATCATAATTATCATGCTCCCACTAACATGATGATTATTAGCATAACACTTATGCTCCCACTAGCTTTGACATGTTCTCAGAAATCAGCTGGACTTCTAGAAATCAATACTTCATTGACTTTCTTACCAAAGTTCAGATTTCTGATACTAGATTGTTTTGATAAGTCTTTATCAAAATCATACACCTTCCCTTAGATAGCACACTTGTGTATCTAAACAATTATGAAGAGGGATGCCGTAATCATAATGTTTAGACCTTTTTGCCACTTCTCACAAGTCCAGGTTAGTGTGCCGGTTAACCACACGCGCTCCACTAACGACTTTGAGAATGCAAATATCACAATTGCTATCTAGCTAAAATCTACTTAGTGAAAGTGTTTCCTCACCATCATTTTCATGAATCGGAGAGAAACCTTATGACACTTAGATTTACTGGTGTATGTGTTCTTATCCATGTGAATTGTCAAAATCATAGACACAAGACAAGGATAATGACAAATCCAAACTCATATGGACTGAACTCAATCTTAATTTCTTGCCACCTGGCAGCTCAAGGGCCTGCCATTGCTTCCAAGTTGTTATGCAACTAATTGAGAACTCTAAGAACTCATATGCAAAGCCAACTTTAACTGGAATGGGCACAGAATAAGTCAACACGATAGGTTATAAACCTCAAGTCGTGTGCTAGTGAAGAACTTCAGGTTTTATTCTTGATTAGTTCTTGAGACTTTCAAGACCTTTAAGACTCCCACTGTCCTCTTGACCTATAAGACTCCCTTGTCAAATATCCAAGAGATAGTGCGGATTCTAATCAAGACAAACACTTCACACAATTGGCCTAAGTTGGTCTTTGTTTTATCCAAAACATCACAACTTACCAATTTCAAATGTATAAGAGTAGAAAACTTTTACTCTTACATTTGACAAGTGTTTTAACCTTCTTTAAGACATGTCACTCAAAATACAATCTTAGAGTATGACTCTTAAGACTTGTATTGGAACGAAGTATGACTCATCTTCTTGATTTAACCATTTCAACAATTCAAGTTCCTCTTCTTAGTCATAAGAATGCACTAAGACTTCCTTAGAGAACTAATTGTGCTATGGTTTCTTAATCATTAAGATGATCACAAAACTGATACTAAAGTACTCTCCCATCTTTTCAGATTTGAGAAACTTTTATCCTTCTGCCATATTTGATTCTTCTTATTCGCTCTTTTGTGGTGGACTTAATCAGTGCACAAGAATGTGTACTCGATCCCTAAGTCCTTTACTTGACTCACACATCCATGTGAACAAGTAATTAGTCTTAATTTTCCAAAACTTGAAAATTCTCATTCATCATGCTATACAACTTGCATGATTCCAAGTTCCGGTCCAATTGAAACTTGGGTGATGAGAATCTTTCCTTATTTGGTAAATCTAGACATTACCACAAATGAAAGACTCAATTTCATATTTCCACTCTTGCTCTTAATGGAATTATATAAGCAACAATTTTTCCTCAAATGCCATTGTAAGGATATTTTAAAATAAATAAAATCAAAAATTTTCCTTTTATTTTAAAACTTTGCGGAAAAACTTATCCTTACAATCCATATGAAAAACTTGTTGTTATCTATTCCTTAAGCAATATCTCATAACTCCTAAGAAGTAGCTCAAGAATCCGATCTTCAAACTATGCGATAGAAATCCATCTACGCCATCAGATTCAACATATTCTTTCTTTAAGTTTCTTCACTTTTTCTTTGATTCTTAAAACATCACCATGTGACCCAGTCACATCATGTATCAAGAATCTCAGAATAGAAACTTAACAGAGTTAGATAGTGGAATTTACCTGAAGTAGAGTCAAACTTATTGACTTTAACATCCTTAGGTAAATTTGGCAGCTTCGTGACCAATGCCCCTTCCTTTGGCAATATAAACATATGGACCCTTTGATAATGGTACACGGGACTATCACAGACTTAGCTTTTTCTCTTTACCATTTGGTCAACCGAGTTGACTCTGGCCGATCCCTTTCCATTGGGAAGAGAATGCTTTACTGGATATCCAATGTCATCATTGTCAATGTCCACAAAGTTTTAGGAAGTTGATCTTAACAAATAGATAAGATCATTAAGGGTCTTGTCATAGTCTTTTTCATAGGTGTTCCAAAAGAACTCACTATATGACTTAGAAAGTAGTTGAACCACCAACTTTCTCAAGACTTTGACACCCAACTCTCCCGGCTTGTCAATATGTGACTACATCTCCAAGATGTGATCACACCTAGACCTTGCATTGCCAATAGGGCTTGAGTGACCTTAAACTTTTTCAAGAACTTGTGGGTTAGGGAGAATAATTGGAGGAGGTGAAAGAAGTATGATATCCATGGGACATCATCTTTATTAGGAAACCTTGTTTCAAGAGATTTGGGAAGATCATAGGTGTCTAAACCAGACATCTTTTGGGAGATATTCAAGATAGTTGATTTAAAGTCCTTAATATGACACCCAATATGAAATATTAAGGCTAGGACCCAACAAACTATTTTATAACTTAGAAGAGGTATGCCGTAATCCAAGCTATAAAATATTTGAAGGTAG
Organism: Lactuca sativa; assembly: GCF_002870075.4. Classification (NCBI taxonomy): domain Eukaryota; kingdom Viridiplantae; phylum Streptophyta; class Magnoliopsida; order Asterales; family Asteraceae; genus Lactuca; species Lactuca sativa. Next base: position 153,807,838 of record NC_056629.2, read on the forward strand.
GTGAATGACGATTCACCAATTTCCACCAAGATAAACGAAATGTATTATTAGGTTTTAATTGGTTTTGAAACTCCTAGATCTTTGAGATTCATTGAACTTTTCAAAGGCATGTTTCAATCTCGAGTGTGCCCTTCAGGTTTTGTGACTGGGATGCCGAGGATCACAAAACAAGGTGTGAAGTAACCATGCAAATCACTTGGTACCCTTAATAAATTACCCCTCAATCGATGTGCCGGTTAACCACACACGCTCCATCGATACTATGATAAATATTAAGTCACCCTTTACCTACCTTGTTAAGTCCAAGTTAGTGTGCCGGTTAACCACACACGCTCCACTAACGACTTAGACAAAGTGTAAAGTGCAATTTCATGGATTAGCACCTTATTCACATTTTTCCTAAGTAACTAAGATTGGGTATTATTAAGAGTTTAGTTACTTAGTATTATCATTAATACTTTTAATGAAGGGAGAATTCTAGTCCTGTCAAACCCGTTCGGCTAACGACCCTCCACCAGTCAAGCAAGCGGTGGGTGAGAGTGGACACCCATTAAGTTGCCATTTTATAGGCAACAACCTTATACCCACCTTATAGACCGGCTTCGTGAATGAGGCGTACTAGCGGTAAGACTGACTTTACTCTTATACATATATATATTATTAACTTATAATATTATAAAGTATAAGGGTTGAATTTTAACTTTTAAAATTCTAAGGGCTAACTTGGAATTAAAGTATTCATAAGTGAAAACTTTACAAATTCCAAAACTTGAGGGCAAGTTTTGAAACTATTCAAAACTAATTAATTCCATAACTTATGTGTTTAAAGTAGTTTTAATCCAAAAACTCTTCAAGTTCCATAACTTGAGGACAAGTTATGGAAGACTTTAAACTAATAAAAGAATTAACTTTTCTTTATTTTATAACTTATGGAATTAATTAAGGTTACACCTTTTTTTTATTTTATTTTATTTTATTAAATGAAGAGACTCTTGGTCCTCCATAACTTGAGGACAAGTTATGGAGTCATAAAACCATTTAATTAGAACTAGACTCTTCATTTTTGTAACCTTTGCCAATTTTTATGAGTTTTATGATTCTTAAATGTGACTTTTCATATAACTTGATGACAAGTTACAAAAACACATTTTAGAATCAATTCTTAGATTAATTTGGATTAAAACCAACTATCACATAATTTTATTCATTAATCTAAATTCACTCATAAAACAAGCTAACACAAAAAACTTTTGGTGATCCATAACTTATTCTTAAGTTATGGAATCCTTTAAAACATTAACACCAAATTTTTTGTAACTCCATAAAACTTTGAATCAATTTTTTTTAAAACCTTTTCATATCCATAACTTATGGAGGTTTCAAAAAATAAAACTCTTTAGATCAAACTTTTAAAACTAATAAAATAATCATATTATTTTATCTTTTATTAAATTTGACCTAATTCAACTCATAAAGCAAATTATTCAAATTTTACAAATAATTAGTTTTTTCACAAGAACAAGTAATTATCTTAAAATTTGACGAACTTCATGTTTTTTTTTCTTTTTTTTCCAACTTTGAAAATAAAATATTTGCATCAATATAACAGAAAACAACCCGTGGCTCTGATACCACTGTTGGGTTTTAAGCATTCTAACACTTCCTAAGTGTACATGCAACCCTAAATACCTTGGATCTATGTTTTCTCTATTATACATGCAAATAAGAACTTCCAAGGTATTATCCTAATCTAGCATACAAAACAATAATGTAACAAGATAGAATACATACCTCTTGATGTAGAAAGTCTTCATGAAGCTTGAGTGCTTAGTGCCCCAAGTGTGACACCTCAAATGGAATCACAATCATCAAAACACTTAGAATGACTTGAGAGAATTCTACACTCACCAAAATCGGCTAGCCCTTTCTTGAATACTACTAGTGGCCGATTTTTCCTCAATAATAAGATGCTTATATAGTTACACAATTAGGGTAAACTCTTAATTGTCATGGCTTTCCATTTCCTTGGATCCATGGGTACAAATACACCATGGAGCATCCATGGACCATCCTATGGGTTTTAGCCCAACTTGATTATCCATGGAGCATTAGCCCACTATACAAGTATGGATGATTTACACAATCAACCCATATATTTAATTAGTCTTCTTTTGATCACTTAATTAATCCTAGATTAATTCTTGATCAATACTAATTAAATAATCTTATTATTCTTATTATTAATATACTAGAACTTATAATATATTAATAACCATAAGTGTCTTATTTCTCTCATTCAAGTGCATGATGGTATGCAACCCAAATGGACCATGCCGGGTCGGGTCAAGTCTTACCAAATATAGTTATGGACTTAGACATTAATCCAACACTAGTATGCACTTTCGTAATTCCGAAACGTGAAAAGTGTTGTGAATCTGACTGAGCTCCTCCGGGAGGTCCAGTCTATATGCCACTTTTCCAACCCTAGAAATGATCCAGAATGGACCGATGTATCGGGGACCCAATTTTCCCCTCTTCCTTAAACGGATCACACCCTTCTAGGGTGAGACCTTCAGTAATACCATGTCTCCCACCTGGAACTCCAGCTCAGATCGACGTCTGTCGGCGTAACTCTTCTGCCGACTCTGAGCGGTCTACAACCGTTGTCTGATATGTTGAATCTTCTCGATAGTCTGCAGAACTGCCTCTGTCCATCCCAACACCCTGTGACCGATCTCACCCTAACAAACTGGGGTGCGACATCTATGTCCATACAACAGCTCATATGGTGGGGCACTAACACTGGAATGGAAGTTGTTGTTGTAGGAGAACTGTGCAAGGGGTAGGTAGGAGTCCCAACTCCCACCGAAGTCAATAACACAGGCTCTCAACATATCCTCGAGAGTCTGTATGGTCCGCTCACTCTGGTCGTCCGTCTGCGGATGATAGGTTGTACTGAAGTGCAGTCGTGTGCCCAGTTGCTCGTGGAACTTTTGCCAGAAACGGGAGGTGAACCGAACATCACGGTATGAGACAATAAAGACCGGCACCCCATGGCGAGTGACGATCTCACGGATATACAAGTCGGCCAGCTTCTCGGCCGATGAACTCTCTCGTATCGCTAAAAAGTGGGAGCTCTTGGTCAATCGATCCACGATGACCCAAATAGCATCGACGCCCTTCACCTTCCTCGGTAGCTTGGTGATAAAGTTCATCGTGATCTATTCCCACTTCCACATGGGGATCTCCAGGGGCTGCAGTTGGCCGTGTGGCCTCTGGTTCTCCGCCTTGACCATCCTACAGGTCAAGCACCTCTCCACGTACCAAGTGATTTCTCGATTCATGCACGACCACCAATAACTCAATCTCAAATCCCGATACATCTTGGTGGCCCCCGGGTGAATAGAGAAGCGAGACTTATGAGCCTCCTCCAGAACAGTCTGTCTGACCCCACTGCATAAGCCGGGTGTTCTCACCCCTAATCCTCTCAGGCTTCTAGTTCTCCTGACATATACCCTCTGCCCGAGCTTCCCTAATCAAGCTCACGAGTGGAGAATCTACAGATACCCTCATACATGTCACTGGTGTAAAAGATCTAGCTAACTTGCGGCTCAGAGCGTCCGCAACCGCGTTCTCTTTATTTGGGTGGTAAAGGATATCACAATCGTAGTCCTTGACTACATCCAGCCACCTATGCTGTCTCATGTTCAGGTTCGGCTGATCCATGATATGTCTTTGACTCTTATGGTCCGTGTAAATGGTAAAATGGACCCCATAGAGGTAATGTCTCAAAATCTTGAGAGCGAATACCACCGCTCCCAACTCCAGATCATGAGTAGGGTATCTCGTCTCATGCGGCTTCAACTACCACAATGCGTAGGCTATCACTCGTCCTCTCTGCATGAGGACCGCTCCCAGTCCTGTGATGGATGCATCACAGAATACCACAAAATCCTCAACTCCTTTCGGGAGAGTCAAGACTGGAGCCTCGCATAGCCATTGCCTGAGGGTCTCAAATGCCCTCTGTTGCTCAGGGCCCCACCGGAAATCCACCCCCTTCCTCTTCAGACGAGTGAGGGGTACTGCAATCTTTGAGAAACCCTATATGAATCTCTGGTAGTACCCTGCTAATCCCAAGAAGCTCCTAATATCCGAGGGAGATTTCAGAACCTCCCACTGCATAACCGCCTCGATTTTGGCCGGATCGACCAAAATCCCCTCCTGGTTAACAAGGGGTCTAAGGAACTGAACCTCTCGTAACCAAAACTTGCACTTCGAGAACTTGGCATAAAGTCGTTCTCGTCTCAAACGGCATCACTGTCACACCCCCAAACCAGAATGGCGGAAACATTCGGGGGTGGATGACTTCACGTAGTATCACAACCATTGAATATTGTAAAGAAAGTAACACAACCATCACATATATAATGAAAACGTATGTTGTTGCGTTATACATAATAGCAAAAGAATATTACAATGAGATGATAAATGTTCAATAATAAAACATCTTTAGTGTTTCCTTCTCCAAAAGCTGGTAGTTACCTGTATTACTGATTCCCTGAGAAATACAAGTGGTTTCGAAAAAGTGTCAACAATTAAGTTGGTGAGTTCATAAGTGTTTTGCATTGAAAAGTATGTCCTTTTTGATAGTAAAGCGATGAACGAGGTTTTCAGAAAATCCAATATTTTCTATATATGATTTGAAAAGTTTCCCGTGTTGGAGTGCATTAGTGTTTTCCATGCTTGAATATTAGTGATAACATTTGTTTTGACAATAAAATGGAAAACTGAAATGCATGTATGAATCTCGTAAATCTAACTTGTTTTTATACTTTTATGTGAGTTTTATAACCATGCTATTGACAATGATGGCCTGTAACAACGTTCTTCAGGCGTTGGAACTGTTATGACATTTGTCACCCCAGGCCTGCCGGCCTAGCTGTAGCTAACAGCTTAGGTGTGCGATTGTCAATCCCGTATAGATCTATACACAAGTATCACGCTCCCCCTACAAGGGATTATGGTATATAATACAGGACTTAATAATGCATACTCGAACGTACGTGAAGCTGTCTCACATTACTAGGTATAAACAGATTTACGATGATAAAAGACTGTACTTCTTTTGAAAGCATTTCATTTGTCGAGATGTATATGTAAAATGTATGAATCACTTGAATACTATGCTCATTATAGTTTGTCAAAAGTATGTTCCTATTTGGTAATAACAACTTGGTGATATAATATCCCTTTAAAACATAAAGTTATTTTTGTATCAACCCTCTATAAGAACGATATTATAAAAATAATACTTTGATTTGTAATGTACTTGTATTCCCCCCCTAAAACATGAAAACAATTGAAAAGTAGGGGTATGAACTCACCCGTTTCGAAGAGAGAGGCTAGGGTTGAGCAGAAACTTCGTCCGCGGATGGTTGCGTCGTCGGGCTCTTCGGGGATCTCTGCAGCGTAAATCTTCCGTCGGGGGCTCGAGTGCGGAAACCGAGGTGAGAAAAATAGTCTCTGGAACTTAGTGGTTATGGGAGAATGACTGAGAAGTTGTGAAAGTGTGCAAAAACTCGAAGCTGAACCTTTCTATTTATAGGCTGGAATTGCCTCGTACGCGGGGCGTAATTTTGGAGTACGCGGGGCGTACTCACGTACGCAGCGCGTACGTCGTTACGCTGGGCGTAATATGGCGTCATGGCTTACGACTCCTGGCTAGCTAAGTGTAGCTTGGGCGGGCCGATGGGACTCGACTCTGGGTCTAGTACGCGGGGCGTACTCCCAGAGTACGCGGGGCGTAATCCCTGCTTCCGACTTCTAAATTCCGTAACTTTCGCGTACGATCTCCGTTTTTCACGTTCTTTATATCCACGCGTAGGTGAGATTATGCTCTACAACTTTCCTTTAGACTCCGTCGGCTAGTTTTGACTTTATTTTTAATGATATATTTTTAATAGGCCGGGCCTCCTAAAGTTCGTTAAAAATTCATAGGTTCTTTATTCGACGTCGGTTTTCGTCTGTCTTTTTATTGTTTTATTACTACTGAGGAGATCTTCAACTTTCGTTTAGGTTGCGTTAGCTAAATAACACTCGATCTTCAATCCGAGTTTTTAGCCCTCTACTACTGTTACGAAGCTTTGAAAATTCGTAACTTCTTCATACGAGGTCCAATTTGGGCGATCTTTTTATGTACGTTCACCTTTCAACGAGATCTACGACTTTTGTTTAGATACTTAAGGCTAAAAAATGCATTTTATTGAGATTCTACTTTTTACGTCAAATAATGTTTTAACGTCGCGTCGTAAATATACGAGTGGTTATAATTTCTTCAATATAACCCGGTTTTGAGCGTTCTTTATGTTTTTGGAAACCTTGGCATGATATCTAATATTCGATACATCCCAACTTAGATACTTGAACACTTTATTTTCGAGGTTAATTTCGTTGTTTTTAGCTTTCGAGTGTTTACAATGCTTTTTGGGAAAAATAGGGTTGTCACATCATCCCCCTGTTAAGGGAATTTCGTCTCGAAATTTAATCTAAGATAGAGTTTACAGTTTTAGGAAAAAGATGCGGGTACTTTTGTTTCATCTGATCTTCGCGTTCCCAGGTGTATTCAGGTCCTCGCTTGGCGTTCCAGCGGACCTTTACAATGGGTATGCGGCTTTGTTTAGTCCTTTTGATTTCCCGATCCATAATCTCTACTGGTTCCTCCACAAATTGAAGGTTTTCATTTATTGCAATTTCGTCTAGAGGGACGACAAGGGTCTCGTCGGATAAGCACTTCTTTAGATTTGATACGTGAAAGGTGGGGTGTACGTTGTGGAGTTCCTGAGGTAGTCTAAGTTTGTAGGCCACTGGACCGATTCTGGCAAGGATCTCGAATGGTCCGATGTATCTAGGGTTCAGTTTCCCACGTTTTCCGAAGCGTATTAAACCTTTCCAAGGTGAGACTTTGAGTAGGACATGGTCTCCAACTTGGAATTCCAAGGGTTTGCGTCTCTTATCTGCGTAACTCTTTTGTCTATCTCTTGATGCTTTTAGACGTTCTCGGATTTGAACAATCTTCTCCGTAGTCTCCCTTATGATTTCTGGTCCAGTGAGCGTGTTGTCAGTTGCTTGTCCTTTTGCTAGTTGTGTGTCCCCCACTTCGGCCCAGCACAAAGGTGACCTGCATTTGCGGCCATAAAGGGCTTCGAACGGGGCAGCCTTGATGCTGGTGTGGTAGCTATTGTTGTACGAGAACTCGACCAATGGTAGATGTGTGTCCCATGCCTTGCCAAAATCGATTACGCAAGCTCTCAGCATGTCTTCTAGGGTTTGTATAGTTCTCTCACTCTGGCCGTCGGTTTGTGGGTGATATGCGGTACTCATGTCTAGTCTTGTCCCCAAAGCTTTTTGTAGCGACTGCCAGAACCTTGAGGTGAATCTACTATCTCGGTCCGAGATAATGGATATGGGCACACCATGCAGTCGTACGATTTCTCTGAGGTATGTTCTTGTTAACTTCTCCAATTTATCCGTCTCTTTGATCGGTAGGAAATGTGCTGACTTAGTTAACCTGTCGACAATTACCCAAATGGTGTCGAGTCCGCTTGTTGTCTTGGGCAACTTTGTTATGAAATCCATGGTTATCCGCTCCCACTTCCATTCGGGTATTTCTGGTTGTTGTAATAAACCCGAGGGCTTCTGATATTCCACCTTGACTTTGGCACACGTCAGGCATTTGCTTACGTAGGTAGCAATTTCAGCTTTCATGTTTTGCCACCAGTACAATTTCTTGAGATCGAGATACATCTTATCGGAGCCGGGATGTATGGAGTATCGTGTTTTATGGGCTTCGTCCATAACGATTTCTCTGAATCCACCAAACTTCGGTATCCAAATTCGATCCATGAAATAACGAATTCCGTTGTTCTTGGTCTCAAGGTTCTTATCCATTCCTCTTAGGGCTTCTCCTGTCACATTTTCGGATTTCAAGGCTTCTATTTGGGCTTCCTTGATTTGCGTGAACAGGTGTGAATGGATTGTCATAGTTAGGGATTTCACTCGGCGACCTGAGTACTCCTTCCGACTGAGTGCATCAGCCACTACATTAGCCTTCCCGGGGTGATATCGGATTTCGCACTCGTAATCACTTAGTAGTTCTACCCATCGCCTCTGTCTCATGTTGAGTTCCTTCTGGTTGAGGATATGTTGGAGGCTTTTATGATCAGTGAAGATGGTACATTTTGTGCCGTAGAGATAGTGTCTCCATATCTTCAGAGCGAAGACGACTGCTCCTAGCTCAAGATCATGCGTTGTGTAGTTCACTTCGTGCGTCTTTAGTTGTCTTGAGGCGTAGGCGATGACCTTCCCTCTTTGCATTAAGACACACCCAAGTCCTTGGTTTGAAGCATCACAATAGACCACGAAGTCCTCCGTTCCTTCTGGCAAGGTTAGGATGGGCGCACTACATAAGGCTCGCTTTAGTGTCTGAAATGCACTGTCTTGTTTTTCTCCCCAGTCGAAGGTCACATTCTTCTGGGTTAGGGTGGTAAGTGGCTTGGCAATCTTTGAAAAGTCCGGTATGAATCTTCGGTAATACCCGGCGAGTCCCAAAAATTGCCGGATTTCTGTAGGGGTTCTTGGAGTAGTCCAATTATCTATTGCCTTTATCTTGGAAGGGTCCACGTGTATTCCTTGTTTGCTTACAACATGTCCTAGGAAATCCACTTCCCGAATCCAAAATTCGCATTTGGAAAATTTTGCGTAAAGTTTCTCTGCCCTTAATGTTTCCAGTACTTGGCGGAGGTGTTTGCTGTGTTCTTCCTGGCTTCTTGAATAGATGAGTATATCATCTATGAACATGATCACGAACTTGTCCAGGAAGGGACGACATACTCGGTTCATCAAGTCCATGAACACTGCTGGAGCATTTGTCAATCCGAAGGGCATTACCACAAATTCGTAGTGACCATAACGTGTTCGGAAAGCCGTTTTGGGGATGTCTCCTTCCAGTACTCGTAGTTGGTGATAACCAGACCTTAGATCGATCTTTGAGAAGTAGCTTGCCCCCTGCAGTTGGTCGAATAGATCGTCTATGCGCGGTAAGGGATATCGGTTCTTGATCGTGAGTTTGTTTAGCTCCCGATAATCGATGCACATGCGAAAGGATCCGTCCTTCTTCTTCACAAATAGGACTGGCGCTCCCCATGGTGAGAAACTTGGTCTGATGAATCCCTTGCTTAGCAGCTCGTTTAATTGACTGGATAGTTCCTGCATCTCGGCTGGAGCTAAACGGTACGGTGACTTTGCTACAGGGGTAGCCCCGGGGATTAAGTCGATTCTGAACTCGACTTGACGTTCCGGTGGGATTCCTGGAAGATCTTCTGGGAAAATATCCGGGAAGTTGCAGACTTCCGGAATATCTTTAATGTTTTTCGATTCTCGTTTCTTGTCTACTACGTGGGCTAGAAAGGCATGATATTCCTTACGAAGATACTTTTGTGCTTTAATACAGGAAATGATTTGTAAACTTGAACTAGGTTTGTCGCCATAAATGACAAGAGTTTTACCGTTTGGCAGATTTAAGCGAACAACCCTTTCGTGGCAAAGGATATCGGCATGGTGAAGGCTCAACCAGTCCATACCGATGATGACATCGAAACTTCTTATGGAAATGGGCATAAGATCGACTTGAAACAAGTGCTCGTTTAAATTTAGTGTGCACCCTACGTATAAATCGTTTGCGTGTTCTGTTTTACCGTTTGCCATTTCTACAGTGAATATTTTATTGAGTGGTTGGGGTTCTTGATTAAGTAGGTGTTTGAATTTATGACTCACAAAACTTCTCTCCGCACCGCAGTCAAAAAGTATGCATGCATAAGTGTTGTTGAGTAGAAACGTACCCGTAACCACCGTGGGGTCTGCTATTGCTTCTCTCTGTCCTACTGCCAGCACTCTCCCCACACCGCCAATATTCCTTTCCTTGGGACAATCCCTCCTGAAGTGTCCAGTCTCTCCGCACCCATAACATGCCCGGCTTACCCCAGTTCCAGGAACCTGAGTAATTGGTCGTGCCGGTGCTTTACAGAAACGGGCTGTGTGCCCTTTCCTGTCACAGTTCTTGCAGTGCATCTCGCGACAAATACCATGGTGATGGTAGTTGCACTTGCTGCACTTGGGCAGAATCCCTGCATATGGTTTTGTTGGTGCAGAGGTAGCAGGAGTTGTGGTGGGGGTAGTAGCAGCATAAACCGCAACCATTTGTTTCTTTGAAGGTTCTTGTGAAGTTTGCCCCTTCCTTTTGTTCCAAAATTTCTTCTTGTTGTTGTTGTTGGCATTGATTTCATTGTTGCTGTTCCCTTTGGTTGGTTCAGCCATAATCGCCGCGACTCCTTGACAGACACCATGATCAACAAGAGATTGCGCTAGCTCCTTGGCGCTGGCGAAAGTCAAGGGTCTGGAAGCTAGCACACTTCCTCGAAGTTGGGGTGATAGTCCCCAAATGTATCTCTCAACCTTTTGGCTCTCCAGGGTTAACATTCCTGGGCAAAGTGTTATTAAGTCACTGAACCTGTTGGTGTAACCAGCTATGTCCGATCCTACCATCGAGAGGTTCCACAGTTCCTGTTCAAGCTTCTGAATCTCGCCTCTTGGGCAGTATTCTCGAAGGAGCATTCTTTTCAGGTTTTCCCAACCCATGGAGTTTGCCACCACCAGGGTTAGTGTCTGGACGTGGCCGTTCCACCATGTCAGGGCGCGTTCAGAGAAAGTAAAAGCGGCGAACTTTACTTTGCTTTCTTCAGGACATGCACAGATTTCGAATACAGCTTCGGTTTTCTCTATCCATTGAGATAGAGCCAATACTCCCCCAGTCCCGCAAAAGGGAATAGGTTTTCCGTTGGTGAAGTCTTTGTAAGTGCATACCCCTGAACGGCTTTGACCTTGGCCATTTGTAAAACTGTTTGTTCCTCCCCCCGATCCGTTGTTGCTCATTTGAGCCATTGCTGCAGTTACAGCAGCGGTTACAGCAGTCTGGAACATAACGGTGTCCATAATTGGAGGAGGTGGTGGAGGTGGTGTTGAAGTTGAGTTTCTGCGTGTTGATCTACGAGGAGGCATGTTCTGGTAGAGAAAAATAAGAATGAATATTATAAGTTTCTAATGTTTTGACAATCGCGTGTTAGTTGTATCTTGTAATTTGTTTTGACTTTAGTTTATGGTTTCAAGGTAGGCATAGAAATTTAAAACTCGAAATTTCTGAGAGGTATATAATAAGAAATACTTTATATTTATACATATAGGTCACACCTGAGGTGTGTTACATTGCATATCTTGTTTGGGAAAATTTGATCCTCCTAGAGATCTCCGATTACGGATACAACAAGGAAATAAAGAAAAACTTTTATCCGAAATCCTAATCTATAACAAAATTGTCGGGCATCGAACAAGCTCTACTTGCGGCGTTTGGAGCTAGACTCGGCATCCGACCGTTTGACTCCCATCAGTCGCCTCTCGAGATCTGCTTGTTGTTCCTTCATTCCTCTTATTTCTGCCAGTGCCACTATCATTTGGTTCTGAAGTGTTCCCGTGTAGATTTGGGTATTTTCATGTAGTCCTTCCAAACGGCGGATGTCAGCGGCGTTACCTTGGGTAGCAGCATTGATTTCACGAACTCTGGCTGCTTGTTGGTCCGCCTGGTAGTTCTGGTTAGCTATAGCATTCACGACGACAGGAAGTGCTCGATCTGCTGAGCCTCCCCCACTGACGTTGTAAAAATCCCGACACATGCCGAATGGAGGGCGTACACCTTGTTGGCGGCTCCAGTAGTAGAGGTGGCTTCCCCAGATGGGGATGGGTCCCGGTTGATCTGGTCTGATTACGGGAGGATGAGGGATGGGAGGGTCGTACACTTCTGGCTCGGAGTCTGTCCCGCTAGAAATCTCCACGATCTCTTCGTCGACTTCGAATTCCTCTCCGACTTCGACTTCGAATTCTTCCTCGACCTCTTCTTCGATTTCCTCCGGGTCTTCTTCTATCCAACCGCCGTTGCCTTGGTTTGGGTAGTAGGGATCTCCTGGTAAATGGAACCCGGCCATTTGTCTGTACTAGGATAGATGTATGAGAACGTTATAAGAAAAGAAAAGAAATTTCTATTTAGCGACTTATTATCTTTAACTATAATTTTTATTGTACAACTATTCTTAATAATACTTCTATATTATTTCAACTTGGCGAAACTAGAACAATTTGTATTTGGTAAGTTTTCGGCTTGTTGTCCACTACGACCATTCCTCGACGTACGTTGGTCAAATCCAGGATAAATATAGTTGATCAGGCTATATTTATTCTCGACATGATTACATACCTCGAGGCTCAATCGTAGTGTCGTAACTTGCCGTAATACTTTTTAGTAAAACTTGTTATGATACGAGATTTATGCATGCTTGTAAAAATGTATATCTTTAAAAGAAAGTATTTTGTTCATGAAAATGTTTCATCAGAGGGTTTTTGGTCCCCTTTGCATTTATAGTTTGTATATCGTATGTGGTTCGATATACTTAGTTCACTATAAACAATGCTCTGATACCAATCTGTCACACCCCCAAACCAGAATGGCGGAAACATTCGGGGGTGGATGACTTCACGTAGTATCACAACCATTGAATATTGTAAAGAAAGTAACACAACCATCACATATATAATGAAAACGTATGTTGTTGCGTTATACATAATAGCAAAAGAATATTACAATGAGATGATAAATGTTCAATAATAAAACATCTTTAGTGTTTCCTTCTCCAAAAGCTGGTAGTTACCTGTATTACTGATTCCCTGAGAAATACAAGTGGTTTCGAAAAAGTGTCAACAATTAAGTTGGTGAGTTCATAAGTGTTTTGCATTGAAAAGTATGTCCTTTTTGATAGTAAAGCGATGAACGAGGTTTTCAGAAAATCCAATATTTTCTATATATGATTTGAAAAGTTTCCCGTGTTGGAGTGCATTAGTGTTTTCCATGCTTGAATATTAGTGATAACATTTGTTTTGACAATAAAATGGAAAACTGAAATGCATGTATGAATCTCGTAAATCTAACTTGTTTTTATACTTTTATGTGAGTTTTATAACCATGCTATTGACAATGATGGCCTGTAACAACGTTCTTCAGGCGTTGGAACTGTTATGACATTTGTCACCCCAGGCCTGCCGGCCTAGCTGTAGCTAACAGCTTAGGTGTGCGATTGTCAATCCCGTATAGATCTATACACAAGTATCACGCTCCCCCTACAAGGGATTATGGTATATAATACAGGACTTAATAATGCATACTCGAACGTACGTGAAGCTGTCTCACATTACTAGGTATAAACAGATTTACGATGATAAAAGACTGTACTTCTTTTGAAAGCATTTCATTTGTCGAGATGTATATGTAAAATGTATGAATCACTTGAATACTATGCTCATTATAGTTTGTCAAAAGTATGTTCCTATTTGGTAATAACAACTTGGTGATATAATATCCCTTTAAAACATAAAGTTATTTTTGTATCAACCCTCTATAAGAACGATATTATAAAAATAATACTTTGATTTGTAATGTACTTGTATTCCCCCCCTAAAACATGAAAACAATTGAAAAGTAGGGGTATGAACTCACCCGTTTCGAAGAGAGAGGCTAGGGTTGAGCAGAAACTTCGTCCGCGGATGGTTGCGTCGTCGGGCTCTTCGGGGATCTCTGCAGCGTAAATCTTCCGTCGGGGGCTCGAGTGCGGAAACCGAGGTGAGAAAAATAGTCTCTGGAACTTAGTGGTTATGGGAGAATGACTGAGAAGTTGTGAAAGTGTGCAAAAACTCGAAGCTGAACCTTTCTATTTATAGGCTGGAATTGCCTCGTACGCGGGGCGTAATTTTGGAGTACGCGGGGCGTACTCACGTACGCAGCGCGTACGTCGTTACGCTGGGCGTAATATGGCGTCATGGCTTACGACTCCTGGCTAGCTAAGTGTAGCTTGGGCGGGCCGATGGGACTCGACTCTGGGTCTAGTACGCGGGGCGTACTCCCAGAGTACGCGGGGCGTAATCCCTGCTTCCGACTTCTAAATTCCGTAACTTTCGCGTACGATCTCCGTTTTTCACGTTCTTTATATCCACGCGTAGGTGAGATTATGCTCTACAACTTTCCTTTAGACTCCGTCGGCTAGTTTTGACTTTATTTTTAATGATATATTTTTAATAGGTCGGGCCTCCTAAAGTTCGTTAAAAATTCATAGGTTCTTTATTCGACGTCGGTTTTCGTCTGTCTTTTTATTGTTTTATTACTACTGAGGAGATCTTCAACTTTCGTTTAGGTTGCGTTAGCTAAATAACACTCGATCTTCAATCCGAGTTTTTAGCCCTCTACTACTGTTACGAAGCTTTGAAAATTCGTAACTTCTTCATACGAGGTCCAATTTGGGCGATCTTTTTATGTACGTTCACCTTTCAACGAGATCTACGACTTTTGTTTAGATACTTAAGGCTAAAAAATGCATTTTATTGAGATTCTACTTTTTACGTCAAATAATGTTTTAACGTCGCGTCGTAAATATACGAGTGGTTATAATTTCTTCAATATAACCCGGTTTTGAGCGTTCTTTATGTTTTTGGAAACCTTGGCATGATATCTAATATTCGATACATCCCAACTTAGATACTTGAACACTTTATTTTCGAGGTTAATTTCGTTGTTTTTAGCTTTCGAGTGTTTACAATGCTTTTTGGGAAAAATAGGGTTGTCACAATCACCACCACGAACTTGTAATGACCATAACGAGTCCGGAATGCGGTCTTCTCCACATCCTCCTTTCTAACCCTGACCTGATGGTACCCGGACCTCAGATCTATCTTGGAGAACCAAGATGCTCCCTGCAACTGATCGAAAATGTCATCTATCATCGGGACTGGATAACGGTTTTTCACCGTCAACTTGTTCAACTGCCGGTAGTCAATACACATCCGGTGTGAACCATCCTTCTTCCTAACGAAGAGAATTGGTGCTCCCCGCGGAGAACTGTTTGGACGAATGAACTGCTTGCCCAGCAGTTCCTACAGCTATGACGACAGCTCCTGTATCTCTGGTGGTGCCAACCGGTATGGCGCCTTGGCGATAGGGGCCGCACCTGGCACTAGGTCAATCCTAAACTAGACCTGCCTCTCCGGAGGCACTCCAGCTAACTCTTCTGGGAACACGTCGTCAAACTCCCTTACTACTGGAACCTCTGATACTGAAACCTGATCCCTGACCCGCGTATCCACCACATACACTACATAACCCACACACCCGTTCTAAATGTACTGCCGAGCCCTGGCAGCTGAACAAAACCCTGATGCCAATATGGTGCCCTCGCCGTAGACAATCAGTTCTCCCCCACTTGGGGTTCGAACTACCACTCGTTGACCCTCGCAGTCAGTCATGGCATCGAAGCGACTAAGCCAGTTCATACCCACGATCAAACACACATCCCCCATGGGAATCAGAATCAAGTCTATCAGATAAGATACCCCGAAGATCTCAAACACGCAACCCCAATAGACTAAATAAGCGGAAACCCCATGTTCGTTGACGATAGAGACTCGCAACGGACACTCTAGCTATCCTACTGGAAACCCGAACTCCCTACTGAATGACTGAGAAACAAATGACTGACTCGCCCCCGAGTCAAATAATACCAAAGCAGGTAAGGAGTTCACTAAAAACGTACCTAATCACAGGCACAAACATATAAGCATAAAATAGATATAATCAGTAAGATAAGGGATAGAAACATACCAGCAACCGCATCTGGTGTTGCTCTGGCCTCCTCTGCTATAAGATGGAAGGTGCATCCCTGAGCCCTCGGGGGCGTTGCTAGACCCTGACTCCCATCAATAATCCTCATTGTAGCCGGCGCTGGAGCCTGCGACGGCCTGGCAGCGAGTTGTGGACAGTTAGTCTTCACGTGACCAACCTGATGGCAGTGGTAGCAGATCCTCATATCCTGAACCGGGGCTGTCTGGCGACAATCCTTCACAAAATGCCCCTCCCTGCCACATTAGCGGCACATGCTGCTCAATCTGCAAACCCCTAAGTCCCTTCCCATACTTGCCACAAGTACGGGCCTGCTGTTCCCCTAACCTGGAATCAGCGGTCTTAAACCGCTTTGGCGCCGGTTGTGACTGTGTCGGGGCCAACCGCTGCTCCCTCAACTGCAACTCAATCTCTAACTCACGCCACCTAGCTGCCTCCTGTAACTCCAGAAGCATGTCACAACGCTTTGTCGCCACAAACTGATGGATGTTAGTCTTGAGCATGCTCAGATAATGTGTCATCTGAGCCTGCTTAGAAGCAAACTCTAGGAAGAACATCTCCCTCTCCGTGAACATACAGGTGATCTCCGTCACCGTCTCACCATCCTGTCTCAGCTCCAAGAACTCCTGAGCTAACCGTTCCCGCTCAACTCGCAGAACGGAGCAAGCACGAAACATATCCCTGAACTGCTCCCAAGTAACTACAGCTCTCTGATCTTCAGTGTAAGATCCAGTTATAAACCTCCACCAGTCCTTTGCCCCATACCTCAGCAGGTTCAGGGCACATCTGACCTTCTGGTCAGTAGGACATGAACATGTGAAGAAACACCCCTCCACGTCAGAAATCCACCTCATGGCTTTGATGGGGTCCTGAATCCTATCACAAGTAGGGGGCTTCGTGTTATCGAAGTCCCTATACTGAAAAGCCCGATCGGCTACTCCTCCTACCGTCGTTACAATTATTGTAGCTACTGCGGCAACCGTCTCAGCAAGGGCTGCCTAGCGCTCGTCGAAATACTCAACCATGGCAGTCTTAATAGACCCAAACATCTCCGACAGTGGTGCCCGAAACAGAGTAACAACCTCATCATGCAGGATCTCTCGAATCCTAGCGTCCAGCTCATCCGCCCTCATCTGACCAACAACCTCGGGCCCTACCGGTCCCTCCTAACCCCCATCTCCTGATCCTGATCCTGATCTAGATCCATTCACAAAGCGCCTCGTAACCACCATACTAAAAATACACCATGAAAATATCAGATAATTTGTATAAATAACAGTGAACCAACTCCCAACTAAACCCTAGGGGTTGTGACTTCCTCGCTACGCGTATGGGTCCTATGCTTTCAATAGTACGGGCCCATACTACCTTCCACACCTACCCATATTTGTCTCAAGTATCATCACAACGCCCTAACAATATACATAAACATGGAGATCGTATGGGTCCTATGCTTTCAATAGTACGGGCCCATACTACCTTCCACACCTACCCATATTTGTCTCAAGTATCATCACAACGCCCTAACAATATACATAAACATGGAGAGCGCTCAATCCTCACTACAAGAAAAGGACCCTTTTACGATGCGCAAACCACGACACTTGTTGATTTATGTTACGCAAAAGAGAGTGACATTAAAAAAGTGTCATCACTTCAAAAATTTAAGGATAAAGGACATGCATTATTATGTGCCCTTAAATTAGTGTCTCATGTAAAAAAAAAAACACGGAGGCCACTTTATCTAAAATGTGTGTCCTTTGTGAATGTCGTTTTATATATTTTTTTTAAGAAACGCGTCTCTCTTCTCAGAGGGAAAATGAAATCCCCATAAATTTTAAACCTCGCTTTCTTCTCCTACCTTCGTATCGATCTATTCTCTAACATATCCTCTCCTTCGTCTCCGCCCCTCACCCACCTCCATTACCTCCAACCCACACCGATTCTTCAGGCATCACACGACAATGATGTTCAGGCCCTAACACTCAAAAAATGAACGACGCAGTAAACCCTAACACTCAAAAAACGAACACCAACGATTCTACTCCAAAGCATTCTTCTAAATACAAAAAATGCAGAGAGCAAAGAACGATGCAGTAACACTGTAAAACCCCTAATCGTTATATTTCCCTTTTTCCTTCCTTTGTCCCCTCCCGTCGTTCCTCTAGCCCAAATAAACCTTTGAGTTGCTTGTACAAAGCCCAAATAAATCGGAATCCAGCGCTAATTTCTCAAATTCTTTCACAGTTCTTCCAATTTCCAAAATTACAATTTCAACCATATCGAAATTCGAAAGCAATTGCTTCAATCGATTTCCTGTGGGTTAGCTCGACACCCTTGATTCGTCCGGCTGTGCCGCGTGATTAAAGTATCCCCGCCCTATCGGACTGCTATACATCTCCGCTTCAAGATACCCCATCTCAATGAAAGCGATTTAGGGTTTTTTCATACAAGTTATCGACTAAGACAGCGATGACTTAGGGTTTTTTCATAAAAGATGTGTATGTGCACTTCGATTGCTCCAATGACGAATCCACAATGATGGGTTTCGAAAATGTAAAACAGAGGTAATGTTTTTATTGCAGTGAAAACGTTTTCAAACATGTAAAGAGCTTCTACAGATGGTGGACAGGTAATTGTAAAGTAAAGCCACCAACATATTAATTACATCATGTATGCACTCAGAATAGAAACATAATGGAATCCGAGAGAGATGATAATGCATTATATGGTATATGAAAATTGGTCCAATTCTTTTGCACAGGCTTGTTAAAGAGAAATATAATAATAATAATAATGAGCTCTCTCTGAATGAGATTACACAACTAGAAGAAGATCTTGATGCTGCTCTTGTGCAAACAAGGTCAAGAAAGGTAAAGGTGATGTGTTTGTTTGACTACTTTCCATCTTTGTTTCACTTTCCATATTTTTTTTGTTGATGCTACTCTCTATCTCTCCTCTCTCTCTTTGTGTATGTTTGTATGTCAACAGAGGCTAATTAAGCCTGTAAATTGCAAGGTCGTAATTGTACCTTAAGATTCTGTTCCCTACTGTTATTTGTGCACATCCAGACCATGACCCTTTTTCCTGTCATGATAGCTATACAAATAAACGCAACATGAATTATCTTTAAATTTATGATTTTAAGCAGGAAAAGAAGTTGGGTGAAGATAAGGAACAACCGAAGAAGCTGGTAACATTTTTTTACTCGTAACAAAATTATCTTTAAAAAGTTGCAAATTTATTGGAAAGTAATTAAGTCGGATCTTTGACTTACATGTATATCATATGCACACAGATTGCAGCATCAGAAGAAAAGCAGATATCGAGGAAGAAGGGGTTGAAGGTTTGAACGACCTTGCAACTGGCAAGATGAATTCGCCTCAATATCTCACTCGCTTTTTTTAATGCCTAAAAGTCACTACCCTTGCTTCCTGCAAAAAAAAAAAAACAGATCTTTAAAAGGGGAAATTTAAGCCAAATAATTATGTTTGGAAGAAGATCCCAGCATGCATTTTAATGCCATGGTGAAGCTAATTATATGGTTGCAAATTTGACCCTCAAAGGCTCATCTCATGGAACCCCAAAATGTGCAAAGTTATGGAGTTTACGTCTATCCTTATATTGTGTGTTTGTTATGAGTGGGTGTGGGGAGTTGTGTACACAAAATTAAGTGGGCTCAGAGAGCGGATATATTGAGCTCTATAGTCGTCATCCAAAAGTTAAGTGGGCTCAGAGAGAGGATAAAGTTTGTATCATAGTTTTATTGGCGGATACAAAAGATGCAAAAGTGAATCTTGCTCCAGAAGGTGTTTTTACATTCTCTGCTTCAGCTTGTCATCATGAGTATTATCTTAAGCTTGATCTTTTTGACAAAGTTAATGTAGACGTAAGTAGCCATCTTTGTATCTAATCTCATTTTGACTTTTGTTTTTAATCTTTAGTAAATTAATCTTGATCTTATTGTGTTGTGGATATGTAGGAGAGCAAAATCAATATAAGGAGAGAAATGTGTTTTGCATTTTCTTGATGGTGCTCTAGTGTACGGCCGTGCTAGGTGCAGAGCATATGTTTCGATCCCAGATTGTCTAAAGGTACGAGCTATGGAAACCATATCTTAGGATTATAATGGAAATGGATATGAAAGTAGTTAGTGAAGGCAACAAAAGAAAAAATGATGTTCTTGCAACTTGTTTGCAGCAGATGAAAGATTACTTTTTAGATGTATGTTGAAACTAACTTTTTTATACCTATTTTACCCTTTTTAAAAGCAGTAATCGATAATTTCAGTGACGAGAACAAACTTGGAGGAGTGTTTGGAGAAGTATACAAGGTAAAATGTCTACTGATTAGATTACACATCTGGAAGCATAATATGCTCATTACCTCTAATTCACGATTTGTGTATGGTGAAATGATTCAGGGAACTCTCACGGATGGGTGTGCAGTTGCAATTAAGAAAACCAATGCAATCCTTCTTGCCAAACTCACTTTCTGAAATTTTACACCAACCATTACAATGCATGCTTAATAACATATATCTAGATACCTTTATTGGACTTCCCGTAAGATAATTGAGCTCAGATTCAGACCATAAGAGTGGTGATTCAACAGCTAGCTGACCCCTGCCATGCTGACGATCAATCTCTTTTATATATGGGTACCATAAAGATTATCTTACAGGAAGCAAGGGGTCTTTCATATCAACATGAACAGTACCATGTTCCCATCATCCATACAAATATAAGACCAACAACATTCTACTTGATAGAGAATTTCAGCCAAAAATAGCGAATGTTGGGCTTATAAGACTGCTACCAGAAGATAAGAGTCATCTTAGCACAAAATTCTCAGGGTCTTTGTATGTTTAAAAGTACATATAACTTAACTACTAACTCAATTTGATTAAAGTAAATTTTCAATAACCAATGTTAAATCTTTGCAGGAATAGTGGTTATGTAGCACCTGAATATGCAATTTATGGGCAATTATTTGAGAAAGTTGATACATACAGCTTTGGTGTGGTGGTCCTAGAAATCATTAGTGGAAAGAGATACAAGGATATTGACTACCAATTAGTCACTCAAAATCTCCTTGATCATGTAAGTATCTAATAATTAAGGGTTGGTTCATTCAACCCGTTCTTTTCATTTATGGTTTTAATGATGAAGGTATCTCAAACACTCAATGATTTATTCTATATTCAGTGATACCTTAAGCTTAGGTGAGAAGTTCTTACTAGCCTTTCTGTTGTTATGTGTATGATAGGCTTGGGATCTACATGAGAGTGGAACACATCTGAATTTAAGTCAAAAATCTCTTCAAGAAAGAGCACCAGTATACGTATGTATGTATGATTTGTATTAATACCTTATGTGTGTGTGTGTATATATATATATATATATGCAGCAATGGGAAGGATTAATTGAATTGATGGGAACTGAATCAAGAAATGTAGGCGGTCTTGAATTTTTACACAAGTAAGTTATGGTTTACTTTTTGTTGGTTTATAAGAAAGGGGCTAGGGGTAAAATAGTTATTTTACTAACGGTGTGAGTAAGAGGGACCAAAATCACAACAAACTGAAACAACAAGGACTATAAGGTCAACTAAAGCCTTGCCTTTTGAAGGATCAAAGTCTTTAGTTGAACAAACTACAATTGTTAGTCCCTGAATATTGCTTTCTTTTTTCTTTTCGTCCCTACAGTTTCCTTTTTGCATATTTGGCCTCTTCTCCAACAAAAATGACTATTGTTGGGTCCAAAGTGGCAAAATCAGCTATACTCAAGGACCAAAACCTTTACAAGAACCTCAAAAATAAGGACCAAAATTGAAACACAACTTTTTATTACAAGGGTAAACATGTCATTTTCTAATCCAAACTTTTTTCCTTTATGTAAATATAATAAGATGTAATAATATATTTTGCCCTCCCTGAAACAAACCTCAACAAGATGAAGATTGGAAGCACGGTTGAGGACAAAAGCAAACTCACAATTGTCTTGTCTCATGCTTGTCTCAAAAGCTTCTTTAATGCTCACAACATGTTAATCAATTTTAATAGCATGTTCACAACCTGTTCAAAGTGGTATTCCTTAATAGCAATGTAGTGAAGCCTTTCTGAATACTAATGTGTTGAAGCTTGGATTTTTGGAAAAAGGTATGTTACTACATGTGTATTAAATTTTAATCTTTTATAACATAGATTGATGATGCTTGAAGCCTTTCTGAATACTAATTTGTTGATGATGAAAACAGGTATCATGTGGAAATAGAAGCATAACAATAAGAAGTAGAAACAAGAAGGTGTTCCTTAATAGCAATGTAGTATTAGGTTATATAGTTAGGGAAACCTCTTAATAACAATGTACAATCGGAACCCCTTAATACCAATGTATTACAACTTTTTGACATGATGTTATGGATGAAATTGATTATTTTGGTATATATTTGTTTCCATATTTTTGTATTATGCGTAAATGAGTATCGTAAAGACGCGTCGTAAATGTATATCGTAAATGGTTGCTGAAGTTTATGACACGCAAATGTGTGTCATCTTCATTTATGACAGGGGATTTAATGATACGCAATGCGTGTCCTAAACGTGCATCGTAAGGTTCTTCCTTTATGACATGGCCTTCCTTGATACGCATTGCGCGTCATAAATGTGCGTCGTAAATGTGCGTCGTAAATGCACGTCGTCTATAGACGACGCGCAAAAGCGTGTCGTCTCTCATTATGACAGGGTCTTCCTTGACACGCATTTGCGCGTCGTCTGAGTGTTTTATGACATGCATTGCGCGTCTTAAAAGGTTGTTTTTCTAGTAGTGCCTCACTCGTAAAGGGATGTTAGATGTCTCATAACTGGCCTACCGGCCTCACACAACCCACCCATGAAACTTCCACCAACCCTGCAGCACACGTGTATGCTAACCGTACATAACGCTGGACCCTATAGACATTGGAATACCTGATCCTACCCTAAGCCCTTCATCAAAAAAGAACAGGAAATAAGGCCAAACCAAACATTCTCAGGCTATAAGATCTTAATTATGTACGATCGTGATGCATACACTAAGGAACTACAGTAATGATGTCAATATCATATATAGAAAAACCGTTGGCTATCAGGCATCATATAATAAGGCAATTCTATCATGCAATTCCTGAAGATCCCTAGCCTAGTACTAGCATGATGTTCTAACATATCACATAAAACAAACAATCTGTAAGGTATTTTGGGGTCTATCCGCGAGCTCCGGCTGATCGTACACTTGCATCATCCTTTATTATTTTGAAAACATTTTAAGAAAATCGTTTTAAAATCTTATCCTCAGTTTAAGACTGGACACACGCGAGTGTTTCCTCCAATTCACTCAAACCAAGGCTCTGATACCAGCTTGTAACACCCACAAAAATCATGCCAAATTTAAACTTTTTGAAATATTTCTAAACCAATAGTTATTACAAAACTTGTTTTCAAAATGGTTTAGTGTCATACTATCCCAGAATCAAATCATAAAAATATAAGGAGGTGCACAATCACACATTTGCCTTCCCGCGATCATCAGAAGTAATTGAAACAGAAATCGATAAATGTAAGCTCAAAGGCTTAGTGAGTTACCCCGAAAATACCAACACCATAAAACATATCAATAACATATAAGCAAACAGCATGCATAATGAGCCTTCAGCTTGACTGGACCGCCTCACAGGCCTTCATCCTATCTGGACCTCTCTTTGAGCCTTCGGCACATCTAGACCACCTCGCAGGGCCTACAGCCTATCTGGACCGCTCGTCGGGCCTTCGGCCTGCCTAGACCGCCTCGCAGGGCCTTCATTCTATCCGGACCGCCCTGGGTATGTTGGCCTTCAGCACACAGTAGGACCGCCTCAACCCAACCCTCAATCAAACAATCATGTGCACATAAATATCATACGCTAGCATATATAACAGTCAAACCGATCTAACATATCACAAATCATAACAACATCCTACAACCAGGATACAGACCTAACTGGCCACTAACATAGCATCATCCTATATACCAGGATACCGACCTAACCAGGTCACTAAGCATATCACCATCCTCACTACCAGGATGTAAATCAATGAGCATATCATGCAATAACCTGGATACAAATCCGAAAAGGGTCGACATTGGTGCCTTAGACCCTGTTAATATAGTGAGGAGAACTCACCTCCTAATTTTGATCGGAACTTAAATATAAACTCCCGCAATACCGCTCCAAACACCAACACCTACAACCACCAACAATCCACTCCCATAAATTCCCAATATACTATAATTCCCTCGGAAGCCAAACTGGTCAACCCTTGGTCAAAGTCAATGTCAACGGTCAAAGTGAATGGTTAAATTTCCTCGTTATTCCCTCCTCACATCGTGACATTCCCTAGCTCACGTCGTGAGAGTCAACTCGTCCTGGGTCGACACGACGAGTCGACTCAGTTCACTCATTTCAGGGTTTCAGATCGGGGCAAAGTTGTGCTTACGTCATGAGACCATACATCTCCCGTCGTGAGAACTGTTCTGTGAGTATTAAGCTCTTAATCCTTTTTGATGCGCGTAGGGACTTTCCAGGATACCATTTCTAGCCTAAAGGATCATAAAAATCATATCTTTTCAGTCATGCATGACCAATGCATGGCTTAGATTCTAGTTAGGTCAAAAGATGGGTATAAGTATCAAGATTCAAACTTGGAGTCCAAAACTTCCACCAAAATCCATATCCAAAGGTCCTACCATGGAAAATGACTTAATGGTCCATAAAGTTGATAACTTTATGAACCTCAAGCATGATAACTCAAGATCCCATGGAAAAAAGGTATCCACAACCTTGATCTAGCAAGATTAGAAGAGAAAGGTGGAGTCTTTGAGACTTATAGAGGCTTATGAGCTCATTAATGACACTAGGAGGAGCTTATCTCGTCCAAGGGAACCTCTACAAGAGCTTCTTCTTCTTCTTCTCCAAGGAAATCCACCACTATAACACACCAATACCACAAGCAGTGGCTCAAGGGCTCAAGAAGGCCAAATCTATGGTTTATCAGTGACTTGGAGTGAAAGAGGCTGAGGATGGACGACCCTAGCCTCCTCATTCCATTTTATACTCGATTTTTAGGGTTTAGGACCATCAGGCATAACCTAGGTCGTGAGGTGTTATGCCTCACATCGTGAGGTCCGAGAACACAGGTCAAATAGTCAAGGGTCGTACTCACTACGTGACCACTATGGCTCACGTCGTGAGGCTCTTCCAATTGAAATTTAAATTAATATTTTTAATACCTCAAAATTCGGTTGTTATAGTACATGTCATAGCGTACATGATCAAGCCAACGGTGGAATCATATGGAATTCGACTCATCTCTGCTATCTTTGTATCGGTACTCGGACTCTGAATCTTACTCAACTTGGTATTACTCTGTATAGGTAACTCTCCCTTTTTTGAATTTTACATGCTAAAACGTTTTAGCACCTTATCCAAATAAGTTCTTTGACTAAATCCAATTAGTCTTCTACTCCTATTTCTCAAAATCATTATTCCTGGAATATAGGCAGCCTCTCCCAGATCCTTCATAGAGAAACAATTTCCAAGCCAGGACTTAACCTCGTACAGAGTTGGAATGTCATTTCTTATAAGTAGTATGTCATCAACGTACAGTACCATGAAGGTGACTATACTCCCACTAGCTTTGACATATACACAGGACTCATCCTCACTCTTAGAGAAACCAAACTCTTTGACTTTTTCATCAAAGCAAAGATTATATCTACGAGAAGCTTGTTTCAATCCATAGATTGATTTCTCAAGCTTACACACTCTATTGGGGGTATTTAGCATCCACAAAACCCTCTGGCTGACTCATGTAAACATGCTCAACCAACTTTCCATTAAGGAAAGCAATTTTGACATTCATCTGCTAGATTTCATAATCATGAAACACAGCTACGGCTAAGATAACCCTAATAGATTTAATCATAGCCATTGGTGAGAAGGTCTCATCATAGCCGACCCCCGGGGTTTGAGTAAAGCCCTTAGTAACCAATCGTGCCTTGAACATGTGTATCGTTCCATCCATGTCGGTCTTCTTCTTGAAGATCTATTTTCTCCCAACTGTTTTACGACCCGGTACATTGTCAACCAAATTCCAAACTTGGTTCTCATACATGGACTGGATCTTGCTGTCCATTGCCTCTTTCCATTTAGCATACTCTGGGCCCGCTATGGCTTCCTTGTAGTTAGAAGGATCTTCCTAATTTACCAGTGTACTATCACTGATAAACGTATCACCATCTATAGTAATTTGGAAACCATAAAACTCCAATGTCATTCTAACTCGAGAGGAACGCCTAAGACATAACGACTCGTCAACTGGTTTAACGAGAATCTTTTCCTCGGGTGTGCTAGTGTTAGAGGTTCCTTCATCTCTTGACTCTTGAATTTATTCAAGATCAATTGTGCTCCCACTGTCCTCTTTGCATATGATCTCTCTCTCTCTCTCTCTCTGTCTCTCTCTCTCTCTCGCGAAAGACTCCCCTTTGTGCTATGAAGACCACGTTGCCACTAGGTCTATAGAACAAGTATCCAAAGGACTTATGTGGATATCCTATGAAAATACATCACTCAATTCAAGGTCTAAGCTTTTCGTGAGTCTCTCGTATAATGAAAACCTCACAGCCCCAAACCTTGATATGTTCCAATGAGGGAACCTTCCATGTCCACATCTCGTGAGGTGTTTTGGAAACCTTCTTCGTTGGGACTAGATTAAGAATATGGGCGGCAGTATCCAAGGCATACCCCAGAATGATATCGGTAGTGAAGCTCGACTCATCATGGAACAAACCATGTCCAACAAGGTTCGATTACGTCTCCCAGCCACAACATTAAGTTGTGGGTTCCTAGGAGGTGTCAATTGTGAAACAATTCCACATTCCTTGAGGTAGTCGTGGAACTCGATACTAAGATACTCACCACCCCTATCGGATCTGACCACCTTGATCTTCCTGCCCAATTGATTTTCGACTTCCTGTTTGAATTATTTCAACTTTTCAAAGGTCTCTGACTTATGCTTGATTAAGTAGATATATCCATATATGCTATAATCATCGATAAAAGTCACATAAAATCGATTTGCATCCCTTGTGGTAGATCTGAAGGGCCCATACACATCCGTGTGTATGAGATCCAACAATCGTTCGCCTCTTTCACAAGAACCAGTGAAAGGTGATTTAGTCATCTTTCCAAGCAAACAAGACTCGCATGTATCATCTGACCTTAAGTCAAATTCATTCCAACATTCTATCCTTTTGGATTTGGGCAATGTGTTTCTTGTTGACATGTCCAAGATGACAATGCTACAAGCACGCCTTGTCTAAACCATTAGACGCATCAATTTGTAACACACTATTTCCTAGATTATCTACAACCATCACAGTTTCATATACACCTCACAAGGTAATGCTTCAAAATAAAATACACCATTATAATAAGCATTAATAGAACCATTCTCATTATTGGAAGAATATCTAAAGCCTTATCTGTACAAACCATGAAATGAAATAATATTCCTTGTCATTTCTGATGAGTAGCAACAATTATTTAAATCTAAAATTAACCCACTACTAAGCACTAAAGATTAAATCCCCATCATGGTAACAGGCGACGATCTCATATTTCCCATAATTAGGTTCATCTTCCCATGCTCCACATCCTCGCTTCTTCTTAGTCCCTGCAAGTCAGAACAAATGTGAAAACCACATCCTGTATCAGGGACCCAAGAATTAGAATGCAATGAGTTTTTAGATTGAATAGTGTAAATACCTGCCAAGGTTGGAATAATCTTGCCATCCTTTATATCTTGCAAGTACTTGGGGCAACTTCTCTTCCAATGCCCCTTGTCATGGCAGTAGAAGAAATTAGCCTCTTTAGAATCAGAGGCAGGGGGCTTCAGAACTACATTTTCCTTTAGGGCCATTACTAGACAACCCAACTTGATAATTTCCCTTCCAGTTCTGTTTTTAGGGAGCTTTCCTCTTCTTCCCGATCTCTTGCCAAATGGCCAAAACAGGAGCAGCAGCAGTAGGAGTGGATTCAATACCATTTGTCTTCAATCCACTCTCAACGGTTCTTAGCAAGCCTTGAAGTTGACTCAACGTGACTTCCTCTTTGTTCAAATGATAAGTCATTTTGAACTGATCATAACAATTAGTAAATGAGTGCAAGACTATATCGATAGCCAATTCCTTATCGAAATTCACGTTAAGTTTCAGTAAATGATCCACAAGCGTTGCATGTGTTGTAGGTGGGTTGTGACGGACTCTCTGTCCTTCATCTTGGTGGTTATGAGTGACTTGACTATCTCATACCTTTCTTGACGTGCTCTTTGATGGTACTTCTCGATCAAGTCATTGCACATCTCATACGGCCAATAGTCCTCATAAAACCGTTGTAGCTCAGGATTCATAGTTGCCACCATGATACACGACACTTTGGTCGCATCTTTGCAGTGGCCCTATACTTAGCTATTTCTTCAGGAGTAGCTTTAGATTCATCTATCTCATTTAGCTCTTTTTCGAGGACATATTCCTTGTCCTCGAATTGCAATTCCATCCTAATGTTGCACATCTAATCATTAAATCTAGATCCATCGAATGTGATCTTGGCACAAATGCTCAAGAGCGAGAAGGTGTTCGAGGAGTTGCTGTTGTTGGTGGAGCCAAAAGCGTTGTTGGAAGTTGACATCTAGAGAAGAAGAAAGACAAATTTTTGATTAGATAAGGAAATCCTTAATATAATACCTAAATGAAATATTAAGGTTGGGATCCAACTAAATAATTCACAATTCAGAATGGGGATGCCTTAATCTAATTGCAAATTATTTAAAGCTAGGTAAATGACGATCTACCGATTTCACCACGAAAAATGAAATTTAAATGAGTTAGGTTTAAATGAAATTTATAGATCTTTTGAGATTCATTGAACTATTCAATGGCATGTTTAATCTCGATTATGCCCTTTCCATTTGTGACTGGGATACCAAGGATCACAAACAACGTGTGAATAACCATGTAAATTAGCTTGGTCCTCTCGATGTCATTGATCACCTAATTAATGTGTCGTTTAACCACACATGCTCCATTAATCAATGATAATTTATGAGCTACCCATTGTCACCCTTTATTAGTCCATATTAGTATGTCGGTTAACCATACATGCTCCACTAACGACTTTTATAAAGTGTAATGTGCAATTTCATGAATAACCATGCAATTTCATGGATTAGCATCAAATAATTAACTTAACAATTAATTTTATCTTTATCTAAAAATCTAACCCAATCATGGATTCATGATAAGGATACAAGATTACTAATTAAAATTTCCAATTTTAAGACACTAAAATGAATTTAAGGTAGCTATCCTAATCAATCCATGAAAGATTTGTCAAATCCGAAAATCTTGGATATGACAGCTCAACTCGTCGAGTCTGGGTAGTGCACTCGTTGAGTTGATGCCAACTCGTGGAGTTCCAATATGAACTCGTTGAGTTCTATGAACAGAATGACGATTCTGCTCTCTTCTCCTTTGAATAATTCACAATTGCATCATATACAACTGAAAAACATCCTAGGCTCTGATACCACTGATGAGTTTTGTGCATAACCATAAATCTTATGTGTTCATGCAACCCTATAAACTTTGGATCTAGGTTTTCACTAGTTGAACATGCAAACATGAATACAAAAGAGAAACCCTAATATGCATCTATAATAATCGAAATTGACTTAATACTAGGGTTGAGATACATACCTCAAGTGTTATGTAGTAATAATAATTAATCCTTGTAGATCTTGAACTCTTGAAAGCAAGTGACTTAAATATGACACCTCTAATGGCTTATAAACACTCTTTGCAAGAGGATGGGAGGAGAGATGAGGAGATAACACCACAATTTTGGCTATGCTAGGGTTAGGCTCTTTATATACTTATGGTTGCTTACGCCCAAAGCTAGGGTTTACAGGTGGAAACCCTAATTTCTTGCTTAAGTCCTAAGCAGCCTATGGACTCCTCTTCTAGAAGCCTTGGACGAAAACTTATAGGGCCTCCCTATAATTTTTGTCCACTCCTATCTAAGGAGTCCAAAATCCCTATTTCACCACTATCAATTAATTGCAAAACAACCACTGTACTTTTAATTAATTCATTTGATCCCAAAATTAATTCCAAATTAATTTATGATTAAATATTAATTAAATAACATGATTTCTACTTAATATATTATTCTCATAATATATTAATAAATCATTTATATCAATTGATTATTCCAAATAATAAATTCAACTTCTCTCCAAAAATCATATTGTCAAGTTCCAAGAGTGAACGCAACCCAAAATCACTATGCTTCTATCAATTCAAGTATATACCAATTATAGCTATGGGCTTAAACACCTAATCCAACACCTTCTTCCACACAGCTTGGAACAAGATTTCGACACCTGGCACCGGAACGCCCCGTGTTCAGACCTTGAATGCCCCGCGTTCGTGAGATTTCCAGCCTATAAATAAAAGGTGCAAATCACCTTTTTTCTCACACATTTCTCAACCATTCTCTCTCAAATACCCCTACACCCTCTAAGCCTTTCCCTAGCACCTCCTAGGTGTTAGTAGTGAGTCCCAGAGTTCCAGAAGGCCCTGAGAAGAAGATCTTTCGGCTCAGAAGTTCTGCCCATGCAGAACCCGGTTCCTCGCTAAACCCCCTTGTAAGTGAGTTATGCTTACCATACTTTAAGTATAAATTATGTTTAAGTTCATTATCGTTATTATCAACCTATAAAAAAGAATTATCAATGATTCCAATTCATTATAATGATTGATCTACTTATGGGGATGATGTTTAGGCTGTGATTTAGTGATGTGTTTAAAGTGGGATTTCCAAACAGTATATACTTCGTATACCAAACGGACCCTACCTCCGATATGATCCTACCTGGTTATTCCTAACTTGATAGATCATGAAATAAGACTAAAAACTTAGTGATAATAATGTTGGATTAGGTGTCTAAGCTCATAACTATAATTGGTATGTACTTGAATTGATAGCAGCACAGTCTTTTTGGGTTGCCCTCAAACCTAGCAACCGGATAAGGAAATTATGAAAGGAGAGATATTAATTTATTATAAGATTAATAAATTAATATAAATGAATTTAGTAATATATTAAAAGATTAATATATTAATTAGAAATCATTATGTTTAATTAATATTTAACCAGAAATTAATTAGAATTAATTTTGGGGTTAAAAGAATTAATTACAAAGTGCAGGGACTAGTTTGCAATTATCTAATAGTTGAGTGGAAGGCTCTAGAACCCCCTTGGAAGAGGGTGGACGAAATCTTTAGGGGAAACCCTAATAATTTTGTCCATAGGGGCTTGGTAAAGTGTAACGCCTGTGTTTACGGGCTTGCCATTTTTAGCAATGTAATAGTCTAGGTTAACCTTTGTAACCCGTTTTGAAATAATAAGATTGTATTATTTGAGTATTATGTGATTTGTGCTTAATTGCTTAATTATGTGGTTTGATTAATTAAGAATAAAAAATAAGCGTCAAAATTTAAGTGTAAAATAAACTTGATATCTTTGGTTAATGTTGTAGTAGTTGAAACGAGGTTTCCGAATATATAAAGAACGCCCAAATCTGACTTCGTATGAGGAAGTTATGATTTATCGAAGTTTCGGCTTAGCGGTGTGCAGCCCGAAATACTCGATTTGAGATCGAGCGGTTTTTAGCCGAAGCAATCTAAACGAGGATCGAAGGTCTCGTTGTTGGTATCGAAGCGATGAAAAGTTAGGCGAGAACAGACGTCAAACGAAGAAGTTATGAATTTATAATGAAGTTTTTCTGTCCCGGCCTATTAAAAATAAATAATAAAAATAAAATTAAAATTAGCCGACGGAGTCTAAACGAAAGTTGTAAAGCGTAGTCTCACCTTCATGTGCATATAAAGAACGTCGAAAACGGAGTTCGTATGAAGAAGTTATGAATTTCCGAAGTTTATTAAATAATTTGTATTTAAATTTAATCTTTAATTCGGATGATTATCCGAAGGAGTCACCGATCTGATCCGAAGTACGCCCCGCGTACACCGAGGGATGTCGACACTCGCACTCGAGTTCTTCGGATGACGAACGCCATGACGTTTCGGAGCAGTACGCCCCGCGTACTCCGAGGCTCCAGCCTCCTATAAATAGGTGGCGAGGGTAGCCGAGTTCTTTTGCTCTTTTCTCTCTTCTCTCTCCCGTTTTACATCGATTTGTGTGCCAGAAATACCCCGAAGCCCCGGTATTATTCTCAAGCCCCGAAGCAAGTCCCGAGATCCCGAGAAGTGCGGTTCCCGAGCCGAAGCTCTGCCCGCGAGAAGTTTGATTTTTGTGAAGATCTTCCAGATCTGCTGAGGATTACTACTTCTGCAAGTCGTAGTGCTGTCTGATCATCTTCTGATCAAGTGAGTGTATACTACCTTTCATAAACACGATAATAATACAAGTATGGTTTGAGTGTATTAAGTATATTGTTGTTTATATGTGTGAATGTGTATTCACTTTCCTCTATCTCATAGATATGATTTATTCTCTATGAAATACGTGTTATGTATGTGTGTGCCTCATCTATTATGTGGAATATGTATTGATTAAAGCATGTTATACAGGTTTTTAAACTATGTATAAAAATGTATATTTTTATCTACTAATATGTTGGGTAGAACATGGGTAGATAGTTGGTGTGTAATAAACAGATGAGAGGCCTCGTTGTTGTTTGATTTAGTCATCTAGCGGAGTTTAGATGACGACCACGGACTTTTCTAGACAGTCTTGTGGAAACATTAGCAGGTTCGCCACCTGTAGGTGTTAATGAACTTGGGTGTTCATTCGCTGTACTCCATCCCCCTCATGGTTGCCTTATTTGACTTATATTGCTGAGGAACCCCCGAAGCATGTGTTGTCGCCCCGATGAAATATTCTTAGACTAGGCCCTTATGTTAGTTGTTTTAGGGACATAAAGTGAGAATAACAGGAATGGGTAATTGGGTTATTGTTGGTTGGTGGAAATTAAATATGATTATTTATTGTGGGTTGAAAACCCTATATGCTCACCAGGCTCCCAAGCCTGACCCACTCAGTTTTAATTTGTATTACAGGAAGTGGCGCGAGGGCATAAGATGGATGAACCATCAAGTTGTTTTGTTTACAAGTCTGTATATGTATATATTTGTTGAATGACTTGTAATGTTATCGTTTATGCTTATTGGTCTGTATCGGAACATGACACCCCGAGTTTTGATTATATAATGAAAAATACATTTCTTTTATGAAATGCTTTGGTAAACATTGTTTTATCATGTTTTGTTTTTGGGAACAAATTCCGCAACTCTTTCAAATCAAAAGGATTTACTCTGAAATTATTTTTAAAGCATAAATGAAAATCGGTCTTTTCTGGCCGAGATTTTGGGGATGTCACATAAAGGCCCTTGGGTTTGCTTAGGCCCTAAGCAAAGGATAACTAGGGTTTCCCTTAAACCCTAGATCCCTCAGCTATATAAGGAGCCTCCTGGTTCACATTTTGGTCACACTTTCTTTTGAAGAAACCCTAAGGCCGAGATTTTGCATACTCCCTCTCCCCTCTCTCTTCTACTTTCCTTCTTGCTAGTTCGGGTGTGATTCCATTAGAGGCATTACACTTGTGGTGCTAAGCTTCCAAGAAGATCAAGATCAAGATTAAGGGAATTGTCAATTGTTTGCTATAACAATTGAAAGGTATGTAACTCCTAACCCTAGTTTACTATTTTTCGAAAATAGCCTCCTCCTCTAGGGTTCTTATTTTGCAATTCAAAGTTGTATGTTCAATAGTTAAAACATAGATCCAAAGTAGGTTGCATGTGAACTTAGGAATTGTTTTTCTAGTTTATTTATTTTACCTAAAACCCATTAGTGGTACCAGAGCCATTGTTTGTTTTAAATTGAATTGCTATAATTTTTGAATTGCAAATTAGGGTTTATAGCTATTAAACCCTAAAGGCCATTTTTTCAATTTTTAGGGTTGTGGATCAAAGGGTTTTCGAAAACCCTAGCCTCCAAAGAACCCTAATCGAAATTAGGGTTAGGGTTTTGAAAACCCTAGCCTCCTTCCTTGTGAATTTCGAAAATATGCTAGATTTTTTAGGGTTTCTTGTTTTGGATAATTGTTACTTGATTAGATTAATTGGATAATTGTCCTTACCCTAATTTTCGAAATCTAGAGGGATAAGGATTAGGATTAAATTAATTGTTTAATTTAATTGGATAATCCTTACAAGATTTAATAAATTAATTAAAAGTTAATTAATAGATAAATATTAAATCTAATTAATTGGTTTATTTAAATTTAAAATTTAATAGTTTAAATTTCGAAATTTATATAAACCCTTGGAGTTTTAAAATGTTTTAAAACACACCTTATATATATTATAATTAAAAGTCTAATGTTATATATGTATAAGATTACGGTCAGTCAAATCGCTAGTATGCCTCATTCACGAAGCTAATCTATAAGGGGGTATAAGGAAACTGCCTATAAAATGGTAGTTGAATGGGTGTCCACTCTCACCCACCGCTTCCTTGATTAGTGGAGGTTCGTTAGCAGAACGGATTTGATAGGACAACTACTTCTCATTAAAAGTATAATGCTATTAAAGAAAGTACTAGAACATTATTTTTAAAATCCCAACTCTAGTTACTTTAGGGAAAATGTGAAAAGTATGCTAATCCATGAAATTGCACATTATGCTTTATTGGTCGTTAGTGGAGCGTGTGTGGTTAACCAGCACACTAAAAGGTACTAATAAAGAGTAGTAATGGGTATCTTATAATTATCATTTTGATGGAGCGTGTGTGGTTTACCGGCACATCAATAGTTAATGATAAAGACAATAAGATTACCAAGCACATTTGCATGGTTATTCACATCTAGTTTGTGATCCTCGGTATCCCAGTCACAAATAGTAGAACATAATCCAAGATTAAAACATGCCATTAAATAGTTTTAATGTATCTCAAAAGAATTAGGAATTTCACTTCGTTTATTTTGTCTAATGGTGGAATTTGTGAATCCACCTACCTTTATGAGATTTGAACTTGGATCTCGGCATCCCATTTCTAAGTTGTAAATCGTCATAGTTGGATCCTAACCTTGATATGATATCTTTGGGTTATTATATTGAGGTGTCTTGGAATCTAACTAAAACTATCTTTCTTTTCAAATGTCTACTCCTGGAAACACTTCTGCTTCATCATCCTCCAGCCACAACTTCTCTTTACTCAACATCTGCTCCAAAGTCATTATGGATGGCTCAAACTATAACGATGGGATGCGCAACATCAAGATGGTGCTTAGATTCGAGGACAAAGAGTATGTCCTTGAAAAGGATCTCAAAGAACTTGATGAGTCCAAAGCCACTCCCGAAGAGTATGCTGCCCACAAGAAGCACTATGATGATGCTACCAAAGTGGCATGCATCATGGTCGCAACCATGTCCCCGGAACTGCAGAGGTACTATGAGGACTACTGGCCTTTTGAGATGAACACGGACCTTATGGAAAAGTACCATAAGCGAGCTCGTCAAGAAAAGTTTGAAGTAGTCAAGTCACTCATGGCTTGCAAGATGAAAGAGGGGGAATCGGTTGTATCTCATGTGCAAAGAATGCAACGCTACATAGAGCGTTTGGTCAAGCTCAACATTTACTTCGATGAGGAATTGGCCATTGACATGGTCTTGAACTCATTTCTTGATTGTTATGGTCAGTTTATCTTAACTTACCATTTGAACAACACTGAGCAGACATTGGCCCAATTGCACAACTTGTTGCAGACAGCTGAGGCAGGGATGAAGGGTAAAAGTATACCCTCCACACCTGCAAGTGCCCCTGTCTTGGCCATTGGGCAGGGAAAGGGGAAGAAGAGGAAAGGTCCTCCCAAGCAAAACTGGAAGAGCAAGGCTCAAGCTGTGTCATCTAGTAATGGCCCAAAAGCTAAGCCCAATGGTTCCACTCCCCATGTTTCTGATCCAAAAGAGGCCATTTGCTTTTACTGCAATCAAAAGGGGCATTGGAAGAGATCTTTCCCACAATATCTGCAAGATATCAAGGATGGAAAAGTGAAGCCATCCTCGGCAGGTATTTACACTATTTCTGCTAATAACTCATTATCTTCTCGTTCATGGGTCCTTGATACAGGATGTGGTTTTCATATCTGTTCTGATTTGCAGGGGCTAAGGGAAAGTGAGGAGATAGAGCATGGAAGGATAAACTTGATCATGGGGAACAGAAAGTCTTCACCAGTTACCAAGATCGGAGTTTATCAACTTTTGCTCAGTAATGATGTTAGATTAGATATAATAAATTGTTGCTATTCGTCTGAGATGACGAGAAACATTATTTCATTTCATGAATTGTTCAAACATAGTTTTAAATATTCTTTTAATGATTTGAATGGTTCAATTTCTGTTTATAAGAATGGTGTTTTATGTTTGAAGCTTTACCTTGTGATGGTGTGTATGAAACAGTGACTTGTTGTAACAACGTAAATTTCAAGACAAAATTTTCATTTAAAAAAAAATCATTTTAATCTTAGAACACTTGTTTAAAATCTCATTCATAATTGAATTACAAAACATAGCTTCATTTTCACTTGCATAGAAAACCAGGATCCTCTAAAATATGACTCTTTCTCTGGTGTGTACAATCAAGCCGGTGTCATCCCGTGATACTGAAAGAAACCTGAAAACAACATAACACAAAACACTGTAAGCATGAAGCTTAGTGAGTTCCCCAAAATACCACACACATAACACATATAAGCCACTCGAGGCCATAACTCTATGGGTCCGTACACCCAAACTCTGTGAACCCTCAGGTTCTAACTCTGTGAACCTTCCGGTTCTAACTCTAGGATCCCTTCGGTACCAACTCTGAAAACATGCACCGCATAAATCACATAGAAATAATGCAGTACAACACATAGCATACACATAACATACACACACTAACACATAGCTCTGATTACCTACTCAAGGTAAAGTATAGTTAGAAGACTCACCTGGCAAGCAGAAAGCAGATATCTCCATACTTGAATCCCGAACTCGCCACCGCCTAACACGTAAGGCAAAACTCTCATGACTATAACTCTCGAGACTAGAATCAATCCTCTCAATGCACCCTCTTAAGGGTAAAAGAATATTTTACCCCTCTCTTGGCCCAAAGGCCACATCGCTGACCAAACCCTAAAAGTCAACGGTCAACCGTTGGTCAAAATCAAAGTCCTCAATCAAAGTCAACCCCTGACTGACCCTACTCGCCGAGTCAACCCTATGACTCGCCCAGTTCCTATAATCAGAACTTCACTCAATCCGCGACCTAACTCACCGAGTCACTCCGAGACTCGCCGAGTCCAACAACTCTGAGTCCACTCGCACACAACTCACCGAGTCATCCCTTGACTCGCCGATTCTCGACTCAACCAGGGAATATCGGGACTCTTCGACAAGACTCGCCGAGTCCAAGAACAGACTCGCCGAGTCTAAGACTATCATCAACCTACTCGCCGAGTTGTTCATACAACTCGCCGAGTTCCAGGCCATCTTCATCCAACTCGCCGAGTTGTTCTTCCAACTCGCCGAGTCCCAGCTCATCTTCAAGCAACTCATCGAGTCCGCTCATGTGACTCGCCGAGTACCACCGGTCTGAATCCACTCAGAAGCATTCCAGGCCATGCAAATGATCCAAAACATAGATCTAGTCTCATACAACTCATCCATCACGTAAAGTGGCAAACTTTACGTGAATCCAAGGAGATCTAGGCCTTATTCACTTATAACTAGGGTTTGGGACATGCAAGCTTCACTAAACAGTCCAACACAGGGACTTTCATGCTCTCTAATTCTTCTCCACTTTAGATCCGAGGTAGCAACCTCAGATCTAACCTCTAGACTTCCAATTTCATCCATAGACAAGATCCCACAAACCCTAAAATGAAGAAATAACATACAATCAGTCCAAGAACGAGATATTACCTCCAATGGACGCCCCAACTGCAATAAAATTCGAATCCAAGCAAAGCCCCTTGCCCCAAGCCTTCAATCTCACAAGATTCCTTCAACAAACTCCTCCAATGCTCCAAATACGCTCCAATCTTCTTCAATCACACTTTCTAGGGTTTCTGGACTTCAAGAGGGAATAAAGAGGCTGGGGGAAGGATATAATGTTCTTTAAATAGGGCTCAACCCCGAGAATTAGGGCTTTCTCCACACAGTGCCTACTCGCCGAGTCCATCCCATCGACTCGCCGAGTCAGCTGCTTAACACGCGACCAAGCCGCGACTCGACTCGCCGAGTCCATCCATGGACTCGCCGAGTCGCTCTTTCCCAAATAACTCTTTTAGCCCTTCAACTCTACTCTTGCTATTCCGGGATGTTACAATTCTCCCCCACTTATATTAGGCTTCGCCCTCGAAGCCTACAGCGACTCAACTCCAAGGATATTCCCACAACGCTCCACCGGGCCTTAACCGGCCCAGGTCTCTCAAGGCATAAATATCGAAACTCGAACATAATTTCCCCTCCTTCACGGTGTCCTGATCACCATCTCGAACCGGGCATCGACTGTACCCCTGATCATCACTCTCAATAACCAAGAATTACCCAAGATGCAACTCTGCTCTAATTCTCAACGATCACTCGACCCATAAGGGTTAGGAAACCATGAACCACCGGATCCCCGATCCAAAGCCCACTTTATCCATTCCGGAACGACTGAGAGACCCATTCTCACTCTCAGAGCAACTCTCACGAGTTCTCCTCTTGCAATCACATACACATGCTGAACTAGCCCCAACACCCACAGGTTGGAAGACCCGATACACTGATGATATCCTCAAACATCCCCCCCAGGATGAACCACTGATACATACCCAATACCCTGATCAGAATCACACTGAGAGTCCAGGATTCTCTCTCTGGATCCTTTCCGAGCCTCCTGGCTCTACACCCGTGGAATCCCTTCCGCGTCCTCAGTAGACATCTCATCAAGATGTCATTCCATACCACCATAACAGACATAGCGTTCAACCCTCATACTCTAAATCATCCATTCACACTACTACCTTCACTTCCGTGAACCAACACTTCCCCCCCCCCCTGGGGTTACATACCTTTGTCTTCCCTTACCTAGGGAAATCCACTTGACAACCTTGCCACTACTCCATGTATCGCACATGCTCTGGATCTGCTCGCAAGGACTATCGGGTCCATGCGTTACCTCTCCTCAGCAAATGAGGGTCCGACACCACCTCCTATACAACAGCTCAAAGGGCGGCATACCAATGCACTAATGATGGCTGTTGATATAGGACAACTCAACCAGGGATAATTACGTGTCGCAGCTTCCTCCGAAATCTAATACACATGCCCGAAGCATGACTTCGAGCGTCTGAATCGCTCACTCGCTCTGGAGTGTCCTCAGACAACCTCATGATAAGCTCTAGCTCATTCTCATATCCCTCTTCGAGACTGAGCACCAGGTTAGCTTTTGACTCCACAGCTGAGCCTCCAAAAGTCACCCATAACATGATCCAGACATCTCACTAACCTTTTCCCCGTGACCACTCTCCTTGCCCAGTGACACGCAAGTCACGAAATCCTCTTTTCCTCATGCAAGAAGAATACGATCCAATTGAGGATCGTCTCAGCTCTGATCTCCGGTTTCTGCTGCGCATATCCCTTGCGCATCTCACCGCATCTCCCAATAGAGACGGGGACCCCAGTCTCCCCCCCGATTCAACATCCAAGCTCCTAAGACTCAATACTAGGGCTACTCAAACCCAAAACTCTTCCACATCATACACTACTCGGAAAACATTCCAACATCACATTCTTTTGCCATCTAGTGAGTACTGCGACTCCACGCAGTATCACAACACCCTCTGAATAGTGAGTACTACGGCTCCCCGCAGTATCACAACACCCTCTGACTTGTGAGTACTACGGCTCCCCGCAGTATCACACACCCTCTGACTAGTGAGTACTACGGCTCCCCGCAGTATCACAACACCCTCTGACTAGTGAGTACTACGGCTCCCCGCAGTATCACAACACCCTCTGACTCCACTAGCTCGTGCTCCGCAGTCTCTTATCAGTGGCTACCCATACTCGACTCGAATATCCATCACAGACTCTGGAGGCAATCAACATAACAAATGCCCACCGTTGTGAAAATCCACTCTCTCAAATAATCTCCCTGGATGCCCATACTCGAAGGGCTCCCACTAGATCCATAGATATTTGATATACCACAAGTCGATTCAATTCAAGATTCACGAGTAACTCCGAAATAAAGATATCATACCCGGATATCTCAGAATACCCCAACAGAACATCACAAGATCCTGCCACAACCACTGATCTCCTGCCCCAAGCATCATATAGACACAATAATACATTTCCTCTGAACCCCAAAATTAGATCTGCATTTTCCAAATTGTAATCTCGGTGTATCCAATTTCTCAATTGGAATACAAGAAAACGCTAACGCTACTAAATACGCTGATAATTTCCCCGAACCCATTTTCCACCGCTCAAAATCCAAACAAGGATACACATACCGACCCGGGAGTTGGCTGCCTAATCATTCCCTATCTACTTGCAACAACACCAAACACCTGCCGTGGAGACATTCATCCTTCTCATCAAGTACTTCCCGCATTAACTCACTCTGACCCCTTTCCTCGATCACCGACATCTCTGGTCTCATGATTTCTTACAGCATGTCTCTATACTCCACTTATAACTACTCTTGACAAATCTCTGCTTTCTTACATACTGTACCCGGTTCTCCCCCACTTACGGTTCGAACCATCACCAATTAGCACAAAACCAACCCACAACTATTTTTCACCAGCGAAATCGCACCTGCCCCAGGAAAGTGCTACACAACGCCCGATAATTCCCCCTTAATGAAATCAATCAACCTCCTATACTCTGAACCTCTGATAAACTCCTCAAGAACTTCTCATCACGACTGCCTCTAGTCGTTCCAAATCTCATACCAATCTAGCACTAAGCATCTCAACTGCTCAATAACATCCCTGGCTCATAGACTGAACCGCAAAATCATCGTACTTCTCACCTCAACTCATCAACCAACGCTCCAACACCGGAATCGTCCCAAGGACAGGGACCCACTCCCAACATAGATGAAAACTCTCTGCACTGCAAAACTCGACTGAACTCCCCACTGATACCACTACAACACATCCTACTATTCTCAAATAGGTGTGGTGTGGTCCTCGACTACCTCAGTCCCAACTGACTGTCTGCTCATGATAAGTCACTGCCTCGCGGCACACATGCTACCTGATACTCTGGGAGAAATCATCACCGATAACGACCTGCAGGGTTTACCCCCAAACCCAAAACTAAAACATCAGGCCTCTCGTGTCTTGCACACGAACATAAATAGCACCACCCACATAGAAGGTGACCTCTCCTCTATCATCTGATTGCTCAACTCAGACCGAAATTCTCCTCTCCCTCTAACTCCTTACCAAAATACTCTGATAGGCACTCGACTTCCCTCTCGAGGGGCGCCTCTCCAAACTCAATCATGGCCTACAGGCCTAAAACCCATAGCGTCCAATCTTTACCTCATCAATCATGACCGGATAACAAGACAATCACAAGCATCATTCACTACGAACCATGGTACTCATCCCATGACATCCCTTCTCAATATGCTCCGGTGTATGGTACCCGAACCATAGCATCACTCCTCAATCTGCTCCGATGTATGGTACTCAACCATAACATCACTCCTCAATCTGCTCCGATGTATGGTACTCGAACCATAACATCACTCCTCAATCTGTTCCGATGTATGGTACTCGAACCATAACATCACTCCTCAATACGCTCATTAGAATCTTCAGAATACTCCCTGTATCAAGTATGGGTCCTCTGCTTTCAGTAGTACGGGCCCATACTACCTGCCACATCTACCCATACTTTCCACACGGACTATCCCGGAGCTCCTAAGTAGCTGCTCGACCTTCTAGTTGACCAATTCCGCCGCGCGCTCGCTCGCTCGCGAAATTCTCTACCCTGCCAGTGCACTCATCTGGCTAAGGTTACTCCCTAGGCTCTTCCCAGATTCCAACACTTCTCTGCCATCAGCTGCTGAAGAGCTCCTAATGATGCCAGCCATCTACCTCCTGAATATCGTCATATTCGCTTGGTAGCTGACTCCCATCATCGAGAGTTCCACAAAGCACGAAGCAAGCAGCATTCGAGCATCGAATAATATATATGACTCACTCTGGGTGATAACTCCGCTTGCTCTACTCCTCCTCGGAAGTACCACCGAACTCTGCAACTCTTCCCCTCGCGGGCTCTAACTAATCTTTCTCCAAGTACCACAGTACTCATCTAGGTATCTCCCCTAGATTACTCCTCTACTCAAATCCCTTAAAGGATTCCAATCAAATATCCTCACTCATCACATACTCAAAAGTACATCGCATATCATAGAAATTCCTAGGCTAAGGCATCACAAATCAGGCCACTCTAGTCCTAATATATGGAATACCTAGCCTGTCTCTAGCATGCAATAATATCTCATAAAGTGCATCATAATATCTCATAACACAAGAGTAAGGGTATTTTGGGAAATCACCGTTCGGGCTCTGGCTGATTGTACACACTGCTCTTTCTCATTTTCTCTTTGAACTCTTATTCGCTTTAGAAAATTATTTCTTTGAAAACCTTTCTCACTTCCTCAGTTTGAGTCCAGAATTACCCGAAGGCGCATCCGAATTCCTCAAACCAAGGCTCTGATACCAACTTGTAACACCGTAAATTTCAAGACAAAATTTTCATTTAAAAAAAAAATCATTTTAATCTTAGAACACTTGTTTAAAATCTCATTCATAATTGAATTACAAAACATAGCTTCATTTTCACTTTCATAGAAAACCAGGATCCTCCAAAATATGACTCTTTCTCTTGTGTGTACAATCAAGCCGGTGCCGTCCCGTGATACTGAAAGAAACCTGAAAACAACATAACACAAAACACTGTAAGCACGAAGCTTAGTGAGTTCCCCAAAATACCACACACATAACACATATAAGCCACTCGAGGCCATAACTCTATGGGTCCGTACACCCAAACTCTGTGAACACTCAGGTTCTAACTCTGTGAACCTTCCGGTTCTAACTCTAGGATCCCTTCGGTTCCAACTCTGAAAACATGCACCGCATAAATCACATAGAAATAATGCAGTACAACACATAGCATACACATAACATACACACACTAACACATAGCTCTGATTACCTACTCAAGGTAAAGTGTAGTGAGAAGACTCACCTGGCAAGCAGAAAGCAGATATCTCCATACTTGAAGCCCGAACTCGCCACCGCCTAACACGTAAGGCAAAACTCTCATGACTATAACTCTCGAGACTAGAATCAATCCTCTCAATTCACCCTCTTAAGGGTAAAAGAATATTTTACCCCTCTCTTGGCCCAAAGGCCACATCGCTGACCAAACCCTAAAAGTCAACGGTCAACCCTTTGTCAAAATCAAAGTCCTCAATCAAAGTCAACCCCTGACTGACCCTACTCGCCGAGTCAACCCTATGACTCGCCGAGTTCCTATAATCAGAACTTCACTCAATCCGCGACCTAACTCGCCGAGTCACTCCGAGACTCGCCGAGTCCAACAACTCTGAGTCCACTCACACACAACTCACCGAGTCATCCCTTGACTCGCCGATTCTCGACTCAACCAGGGAATATCGGGACTCTTCGACAAGACTCGCCGAGTCCAAGAACAGACTCGCCGAGTCTAAGACTATCATCAACCTACTCGCCAAGTTGTTCATACAACTCGCCGAGTTCCAGGCCATCTTCATCCAACTCGCCGAGTTGTTCTTCCAACTCGCCGAGTCCCAGCTCATCTTCAAGCAACTCGTCGAGTCCGCTCATGTGACTCGCCGAGTACCACCGGTCTGAATCCACTCAGAAGCATTCCAGGCCATGCAAATGATCCAAAACATAGATCTAGTCTCATACAACTCATCCATCACGTAAAGTGGCAAACTTTACGTGAATCCAAGGAGATCTAGGCCTTATTCACTTATAACTAGGGTTTGGGACATGCAAGCTTCACTAAACAGTCCAACACAGGGACTTTCATGCTCTCTGATTCTTCTCCACTTCAGATCTGAGGTAGCAACCTCAGATCTAACCTCTAGACTTCCAATTTCATCCATAGACAAGATCCCACAAA
Organism: Lactuca sativa; assembly: GCF_002870075.4. Lineage (NCBI taxonomy): Eukaryota > Viridiplantae > Streptophyta > Magnoliopsida > Asterales > Asteraceae > Lactuca > Lactuca sativa. The sequence continues at coordinate 153,852,052 of NC_056629.2, forward strand.
CTCTAAAATGAAGAAACAACATACAATCAGTCCAAGAACGAGATATTACCTCCAATGGATGCCCCAACTGCAATGAAATTCGAATCCAAGCAAAGCCCCTTGCCCCAAGCCTTCAATCTCACAAGATTCCTTCAACAAACTCCTCCAATGCTCCAAATACGCTCCAATCTTCTTCAATCACACTTTCTAGGGTTTCTGGACTTCAAGAGGGAATAAAGAGGCTGGGAGAAGGATATAATGTTCTTTAAATAGGGCTCAACCCCGAGAATTAGGGCTTTCTCCACACAGCGCCTACTCGTCGAGTCCATCCCATCGACTCGCCGAGTCGGCTGCTTAACACGCGACCAAGCCGCGACTCTACTCGCCGAGTCCATCCATGGACTCGCCGAGTCGCTCTTTCCCAAATAACTCTTTTAGCCCTTCAACTCTACTCTTGCTATTCCGGGATGTTACACTTGTGTTGATCGCTTAGGAAACAGTGTACTTAATATTGACTTGTCTAATAGTGTAGACAAGACATGCTTGTGGCATTGTCGTCTTGGACACATTAACAAGAAACGCATACCCAACTCCAAAAGGATGGAGTGTTGTAATTATTTGACCTAAAATCAGATGATATGTGTGAGTCTTGTCTTTTGGGAAAGATGACAAAATCACCATTCACAGGGTCTTGTGAAAGAGGTGAAGGTCTGTTGGAACTCATACACACAGATGTGTGTGGGCCCTTCAGATCAACCACAAGGGATGCTAATCGATTCTATGTGACTTTCACTGACGATTATAGCAGATATGGTTACATCTACTTGATCAAACATAAGTCAGAAACCCTTGAAAAGTTCAAAGAGTTTAAGAGTGAAGTCAAAAAGCAATTGGGCAGAAAGATAAAGATACTTAAATCCGATAGAGGCGGGGAGTATCTTAGTATCGAGTTCAACGACTATCTGAAAGAATGTGGGATAGTCTCACAATTGACTCCTCCTAGGACACCACAGTTAAATGGTGTAGCTGATAGGCATAATCGAACTTTGTTAGACATGGTTCGTTCTATGATGAGTCGTGCCTCGCTTCCTATTCACTTCTGGGGGTATGCCTTAGAGACAGTCGCCCACATCCTTAATCTTGTCCCTACAAAGAAGGTTGCCAAAACACCTCACGAAATATGGACAGGGAAAGTTCCCTCGTTCGCACATATTAAAGTCTGGGGTTGTGAAGCTTTCGTAAGACGAGAGACTCACGACAAGCTAGCAGCTAGAAGTGAGAAATGTGTTTTCATTGGTTACCCAAAGCAGTCTTTTGGATATTTGTTCTACAGACCTAGTGAGAACGTGGTGTTTGTAGCTCGAAGAGGAGTCTTTCTGGAAAGAGAGCTCATATTCAAAGAGGACAGTGGGAGTACCATTGACCTTGAAGAGATTCAAGAGTCAACCAATGAAGGAACCTTAGATGACACTAGCACTCAACCAGAGGAAACGGTTCCTGTTGAACCGGTTGATAAATCATTACCTCTTCGAAGATCCACTAGGGTGAGTGTGCCACCTGAGTTGTAGAGTTTTCATATTACTTCAGATGGTGACACATTCATAAGTGACAGAACACTGGTAAACTTAGATGAAACAGTCACTTATAAGGAAGCAATGGCAGGCCCAGAGGCTTCCAAGTGGAAAGAGGAAATGGACAGCGAGATTAAGGCCATGTATGACAATCAAGTTTGGAATTTGGTTGATAGTGCACCAAGTCGTAAGACAGTTGGGTGCAAATGGATCTTCAAGAAGAAGACAGACATGGATGGGAATGTGCATACATTCAAGGCTCGACTGGTTGCAAAAGGTTTCACTCAAACCCTAGGGGCTGACTATGACGAGACTTTTTCGCCAGTAGCTAAGATTAAATCTATTAGGATATTGCTCGCCATAGCTGCCTTTCATGACTATGAAATCTGGCAGATGGATGTCAAGACTGCCTTCCTTAACGGGAAATTGGTTGAGGATGTTTACATGAGTCAGCCAGAGGGTTTTATTGATGCAAAGCTTCCCAATAAAGTATGCAAGCTTAAGAAATCCATTTATGGATTGAAAAAAGCATCTCGCAGCTGGAATCTTTGATTCCATGAGAAAGTCAAAGAGTTTGGTTTCTCTAGAAGTGAAGATGAGTTTTATGTGTATATCAAGGTTAGTGGGAGTATAGTAACTTTTTTGGTGTTATATGTTGATGACATATTACTCATTGGTAACGACATTCCAACCTTGAATGAAGTTAAGTCTTGGCTTGGAAAGTGTTTTGCCATGAAAGACCTTGGAGAAGCCGCCTATATTCTTGGGATTAGAATATTGAGAGGTAGAAAGAAGAGACTAATTTGACTTAGTCAGAGCACATACTTAGATAAGGTACTAAAGAGGTTTAGTATGGAAAATTCCAAGAAGGGAGAGCTACCTATCCAGAGCAATACCAAATTAAGTGAGACTCAATGCCCGAGTACGCATGAGGAAATAGAGGACATGAGTCGTGTACCTTATGCTTCCGCTGTCGGATCGATCATGTACGCTATGACATGTACTCGCCTTGATGTGGCCTTTGCTTTGAGCATGGTCAGTCGCTATCAGGGAAACCCATGTAGAGCTCATTGGATAGCCATAAAGAATATACTCAAGTATTTGCAAAGGACGAAGGATTGGGTCCTTGTGCTTGGTGGCAATAATACCTTGAGAGTAGATGGTTACAGTGATGCCATCTTTCAGACGGATAGAGATAACTTCCATTCTCAGTTGGGCTAGGTATTTTTACTAAATGGAGGAGCAGTTACTTGGAAGAGTTCCAAGCAAGATACGGTGGCTGATTCTACTTGTGAATCAGAATACATAGTAGCAAGTGAAGCGTCGAAAGAAGCAGCTTGGTTGAGGAACTTCATCGGGGATCTCGGAGTTGTTCCAACCATCCAGGAGCTTATGGAACTGTTCTGCGATAATGAAGGAGTGGTTGCCTTGACAAAGGAACCCAGAGATCATGGTAAAACTAGACATATCGACAGAAAGTACCATTTCATCAGACATAGAGTAGAAGAAGGCCATCTTATAGTGAAGAGGGGGTCATCTGAAGATAACCCAATAGATCCCCTCACAAAGGGTCTGAGTAGGGCTAAGCATATTCAACATGCTTGGAGCATAGGACTGAAAGATGATATTAGTTTTAGTAGTTAGATTAGTTTTGTGCTGAAACTTGTAAGAAAGTAAATGTAATTGACTTTTGGTGATTAAATAATAAAGTATTATTTATAAGTTTGGGTTCTAACTTTTGTCAATTGTTTATTATTGTGTTTCGTTTTTGCATATTATTCAAACTCCACAGTCGCTCGTACTTTTGGAAGTAAGTAGTGAATCAAGACTGTCATGAACTGGATTGTAGATTGTCTAAGGATAGACATGGCAATAGATTTGCTGCAACGTTCATGAGTACTCAGAAATTGAGATTTGAGTATTGGATAAACCCTTGCTCAGAGTATTACTCCATGGAATTCATCACGAGTAATACTGAGACGATAATATCCTATAATCTTGAAAAGAAGATATATGAGTTGTAATTTACAAGTCGGTCATGCATTGGTGATACGAAAACACATCAGTAACTTGGTGTTATAAAACGTATTGTCATGTATAATTTGATGAGTAAAAGATACAAGCATATGACTCAACGTTTATTAGTTCCTTTTGCCCTAACCGGAAAAGCGATATTTGTAGGCCCCTCGATGACTTGGTGTTGACTTATGTGTTGGGCCCAGCCAGGACTAAACTGATGTGTTCAATTAGAAGTCCTACATCATCACAAATCAGGAATCGGGAAACATAAATTCTGGACAAAGAGGTTGATTGCATTCCATGTCTTTTGTCTAGGAATATCTAGCAGAACGAAGGATTATATGATCACTTATCTTTGGACACGTAACTGACTGGGTCAGAGTTCGGCAGCAGCTTTTGGAAGCTACAATTTGCTGGTCAAATTTAGAAGGCATACTAGCAATTATAGTTACAGACTTATCCAAGTGGGAGACTGTTGGATTAGGTGTCTAAGCCCATAACTATAATTGGTATGTACTTGAATTGATAGCAGCACAGTCCTTTGGGGTTGCCCTCAAACCTAACAACCGGACAAGGAAATTATGAAATGAGAGATATTAATTTATTATAAGATTAATAAATTAATATAAATGAATTTATTAATATATTAAAAGATTAATATATTAATTAGAAATCCTTATGTTTAATTCATATTTAACCAGAAATTAATTAGAATTAATTTTGGGGTTAAAAGAATTAATTACAAAGTGCAGGGACTAGTTTGCAATTATCTAATAGTTGAGTGGAAGGCTCTAGAACCCCCTTGGAAGAGGGTGGACGAAATCTTAGGGGAAACCCTAATAATTTCGTCCATAGGGGCTTGGTAAAGGCCCTTGGGTTTGCTTAGGCCCTAAGCAAAGGATAACTAGGGTTTCCCTTAAACCCTAGATCCCTCAGCTATATAAGGAGCCTCCTGGTTCACATTTTGGTCACACTTTCTTTTGAAGAAACCCTAAGGCCGAGATTTTGCATACTCCCTCTCCCCTCTCTCTTCTACTTTCCTTCTTGCTAGTTCGGGTGTGATTCCATTAGAGGCATTACACTTGTGGTGCTAAGCTTCCAAGAAGATCAAGATCAAGATTAAGGGAATTGTCAATTGTTTGCTATAACAATTGAAAGGTATGTAACTCCTAACCCTAGTTTACTATTTTTCGAAAATAGCCTCCTCCTCTAGGGTTCTTATTTTGCAATTCAAAGTTGTATGTTCAATAGTTAAAACATAGATCCAAAGTAGGTTGCATGTGAACTTAGGAATTGTTTTTCTAGTTTATTTATTTTACCTAAAACCCATCAAATAATACTAGGTTTTGTCAAAGGAAAAGACAATTGTTAGAAGCGAAGCGCTGCCCGAATTTTGAGTCGTCACTTTAACAAGTGACTGCATAGTTACTTTCATCTTACACATAGATATGAAGTATTTAATATTAATACATGCTATATGTGCTTATTATCTGTGATTCCTGATATCTATGCTAGATAAACGATTTATACACGTTTTACGTGATTTAAACTATATATGTATTTTTATACCTATAAATATATTGGGTAAAGATGGGTAGATGAATGATGAGAGATGAAAGATGATATAGATGTTGAGAGGTGAAATATAATGAGAAGCCTTGACTTTAAAGTTGATCCAGTCGTCTAGCAGAGTATAGATTACATCCACGGACTATTCTAGACAGTCTAGTGGAACGGTAGCAGGCTCGCAACCTGTAGGTGTTTTTGAAATACGTGTTCACCAGATGTACTCTAATAACCATGGTGTAACGACCTAATTTTCAAAGTAAAATTTTCATTTTTAGAGTAGTCAAACATATTTACATACATTAAGAAACCCAGTTATAATGGTTTTCAAAACATAAGTCAAATACAACTTTTATTCCAAATATCAAAGTGTCCCATAAAATGCCTGTGAGAGAGTGCACGCCGCGCCATCACGCCTTGCCCTTTCCCTTGGGATCTGAAGTACCTGAAACCATAAACAAACTTGTAAGCATGAAGCTTAGTGAGTTCCCCAGAGCATACCCCACACACAAGCCACATAATCACTTAGCTATAAAGCTACCTCTACCACATAATGCATATCAATTAGCTATAAAAGGTACCTCTACCACATGACACACATCAATTAGCTATAAAGCTATCTCTACCATTAGCCACAAACGTTATCTCTACCCTTAGCCATAAAGGCTATCTCTACCACTAGCCCTGAAGGCTATCTCTACCGTTAGCCCTGAAGGTTATCTCTACCACTAGCTGTAAAAGCTATCTCTACCGCATATCAATGCATAGCAATTCACACACCTCTACACAACAAGTATACCAACTATCATAAAATGGACCGGCCTTGGTGCCTTAGACCCATTGGTATGGTGAGAAAACTCACCTCAAATGCAGAAGCTCCCTGAAGAAATCCTTAGATGCTGCCTTATCCACTTCCTGAACCATGAATACCAATCAACATACCCAATTAGCAATTGGTTCCCACACCATGATCCTTAATCCATGTATGGGGTAAAATGACTATTCTACCCCTGGCTCAATATGATCCAAACTAAGGCCCAAACCCCAAAACAAAACCCAACACTAAGTAGGCTCTCCAAGCCCACTAGTGGTCAACCAATGGCCCAATTTGCTCAATTGGGCCCAATCCATCTAATGGGCCTTACCCTAAGTCCACACATTTTCCAGGCCCAAAACATCTGACTCCTAATGGCCCACTAAGGCCCAAAAACCCAAAATTCACTGTTTGGTCCAACCCGGGGCCCATAACTGATGAGTACACGGGGCATACTCCTATGTACATTAAGCGTACTGACTGAAGGTAGTGTACGCTACGCGTACCTGCATGTACGCCCAACGTACTTCCTCAGTTAAGCTACTTTTTTATTAAGTGCTTAATACTCGGGATTTCAATATCAAACTTCAAATCTAAGTCCATTAAGACGTCTTAAGGCACAAAGTTCGCAACTTTATGCCTTTGCATGCTTCATATGCTCCCAACAACCCATTAAGACCTTTCCAAGGGTCTTGATTCATGCATGAGGTTAGAATACTCATCAAGATTGCATTTTTATGAAGTAGATGGACCAAAGGACCTCAGATCTACTCTTCCTAAGCTCTGGAGTTGCTCAACTCCCAAGAGATAGCCCATAAGCTCATAAGAAACACCAAACAAGCCCTAACCTAGATCTCAAGCTATAAGATAACAAGGTATAAACTTTATACCATCTGAGACTTACAAATAAGCTGGAGAGCCTGGATCCAAAAGCTCTTCCCTGATTAATGAGACTCCAAGATGATCACTCTTCTTTAGGAACACTAAGATGCACTCCAAGATGGCCTTACAAGCACACACTCTCACAATTAGGGTTAAGGTTTCGAAGAGGGGTTCAAGGATGAGAAAGAGGTTGACCCTAGAGGGTGTAATGTTCTTTATATAGTGTCACACTCTAAAAATTAGGGTTTAGTGACTCTGGGCGTACGTATCCAATCACCCGCGACCATTTAATCCATCTACATTGGGCGTACTCTTGTGCGGACCGACCGGTTCAACCGGAAAGCGGTCACAAATCCGGTTCAATTAGCCTCAAAAACCTCCTATTTTTGGAACTGGAAAAAACCGTCGGTTTAATCAAAAACCGGTTAAAACCGTTTTGGTTGGACCGGTCAAAACCGGGTTTTTAAATTTAAACTTAAAAACAAAACTCAACTTTTTGGACACCCCTTAATAATAAGAGCCCAATTTAGTCAATGTGGGCCAACTTTATTGTGTAGTTAGCCCATTCTAATATGAGATATTGTGAGCACCAGGAGGATATTAAATAATGGAGGGAGACCTCCGAACTTCTTATAGTTGGTCGATGTGGGATAGCTTCCCTTTTCTTTACTTGTACAACTTTTCTTCTCTTATCATTCTTTTTTGGACCTATTCATTTTGTTTAAATAAAACGTGTCATAGTTCTTTTTAATTTGAACTCTTTAGACATCATATGGGTAAAATCTGACATGATTATATATATATATATATATATATATATATATATATATATATATATATCCGGTTTTTCTGGTTTTTGGGACCGGTCGGACCACTTGAACCATCGAACAGTTATGACGGCCGGTTCGATCTACGGTCTGGTTTTCAAAACATTACCTGGCAGTGATGGACTTCGTGCCTTTTCCTTAGGAGAAACCTTATGAATAAATAAATGAAGAATAGATGATTCTTAGGGTAGATCCTTAAGAATAAAAAAGATAATGGGGATGAGAAATTGTGTTAATTATTTGATGATTAAACATAATAATTATATTATTGTGGGTTGAAAACCCTATGTACTCACCATGTTTCCCAACCTGACCCAATCAGTTTATTTGTATCACCGGTATCGAAGCGAAGATACATTACACTGAGAGATTAAAAGAGATGTAAATCATTAATGTAAATGAATGTAAGGTCTGCATATGCTTATGTTTTTGTATTGACGATGACATCCCAATGTTTTAATATAAATAAAATACATTTCTTCGGAAATGCTCTAATAATATATTTATCATATTTTTTGGGACAAATTTCGCAATAATATTCTTCAAAAAAGATACTTTGATTTTAAAATAAGCATAAATTAAATTTTAAAATGACTGTGAGTTTGGGGACGTCACATTCTCTATCCGAGTGTCAACCATATACGCGAGATAACCCAACCACCCATGTTGTAGATATCGTCGAGCCCTGACAGCAAAACAAAAGGTTGATCCAACCCTGGTACCCACGCCATAAATAGTCAGTTCTCCCCTACTTGGGCTTCGAACCACCACCCGATGCCCCTCACAATCTATCATGGCACCAAACATGCTCAACCAATCCATCCCTACTATCACGCATACATCCCCCATCGGGATAGGGATCAAATCGATCAGTTTAGACACCCAAAAAATCTCCAAGGAACAATCCCAACAAATGCTTGATGTAGAAACCTCGTTCTCGTTGGCGATGGAAACTCGCAACAGGCACACCAACTCTCCAAGAGACATATCAAAACTCCCACTGAAGGATGAGACACAAAGGAATGACTCGCACACGATTCAAAAAGCGCAAGAGTAGGCTAGTAGTTTACTAAGAAGTTACCTAACAGATACAATCATGGCGTCCTTTGTCGTGAGTTGAAAGACACGACCCCTGGCCTTCAGAGCCTCAGTTTTCCCCTATTGTCCATTTGTAATCCTCAAAGTGGTCGGGGTTGGTGCATGCACCTGCCCGGCTGCAAGCAAAGGACATTAGGCCTTCACGTGGCTCACCTGATTGCAATGGTAACAAATCCTACTACTCGGTATTGGGGCCTACTGGCGATAATCCCTTGAAAAATTCCCCTCCTTCCTGCATTTTTGGCACCCCGTAGCTGATCGACAAAGGACCACATGAACCTTCCTACACTTTCCACAAGTACAGCCCCTTTGACCTCCAAATCGTGAAACAAAGGGCTTGAACCGTTATGCTGCAGGCCGTGGCTACACCAAATCCTGCCTCTCCTCCATGTTCTGTATCTCAATCTCAATCTCCCACCTCCGTGAGACATCCTTAAGCTCGAAGAGGATATTGTAACGTTGCGTAGACACAAACTGTCGAATCTCAATCTTGAGCATGCTCAAGTACTACGTTATTTTGGCCTGATCCGAGATAGAATACTCAAGACAAAAAAGTGTCCTTTCAGTAAACATCTTGGTGATCTCAGCGACCAACTCTGTCGGATGCCTCAAATCTTGATACTCCTAATCCAACATTTCCCTCCCCACCCGGGAAACATACTTCGTGCAAAACATCTCCGAGAAGTATCCCCAAGTAACAACAATCCTCTGCTTAGGATTGTAGGAACTGGTCACCAGGTTCCACTATTCCTTCATGCCCAGTCGAAGAAGGTTCAAGGTGCACCTGATCTTCTAATCCTCCAGACAGGAACAAGTGAAGAAATGTGGCAAAATGGCCCATAGTGACATTTTTGTAAATAACAGGTGTGGGGCAGGTATGTTGGGCGTTCATATTATACGTTGGGAATACGTGGCAAGATCCTAAACCCTAAAGTTTAGGGTTTGGACCCTATTTAAACATCCTTATGGCCTCCAAGTCTCTTCTCTCATCAGGCTACATCACTTCACTCGACCTTAGCAAACCATAGTCCCTTGTTTGAGCATTCTTGACCTTTGGTGTAACGTCCCAAATATAAGACCCAAAAATTTCATTTTTGAATTATTAAAAACCGTATCCCAAAACATCATCATAAATCCCAATTGGAACAATGTATCAATACATCATAAAATATCAGAGTTATCATGAAAATGCGGAACAATATCGTGTGTGCACTGTAATAACCCCGAGCTCTTCCCCTTTGCACTAGAAGTACCTAAAACATAAACAAAAAACCGAAAGCACGAAGCTTAGTGACTTTCACTCAAATAACACATACCACACATATCAAACATATAATGGGCCCCACCCCATGAGTGTAACGAGCCTCGGCCTAACTCGCATAACTGTCCCTGCCTACTGACTATAACGGGCCTCGCCCTAACTCGCGTAACGGGCGCCGCCCACAGATATATCGGGCCTCACCCTAACTCACACAACGGTAGGGGTGTGTATGGGGCGGTTTGGTTCGGTTATTGGTCAAAACCGAACCATAACCATTATGATTGGTTAATGCATTTTGTTAGCCACTGGGTATGGTTAATATTGGTTATGGTTAATGGTTTTTGTTGGTTAACGGTTTTGGTTAATGGTTAATACTAGTTAACAATAATGTTCAAAATAATATAAATGGCAAAAGTATATCACGAGTCAAAAAATCTTTCGAATAGGTCTATCAAGTCAAAACAATCTTTGATTAGGATTAACAGTGTGAGAAGCATCCATTTAGGATTATAAGTGTGAAGATTAAATTAATTGTGAATAATGTTTACAAATTGTAGAATTAGCCAATTAGGAATTACAATATTAATGAATAATATAACTATTATGGAAGATTGTGTGTGTCTGTTTGATCAGCTTTTGATGGTTTGATTACTCGTTCGTCTTCTAATAAGTGAGAATCAAGGAATTATATTTTGAAATTTTAATGGGTATTAAATAAGCTTGACTATATTATTTTATATATTATCTATGATTTTTATATATTAAAATATAAAGTTAGTGGTTTGGTTAATAATGATTCGGTTAACCTATAAAACCATAACCGAACCGTTAGTTATCGGTTAACAAAATTTTGAAACCGAACCAACGGTTTTTAAAATGGTTCGGTTATATCGGTTAATTTGGTTTTGGTTCGGTTTTCTAATTATTATGCTCACCCCTACACAACGGGCCCCACCCAACATACAAACATACACTTATAACAAGTAATAGCATACAGGATATCCATTGGGCCCCGCCCACTAAGAATACAAACACATGCACATGCAAGAGTCACACAGACATCTAGCACCCTAAAATAATAACCCATGGGTCGACATTGGTTCCTTTGACCCGCTAAACATGGTGAGGAAAACTCACCTCAAGCTGCTAAATCTCTAGAATAAATCTCTGACTACTGGTCTGGTACATCCACGCACTCAAAAGTCACAAAATGGTGATGCCAACTCTGGATCTCTAAGCTTTTCTCCAAAGAATGAGTCTTCAATCCCCTTCTTCCACTTCAAAATACACAAAAACACACCAAAATGCTTCACAATAACTCAAAATCACCAAAACAAAGGTTAAGGGCGAGGTTAGGGTTTTCAAGATATAGAGGCTGGTCTAAAATGGTTAGGAGGAGAGTTTGAGATGCTTAAATAGGGCACAAACCCTAAATATTAGGGTTTGTCCTAGTCCTGCATATTCCACATACACCCAACATACGTGGGTGGAGTCCATGATCAAAACATCGGGCCAGTACACCAAGAGTACCACCTACCACACCCTGTGTACTAGCTTAAAGACCAAAATGCAAGGTTTTTAAAATAAAGAGGTTAAATGTGAAACTTACAAACTTGAGTGTTACAATTCTCCCGCACTTGAGTCAGACTTAGTCCTTGAAGTCCGATGCTACAAATAACTTCGAATGGTGCTCCCTCATCTCATCCTCCAATTCCCACGTCCATTCCAAACCCTTGCAATGTTGTCATTGGACTCTCACCAACTCAACAACCTTGTTCCTAAAGGTTTTCGTTTTTCGGTCAATAATCGCCACCAATATAATTCAGGCGGTCATCCACATGAATATCCTCCAATAGAACCACTACAGAATCATCCACCAAAAACTTCCACAACTGAGAGACATGAAACGTGTTGTAGATCAGACTGAGCTCCTCAGGAAGATCCAAGCGATATGCAACTCAACCCGCCCGGACCAAAACCTTGAAATGTCTTATATACCTGGGGACCAACTTTCCCCTCTTCCTGAACCGGATGACATCTTTCCAAGGTGACACCTTCAGGAGAACCATATCCCCCACCTGGAACTCAAGATCTAAACAGTGCTTGTCGGCATAACTCTTCTGCCGACTCTGAGTCGTCTGGAGTCTACTTCAAACTTGTTGGATCAACTTGGTAGTCTTGAGTACCACCTTGGTACTCCCCATAACCCGATGACCGACCTCACCCCAACATATTAGGGTCCTACATTTCCTCCTATAAAGCATCTCAAAAGGAGGCTGATCAATGTTGGCGTGATAACTGTTGTTATACGAAAAATCCGCTCAAGTTAAAACTTCCATTACTGAAGGTATTATGAATAATGAAGGTATATTTTCTTTTGAACATTTTGTTTCTAATGTTAAAAAATTGTCACATTTATTAAATGAATTTTTTTCATGGATAATCAATTATGGAGCTACTGATCACATGTGCCCCAATAAATCTCTATTTCTATATCTTCAAAAGCTTCATCAACCTCATCTTATTGGACTTCCTAATGGCCATAAAACTTCTATTGATTCTTATGGTGATATACAAATACAAGATTTAATTCTTCATCGAAATGTATTGTATGTACCATGTTTCAAATACAATCTTGTTTCAGTTCCCAAATTAGCTTCTCAACTGCAAACATTTGTTCTTTTTACTAATCAATCTTGCTTCACGCAGAACCCTTTATTGAAGAGTAAGCTTGTTATTGGTATACTGGGACATCGAGTCAATGATCTCTATGTTTTTCGATCATAGATCTATTAGAACAAGTCTTTCTTTCAATTGTTTTGTTTTTAAATTTCCAATAATTGCCAATTATTCCAATGTAAAACATATTTCTAGTGTATCTATTTGGCATAATAGATTGGGGCATGCCTCTATTGAAACACTTAAACATCTTAATGTCATTCCTTCGAATACTAACTGTTAGGCGTGTCAAACCCAACAAATAAAGGGGTACGATATACTCCAAAAGAATCCCACTATATTGCACTAAAACGTAGTACAAGGCAAGTAGGGTCGATCCACAGAGACACGGGATAATTAGTCTATACCTCTTTGCGCAAGGTACTATGGTCACCAACGGTAAAGGGGGGAGGTTTAGAGTGCAATGACTAAACAAACAAATTAAAAACACACGTAGTAAGCTAAATGAGTGAATTAAATTCATATTTTGTATGGACTCCAACTTCATGTATGACAACTTAGCAATGTGACTCAAAGATGACACAATATTCGTTCGGTCCTATCTAAGTTGGTACTTGAAAGTGTTAGCAAGCTCTAACACTTTCCATTCACCACATTAATTAACCAAAACAAGCTCTTTGATTAACCCTAACCTTACTAACCTAATCTAAACAAGCTCTTAGAATTAGATTAAAAGATTGCATGACACTTTATGTGAATGTTCCCAACAACACCCAATACTCTTCACAAGCTCGGGAGTGTAAAAGTGTATGAATAAGATTTACACTAAATTCATTCAATAGAGATCAATTTAATGCTTGTTACTTGTTCAATTTTAAAAGAGATAACTTGAATGACCTAACCCTAATTCAAATGGCCAATAAGAATCACAATTAGAATCAAACATTCGATTGTAGCAAAATCAAATTCATTGGATAGAAATTGAAAACAAACATCATGTCAAATGATTAACGTCACTACCAAGAAGTCAAAACATGAAATTGGAGAAATTAGGGTTCTAGCCACACATGGCTAGAACAAGATCACAAGTTTAAAAGATGGAAATGTATGCAATTACAACTTACAAATACTAGAAATAATGTTTCCAAATGATTGCTAATCAAACCCTTGCAAAAACCTTCAAAAATCCTTCTCAAAATATGCTCTGATATGTTGTGTCTCTGTAAAAATGGCCCTCAACCTGTAATATGAAAGATAGGAAAAACTGCCAAAAGTTGGTTTTTTGGTTCGAACACGGCCCGTGTTAAAATAGGCTAAACTGACACGAGTCATGTTCAGCAGCCAACACGGCCCGTGTTGATTTGCACTAAACTGACACGGCCCATGTTCAGCATGGTCAACAGCTTCTTGTTGGTCAACCACGCCCCGTGCCCACTTTTCAGTGTAAATTCAACACGCCCCGTGTACCTCTCTGACTCCAATTCCAAACTTGATTTTTCCAACTTTTTCGTTCTTCGCCCGATCATCCTAAAATCTTCAGCAATGCTTCCCGGCACTTCCCAAAGCGCGTCCCAACCTCCGGTTTACCTGAAAAAGACATAAAAATGTGCAGATAAGATTGTTCTAGAGACTAACATGAATATGATGAAATGCAAGAAAAAGGAAGAACAATTGTGCTAAATAGATGCATGAAATAGGACTAAAAGGTGTGCAAAAAGGTGCACAACTAGCACCTAACACTAACACTAACAATTCTAGTATTTTCCCTTGTTCAATTTGTTCTAATCCAAACAACATCGTTTACCATTTATGCACAGTCAAACTGTTTCCAATGCTCCTTTTGATCTAATACATATTGATATATGGGGACCCTATAAACATCTTTTTATGATGGTTACAAATAATTTCTTATAATAGTTGATGATTGTACTCGACATACATGGATTTACTTGATGAGTAATAAAGGTTGTGCAATGTCCTTAATCAAGGCTTTTGTAAATCTCATTAAAACCTAATTTTCAAAGAATATCAAAGTTATAAGAATTGATAATGCTTTGGAATTGGGGACAAGTTTTGAAGGACAATAATTTTCAAAGAACATGGGATTTTACATCAGAGGTCGGTTCCAAGTACCCCTCAACAAAATGGAAATAGTATAAAGGAAACACAAACATATATTGGAGACAGCAAGAGCTTTGTTCTTTCAATCCGGCTTGGGTATTGCTTATTGGTCCTGTTCTGTTCAAACTGATGTTCATTTAATCAACCGTATGCCTAGCAAAGTTATTAAGTTCAAATCACCATTTGAAGCTCTCTATAATGTAAAGCCCAACATTTCACAGCTCAAAGCATTTGGTTGTTTGTGTATTTCAAGCACAACTCATGTTGGAAGAGACAAATTCATGCCAAGATCTCAAGCATGTGTTTTTGTTGGATACCCTCTTAGTCAAAAAGCATATAAAGTGCTCAACATGTCTACAAAACAGATTCTTGTTACAAGAGATGTCAAGTTTTATGAAAGCATTTTCCCTTTACATGCTCTTAATCCCATACGAAATGAACCAAATACCACCTCATATCTTCCCAAATCTATTATAGATGAGTATGCTACTTTGAATTCTGAAGAGCTTTCTCCACCCATAGTATCTCCAAGTATTGTTCATACTCAACCAACTGCTCCACCCATAAGACGAACAACTAGATCAAGACAACCTCCATCATATCTTCAAGACTATATATGCAATCATGTTGATGTTACATCATCTACTGATATATACAACCACATGATTATCAACATGTGCATTCTTCCTTCTTCTTCCACTCATTCCTACTAATCTCAAGTTTCTTCCCAAAATACCCTTTCTCATATTCATCAAATCGAGCTTGCATTCTATCATCAAGCTAAGGGTAACACTAATTGGGAAGATGCAATGTAAAAAAAAAGTTAAAATCCTTAAAGGATAACAACACATGGACTCTTGTTAAGCTACATAAAGACAAGAAATCAATCTCATGCAGATGGGTGTATAAGATAAAGCTCAAAGATGATGGTTCTATTCAGAGGTATAAAGAACGCTTGGTAGAAAAAGGTTTTACTCAAAAAGAAGGGGTGGATTACCATGAAACTTTCTCACCAATGGTGAAATTTAATACAATTAGATGTATTGTTTCTATTGCAGTGAAAAATGGGTGGGAAATTCAACAATTCGATGTAAATAATGCATTTTGCATGGTGATTTACATGAAGATGTTTACATGAAAGTGCCTCCTGGATTAACATTTGATTCACCTTCATTGGTTTGTAAACTCAAAAATTCCTTGTATGGATTGAAACAGGCTTCAACGCAATGGTATGCTAAATTGGCAAATGATTTACAATCAAGAGGTTATCACCATTCTCCAAATGATTAGTCATTGTTCTTGAAGAAAGATGACAATTCAATTGTTATCATTGCTATATATGTGGATGATATTCTGATCACAGGTGATAAGCTTGTTGAAATTACATCACTCAAAGATTTCTTAAATGATACATTTCATATCAAGGATTTGGGATACATAGGGTATTTTTCGGGGTTAGAATTCAATAAAACAAATGGTGGAATGGTCATTCATCAACAGAAATACATTCATGAACTTCTTGCTTTCTATTCTATGGATCAGTCACCTTCAACTTCAACTCCTTTACCTGCTAAAGTTTCACTTTTACCTGACATGGGCATCCCTTTAACTGATCCAACAATATATAGATAATTAATTGGGAAATTAAATTTTCTTCTACATACAAGACCAGACTTATCTTTTGTTGTGCAACATTTAAGTCAATTCAATCAAAGACCATGTCAAGATCATTATGAAGCGGCTTTACATGTTCGGCAATACCTTAAAGGAACATCTTCCCAAGGATTATTCTTCAATAATGACAAAATTTTCAAATCGGAAGTCTATTGTGATAGTGATTGGGCAGCTTGTCCAATCACTAGAAGATCAGTCAGTAGATTTTTATCTTATTTAGAGGAAATTCTATCTCGTGGAAATCTAAAAAACAACTCACTGTATCACTTTCTTCGGCAGAAGCTGAATATAGATCCATGAGAAGAGTATGTGCAGAAATTGCTTGGTTAAGTCGAGTATTTAAAGAATTACAAGTCATCAATATTACTCCTATACCCTTGAAGTGTGACAATCTTGCAGCTATATATATTGCCAAAAACCTAGTATTTCACGAGACGACAAAACACATTGAAGTAGACTGTCACTATGTGCGAGAAAAGCTACAAAATGGCTTACCTGTTTTGTCTCATGTTCCTACTACTCAAAAGTTAGTTGATGTATTCACTAAATCTTTACCATGATCTAAAGATCGAGAAGCAATTCACAATCTGGGTCTTACTTCATATCCTCCAGATTAGGGGGGTTATCATTAAGGGTATTTTCGGTATTTCTAGTGTTAATCAGTTACTTTGATTTGTTAGAGTTAGTTAATGGTTATTAGCAGACTATATATACTCGATGTATAGATTGTAATTAGTTAATCAAGAAATCAATGAATACCATTTCATTTTTCTCTCTCAAAGTTGGGCGCCCAAATGTGCATCGCTAGTATATAAAATAGAACCATTAAAGATTAAGTTATACATCCTAAATCATATACCATACAAGAAATTATACATACAATTAGTGGGTATAATCTCATATTTTCGACACCATTTTATCATGTTCTCTTACATTGACCATTACTATAAATTCATTATCACACCGGGACTATTGATGTAAGTTTGTCTTATATATGGACAGTTCTGTAAATTTGGTATTATATAGGAATTACTTCTCTAATTTTGCTATTGTAGGGAGATTTTTATGGCTATTTCTGTAATTTTATCTTATACACGACTGTTATTGTAAATGTCTCTTACCTATGGACTATTTTTGTGATTTTACTATTATATCGGGACCATTTCTATTTATTTATTTTTTTCTGTTTTTCAAATATAAGAACCGTTGGATACTTTTGCAAAGACTATCTCTTTAATTTTCTAAAATATAGAAACCATTTAAAAAGCATAATTTTAATACATAATTTTTTTCAAACATAAGGACCATTAAATAATAATGCAAGAACCATTTCTGTTATTTTTTCAAACATATGGACTTTTTTAGATAATTAAGCAGAGACCGTTTCTATAATTTTTTTCAAATATAAATACCATTTTTATAGTTTTGTTGGATATACAGAGCACTAGATAAATTTCATAGGACTATTTCTATATAATTCTCAAAGAGAAAAACTAATTTAATAACTTTATAAAAAATATAATAATAATAAAAAAACACTACTTCCTAAATATTCTTAGGGGATGTTTGGATAGAAAAAAAAAATAGTGTTTATTACTTATTGTTTATTTCCACCACAATAAACTAAGTTTAAATGTTTTGATAGAAATCCTTAAAAATCAACTTATTGTGATAGGGATAAGCTAAATAAGTTAATTTTAATAGGCATCTCCCTTCTTGCTTATTGTTTATTGCTTATTCCCACCACAAATAAACTAATAAGCAATAAGTTAATAAACTATAATCTAATTTATCCAAACACCCCCTTAGTAAATGTATATATTGGATAATGTCTCGTTATTTCACAATTCAATTATAACAAATTATCAATTTTAAAGGTTGTTACATCTTATTTGAATAAGTTTTAGAAGGAGTTAAAGATATATGTCGAGCTTGAAATTATAGGATTTTACTCGAATTCTTAAGCTTTATGTATAATAGTATATTTTGGTCAAACTTGTTTTGTTTTGGCATTGATGAATACATGAGTTCAAGAGATGGTTGAAATAAGAAAACATGCCACGATCTTCTTTTTTACGTCCGTTCAGCCTTGACTTCGGTGATACGTGAAACAATCTCACCCGAGACGACACTCTAATTGTAAAGTCACTTTCTGACAAGAGAGAACGACCAAAGCTCAAAGAAGGGTATTAGGGTTCCTTATCTCATAACCTTCGACTAAAAACCTTAGCTATTTATAAGATATAATTATCTGTCAGCCGAATTACGTGGAGAATCTGTTTATCAATTTGAATCATGATAATCTTTTAGCTTAGGATTAGGCCTGGCAATCGTGTCGTGTTCGGTTTAGCGTGCCGCGGGTTGGCGTGTCAAAATACTGTTGGAATAGTGTCTAAGGCTGCAACTATATTAGGCAAGTATTTGACCCGGTTGTGCATGGTCCTTTTGGGTTGCCTTCACCATAGCAACTTGATAGGATGATTTATTAAGAGAGAGTAAATATTATTAATATATATATTATGAGAATAATATAATGAATAATATATTTGTTATTTGATTAATATAAGTCATAGAATTAATTAGAATTAATTTGGTGACTTAAAGAGATTAATTAAATAAAGGGGTATAAACTGTCAATTGTTTGATAATTAAACTTTAGACTATAAATCCTTATTGATATAGGATTGGACGATTTCTAGGGCTAGGATAAGCCAAAATCGTCCAAAGGGTTATCAAGGAAAGGATATGGATTAACTTAAAGTCTAAGTTATCCAATTAGGGTTTAGGTTGTAACCCTTAAGGAGTCTACAAGTATAAATAGACCCCATGGCATAGGGAATTGGACACATCTCCTAAAGCAAGAGAACCCTGGCCGAATTCCTTCCCTCTCCTCTCTCCTAAATCATCTTCCTTTCTATTGGTGTTTGTAAGCCATTAGAGGAGTGACATTTGTGACTCTAGAAACTCCAAGACCTCAAGATCAACAAGGAACTCAAAGGTATGATTCTAGATCTGTTTCAATGTTGTTATTTAACCTAATTAGTCATTAGAAGACTTGGATTCAAAGCATGTTTATTAGAAAGCCTAGATCCGAGCATTAGGGTTTTGCATGCGCACATAGGAAAGTTCTTATGGCTAAAACCCATCAGTGGTATCAGAGCCTAGCTTGGTTTTCTTTAAATTGTTGCTTGATTAACTGAAACAAACCTGCAAAATTCGATTTTTAGGTTTCTGAGTCATGGACTCGGCGAGTTCCAAGGTGGACTCGGCGAGTAGGCCTGACTCGGCGAGTCCCCTTGTGCACTCGGCGAGTCCAGGCGTCAAGAATGGCCAGATTCGGGATTTTTTCATAATTATCTTATGGAAACTTACCTTAATCATAATAGATCAATCTAAATCCGATTTTTTGATATATATGACTATTATCTTGATCTAATTAAAGGTATTTATCAACTAATAAAATATTTAATTTCCTTATATGATAATTAATTAATTATTTTAATTATTTTGGTAATTATCTTGAATAAAATCAAATATAGATAATTAGGATATTAATTGTTAATTGGAATTATTTGTTATTTGATCCTCCATGTTTTAAATGTTTAAAACTTACCCACAAGTTTTGAAATTTATATTTGTGATTCAAAGTTTTAATTTAGACAACTTAAATTTCAAACCCTAGATTTTAAAAGTTTTAAAATGCAACCCTATACTAATATGATATTACTAGAATAATATATATATGTATAACTAAATGCTAGTCTTACTGTTAGTAGGCCTCATTCACGAAGCCGATCTATAAGATGGGTATAAGGTTGCGGCCTATAAAATGGCGCTTAATGGGTGTACACTCACACCCACCGCTTGCTTGATTGGTGGAGGGTCGTTAGCCGAACGGGTAGGATAGGGCAACCTCATCCTCTCATTAAAAGTATAATAAGAAATATAAAGTAACTACACATATTTTAAAATTTCCCAATCTTAGTTACTTTAGGAAAAGTGAATTGATGCAATCCCATGAAATTACACTTTGCACCTTGCTAAGAAGTTAGTGGAGCGTGTGTGGTTTACGGGCACACTAATTGGTTCTAAGCGAAGGTGGCAAAGGGTGATTCATTGTTTATCATAGTTCGATGGAGCGTGTGTGGTTTACCGGCACATCGAATAGGTGATCGTTACAATGAAGGCACCATGTGAATTTGCATGGTAATTCACACCCTCTTTGTGATCCTCGGCATCCCAGTCACAAACAAGAGGGGCATATCGAGATTTAAACATGCCATTGAATAGTTTCAATGAATCTCATCCGAACCTAGGAATTCTCAAAAACACTTAGGACTAATAGTTTAAGTTTCGTGATGGAGAATTAGTGAATCGTCATTCACTTACCTTCAATTTATTTGCATGTTAGATTACGGCATCCCTTTTCTAGTATGTAAATGTTATTGTTGGATCCTAGCCCTAATTTTTCTTATTGGGTGATAATTAGGGATTCTTATTCTAATCTATCTTTGTCCTTTCTAATTGTAGATGTCGAACGCAAACAACGTTGCTGCTAGTTCTTTCACGTTGATGAGCCTTTGCCAAAAGGTCACCTTCGATGGAACGAACTTTAGCGAATGGATAAGATACATTCGCACCATTGCTCGTTATGAGGATAAGGAGTATGTCCTTGATGAGAAGCTCGAGAAAATCAACCCCGAAGTTGCTACTCCCGCCGAAATCACCTCCTTTGAAACTCATGAGCGAGATGCAACGAAGGTACATTGCATCATGATAGCTACCATGAACTCCGAATTCCAAAAGTCCTACGAGGACATGTACCCATACGAGATGCACCAAGACTTATTGGAGAGATATCACCAAAACGCGAGACAAGAGCGTTATGAGATTTTCACCAACATGATTTCCGCTAAGATGGGTCATGGAGAATCTCTTACCGTGCACCTGCAAAAGATGCAAAGGTATGTCGACCGCCTTCGCAAGTTAAATGTTGACTTCGGTGAAGACTTGGCGATCGATATGGTGCTTCACTCTTTGCCTCCAATGTACAACCAATTTAGGATTACCTACCACATGAACAAAGAAGAGGTCACCCTAAGCAAACTCCAAGGTCTCTTGAGGGTCGCTGGGAGCAACTTCAAGGACAAGTCTGTTGCACCTACTCCCAATCCGTCCGCTGCTCCTGTCTTGGCTATTGGTCAAGGAAAGGGAAAGAAGAGGAAAGCTTCATCGAGGAACTATTGCAAGATGAAAACCCGAGATGGTGCCTCTTTTAGTGGGACCAAAGTTGATCCCGCTAAGCCCTGCTCTAACCCGAAGGAGGCAGAGTGCCACCACTGCCACAAGATAGGACATTGGAAGAGAAGCTGCCCAGATTACCTGCAAGCAATCAAAGAGGGAAAGATCAAGCCATCTTTCGCAGGTATATACACAATCAAATCTAACGATTCTAATCATGCTATTTCTTGGGTCCTCGATACCGGTTGTGGTTATCACATTTGTTCTAATGTGCAGGGACTAAGAAGAAGTAGGGATGTGGAGCAAGGAAGGATCAATCTAATCATGGGGAACAGAAGATCGTCGCCTGTGACCAAGATTGGAGTGTATTCTTTAGTGCTTAGGAATAGTTTGGTTTTAGATTTGAACAATTGTTGCTATTCGCCAGAAATGGCTAGAAACATCATTTCATTTCATGGTTTATATAGACAAGGATTTAGATTTTCTTTTAATAATGAGAATGGTTCTATTTTGGCTCATCTAAATGGTGTCTTTTACTTTGAAGCTATACCATGTAATGGAATATATGAAACCGTTATGATTGTTGATAACTTAGGAAATGATGTTTTGAATATTGATTCTTCCACTAGTATGGATAAAGCATCCTTGTGGCATTGTCGTCTTGGACATGTCAACAAGAAACGCATAGCCCAACTCCAAAAGGATGGAGTGTTGGAGTCATTCGACCTTAGGGAAGATGACACACGCGAGTCTTGTTTGCTTGGAAAGATGACTAAGTCACCCTTCACGAGTACATGTGTAAGGGGCGAGGGTCTATTGGACCTAATACATACCGATGTATGTGGACCGTTTAGATCAACCACGAAGGATGGAAACCGCTTCTATGTGACTTTTACCGATGACTATAGTAGTTATGGGTATATCTACTTAATCAAGCAAAAGTCAGACACCTTTGAAAAGTTCAAAGAGTTCAAGAATGAAGTGGAGAATCAATTGGGCAGGAAAATCAAGATGCTTCGATCCGATCGAGGAGGAGAGTACCTAAGTCTTGAATTCCACGATTATCTCAAGGAGTGTGGAATAGTTTCACAATTGACGCCTCCTAGGACACCGCAGTTGAATGGTGTGGCAGAAAGGCGTAATCGAACCTTATTGGATATGGTTCGCTCTATGATGAGTCGTGCTTCACTACCTATCTCTTTTTGGGGGTATGCCTTAGAGACTGCCGCCCATATCCTTAACCGAGTCCCTACTAAGAAGGTTGCCAAAACACCTCACGAGATGTGGACAGGGAAAGCTCCCTCGTTGGCACATATCAAGGTTTGGGGTTGCGAGGCTTTCGTAAGACGAGATACTCACGACAAGCTTGAACCTCGAAGTGAGCGATGTATTTTCATCGGCTACCCGCAGACATCCTTTGGATATCTCTTCTATAGACCAAAGGACAATGTTGTCTTCGTTGCGAGGAGAGGAGTTTTCCGAGAGCGAGAACTCATGAGCCAAGGAGACAGTGGGAGGCAAATCGAACTTGAAGAGATTCAAGAGTCGATAGATGAAGGAACCTCTACCGCTGGCATTCAACCCGAAGAGGAAACTCCGGTTGAACTGATTGACGAATCCTTACCTCTTAGACGTTCCGATAGAGTTAGAGTTCATCCCCAGTTTTATGGCTTTCATATTACTACCGAAGAGGACACGTATATTAGTGATGGTACAATAGTAAATCTTGATGAACCTAATAGCTATAAGGAAGCCATGGCAGGCCCTGAGTCTACAAAGTGGAAAGAGGCAATGGATAGCGAGATCCAATTCATGTATGATAACCAAGTTTGGAATTTGGTTGATTACGTGCCCGGACGTAAGACCGTTGGGTGCAAATGGATCTTCAAGAAGAAGACCGACGTGGATGGGAACGTACACACATATAAAGCGCGATTGGTCGCGAAGGGCTTTACTCAAACTCCCGAAGTTGACTATGATGAGACCTTCTCGCCAGTTGCGAAGATTAAATCTATTAGAGTGATGCTAGCAATTGCCGCATTTTATGATTATGAGATTTGGCAAATGGATGTCAAGACCGCTTTCCTTAACGGATAGTTGGCTGAGGATGTTTACATGGCTCAGCCAGAGGGGTTTGTGGATCCGAAGCATCCGAATAGAGTGTGTAAGCTTGAGAAGTCCATTTATGGACTTAAGCAAGCGTCTCGCAGATGGAATCTTTGCTTCGATGAGAAAGTCAAAGAGTTTGGTTTTGTACGAAGCGAAGACGAATCTTGTGTATATGTCAAAGCCAGTGGGATTATAGTAAGCTTCCTCGTTCTATATGTCGATGACATATTACTCATAGGAAACGACATCCCGACTCTGCAGGAGGTTAAGTCCTGGCTCGGGAAGTGCTTCGCTATGAAGGACCTCGGAGAGGCTTCTTACATTTTGGGAATAAGGATAGTAAGAGAAAGAAGTAAGAGACTAATTGGACTTAGTCAGAATACTTACTTAGAGAAGGTACTAAAACGTTTTAGTATGGAAAACTCAAAGAAGGGAGAACTACCGATACAAAGTAATGCCAAATTGAGTAAGACTCAAAGTCCGAGTACCGAAGCTGAGATAGCAGAAATGAGCCGAGTACCATACGCTTCCGCAGTTGGCTCAATCATGTACGCTATGACTGGTACTCGCCCTGATGTAGCCTTCGCTTTGAGCATGGTTAGCAGATATCAAGGGAATCCTGGCAAAGCACATTGGATTGTGGTGAAAAACATCCTTAAGTACCTTCGGAGGACGAAGGAATGGTTCTTAGTCCTCGGAGGGAGTGATGACTTGAAGGTGCGAGGGTATAATGACGCCAGTTTTCAGACCGACAGGGACAACTACCATTCGCAGTCGGGCTGGGTCTTTACCCTAAATGGAGGAGCAGTGACATGGAAGAGTTCCAAGCAGGAAACCGTAGCTGATTCAACGTGCGAATCAGAGTACATTGCAGCGAGCGAAGCGTCGAATGAGGCAATATGGCTAAAGAACTTCATCGGTGATCTTGGAGTTGTACCTGCCATAAAGGAGCCAATGGAAATTTTCTGTGATAACGAAGGCGCGGTTGCCTTGACCAAGGAACCGAGGGATCATGGTAGATCAAGACATATCGACAGAAAGTATCACTTCATTAGACATCGTGTAGAAGAAGGACTAACTCGTAGTAAGGAGGATATCATCAGAAGATAACCTAGCAGATCCGCTTACGAAGGGACTGAGTAGGGTTAAGCACTTGCAGCATGCTAGGAGTATTGGGCTGAAGGATGATATTAGCATAGATTAGATAGTATTAGAAACGTGTAAAAGATAAATGTAATTGACATTTGATGATTAAATAAAGGAGTTTTATTTATGAGTAATGTTACTATCTTATGTTAATTGTTTAGCTATTGTTTCACTTTGCATGTTTTGACTTCCAGAATAATTAAGATTATTAAGAATAATAGAAATTGTTCAAATGGTCCACAATTGTTCATATGGTGGGAGTAGATATGAATGAAGATTGTCATGAATTGGTGTGTAGAATGTCTAAATGGTGTTAGACATAGCAAAGGATTGTTGCAACGTTCATGAGTGCTTATGAACTAGTTTTGAGCATTGGAATAAACCCGCGCTTGCTGGAATCACCTTATAGAATACGATATAAAAGGTGATCGCAAGACGATAATATCATATAGTCTTAAAACCTAGATATATGGTTTGTTATTTGTTAATTGATTGTACATTGATAATACGAAAACGCATCAGTAACTTGGTGTTATAAAACGTATTGTTGTGTATAGTTGGTTAATGAATAAGTAAATGCATATAAGTCGAAGTTTATCTATAACTTTTATCTAAGAAGGTAAAAGCGATATCTCGGCCACTCGATGATTTGATTTGACTTATGTGCCGGGCCCGGTCAGAACTAAATTGATGTGTTCGATTAAGTTCTATGTCAAATAAATCAGAGATCGAGAAACCTAAATGCTTGACTAACCATTCCATAGGATTTTCAGCATGATATCTAACAGAGGACTGTACGTTCCCTTATCTAAAGGACAAGATTGATTAGATCAGAGTTGACAGCGTCTTTGAGAGCTACAATTGCAAACCGAATTGTACTTGTGAATATAGTTACTAGACTTATCCAAGTGGGAGACTGTTGGAATAGTGTCTAAGGCTGCAACTATATTAGGCAAGTATTTGACCCGGTTGTGCATGGTCCTTTTGGGTTGCCTTCACCATAGCAACTTGATAGGATGATTTATTAAGAGAGAGTAAATATTATTAATATATATATTATGAGAATAATATAATGAATAATATATTTGTTATTTGATTAATATAAGTCATAGAATTAATTAGAATTAATTTGGTGACTTAAAGAGATTAATTAAATAAAGGGGTATAAACTGTCAATTGTTTGATAATTAAACTTTAGACTGTAAATCCTTATTGATATAGGATTAGACGATTTCTAGGGCTAGGATAAGCCAAAATCGTCCAAAGGGTTATCAAGGAAAGGATATGGATTAACTTAAAGTCTAAGTTATCCGATTAGGGTTTAGGTTGTAACCCTTAAGGAGTCTACAAGTATAAATAGACCCCATGGCATAGGGAATTGGACACATCTCCTAAAGCAAGAGAACCCTGGCCGAATTCCTTCCCTCTCCTCTCTCCTAAATCATCTTCCTTGCTATTGGTGTTTGTAAGCCATTAGAGGAGTGACATTTGTGACTCTAGAAGCTCCAAGACCTCAAGATCAACAAGGAACTCAAAGGTATTATTCTAGATCTGTTTCAATGTTGTTATTTAACCTAATTAGTCATTAGAAGACTTGGATTCAAAGCATGTTTATTAGAAAGCCTAGATCCGAGCATTAGGGTTTTGCATGCGCACATAGGAAAGTTCTTATGGCTAAAACCCATCAAATACGCCAACCCAAACACGACCCATTTAAATATACAGGTCACGCGTTGGCAGGTTTGGAACATAAACCCATATATGACCCGTCAACCCATTTATTTATACGGGTTCACAGGTTGGCGGGTTCGTGGGTCAGATTTGGATTTGTGGGTCAGATTCCATAAATAAATTTGACAATTAAACATGAATAAATTCTTTATAGTTGATGCAAACATATCCGAATTTTAGACACTGAAGTCTTAAACATCCAAATGAAAATTAAAAACATTCATAGAAACATGTTCAAACTAAACATTAATACATAGATAATTCAAGTGCTAAAGTAATAGCCACAATTCTCATTTTATCTCCCAAAAAAACAAAATCAATTCTCCAACACCATTTTGATACCTGATTTCGATCACAGCGTAATAGAGCGGAGAGTGGCACTATGGGAGACTGGGAGACTGGACGTCTAGAAGAGGGAGATACGCTTATACGAAATTTGATTTTGAGATTATTATTTAGGGCAAATGGGAAAAATAGTTACAGACTTAGCCTTATAGGTTACGACTTATGACCTTAGGCCATCCACCATGAGTCAAAATGTCAAAATAGTCAAATGGTCTATGAATCAATGATATATATTATATAACTAGGTGTGAGACCCGTATGTTATACGGGTTCGATAAAACAAAAAATTAAATATGAAAGTGTAAACAAAAATTTATTTAAATTTAAAATTTTAGATTTGAAATTTAAAATTAAAAATTTGAATTTAAAATGAAACATATTAAATATTATATGAGTAGTAATATTATAATTTATTGGTTATTTTCAATTAAGGTAATTATTAATTGATGTGTTAATTAATAAAAGATAAAAAATAAGAAAATGACAAATGGAAAAAACATTTAATCAAAAATACCAAAAAATGACATGTATCCAAGTTAATGAGAGAGTGACATGTGGCAAAATTAATTTCATATATTAGGTAGGATACTTATTAAATATTAATACTTCATACATAAATACATTTAAAAATAAAATATTTTTTTATTAAAAATATAAACGGGTTGGCGGGTCAACCCGTTTATTTTTTGAGAAACCCATATATGACTCGTTTAATAAACGGGTTGGCGAGTTGCAAAACTCAATCCAAACTCATTTATTTTGTGTCTTGTCTCGGGTCGTGTCAAGAATTGTCAGCCCTACTTAGGATATTCTGATATGTTCAACCAACACGAAATAAATATAATATAGTATATATATTAACATTGTAGGAGTGTGACGCTATATATATATATATATATATATATATATATATATATATATATATATATATATATATATATATATATATATATATATATGTGTGTGTGTGTGTGTGTGTGTGTTTGTGTGTGTGTGTGTGTGTGTGTGTGAGGGTCCATTTTCTAGTTAGATTCAAATGGGTCGTGCATTTGAGTGATGCATCTAGGTCATGCACTTGAGCGATGCATCAAAGTGATGCATTTAGGTTATGTATTTTTGTCATGTCCGTTGTTTTGGTTGTCATTTATGTCTGTCATTTCCGTCTACCATTTGTGTCTGTCGTTTCTTGTTGTCATTTCTGTCCGTCAGACTCCTATAGTCGGCAATCTCCCTACGCTCGTCGCCAGGTATATAAATATTTTGAACTAATCAAGATTTCATGTCGTGTTTGTTTCACTAAACACATATTTTTAGAGTCATTCAAGTGTAGCTTGAGCTAGACGTGAATAAAGAGTCTGGTTTCGGACGGTCCTAAAAAAACCGAACATTAATGAGATTGGACCAAAAAAAGACTAGGTAGTATTGCCTGAGACCGATTCGAAAAAAGACCAGACCATTCTAAAACCGGTCCCAAAAAGACTAGACCCTTTAAGACATACCCAAACCCTTTTGTGTTGGTATAGCTCAAGGTTATTTCGATCTGTGTTTAGTTCTACGTAAAATAAGTTTTTTTTAGACCGTCCCTAATCCAATTCTATTTCTTTTAAAAAAAAGGGTGTAAAAATGAAACAAATAATGTTTCATCCCCAATCATATAACATGTTTTTTCACCAAAAAATATCTCATAATATATATATATATATATATATATATATATATATATATATATATATATATATATATATATATATATATATATATATATATATATATATACTTTAAATAGATTAAATAGATTGCCAAAAACATATTTCAGTTTATTAGTTTTTATATAATTAATTTTATCTTTTTTATCGTAAACTTATTTAATTTAGTGTTATTATTTTCTTATATCAAAATGGTATAAGAAATTGAACGAAGTTAAAGATTGATTTATATATTTTGATACAGAAAATTGGATTTGATCCCATCGGTCTATTTTGGGGCTGTTAAAGCCTTAAAGGTTGATGATTCGGTCCAACTCTTTTTGGGAAAGACCGTGGACGGGTTTTATTTATTTATTTATTTATTATTTTGGGACTGAGTAGATGAGTGATAGGTTAGTTTATTATTATTATTATTATTTCAATTCTTTTGTCTTCTCAACAATTTCTTGTAATTTTTATAATTTCTTCGTTGTAAATTTCTTTCTACAGCAAGGACTAACACAAAACATGCATTCTTTTATAACTATATAATTCTTTCGATTTCGTAACTTTTTTGTACACGTGTTCAGAATTTCATATGTAAATTAATTGGTCCAAATTTCTGGTATTCCCCAAGGCCCAAACTACACCAGACTTTTTAAACCCACGGTTATTGGGCCTAAACAACCAAAATAGATTCTTTATTAAACCAATCTCTCAAATTTCATTACTTTTTATTACATAAACTATTATTAAAAGATTTATTTATAAAAGACGGCACTAATAGTAATATACATAAAAGTCATTATGTTTTTGGGTTTTTTTTTACAGATTAACCACTATATTTTATTCCAGTCAATTAAAATCATCCATCATTTAATGCGACTATTATGGCACCTTATTTCCGGTTTAATATCATATAGTATTTTCTAAAATGTCATTTAGTTTTCTGAAATGGTTTCTTAGTCCTACATTGAGAAGCCACTTCAGAAGAAACATGATGCTACTAAATAAAATACATATGATGCAATGTAGATAAATGGAAAATTATGTTAGCTTTAACATATAGTAAAGTAGAAATACCATGGTCACAATGATAATGTAGTGGTTATCCGGTAAAAGACAAAATTACAAAAATGGTTCCAGTGATATGTATTTTTTTGAGGTTTTTTTTCCAAACCATGATTTTTTTGGATTGGTGGTCCTTTTGAGCTAATTCTATTGCGTTTTTGGTCTCTCTGAATAGTGAAATGACTTTAATACCCTTGGGATATTTATTTTCCATTTTTCTTTCATTTATTTTGAATTCTAATACTAATTTATTTATTTTAATAATTAAAAAAATAAAAAGGGTCTCTCTCTCTCTCTCTCTCTCTCTCTCTCTCTCTCTCTCTCTCTCTCTCTCTCTCTCTCTCTCTCTCTTAATCATCACCTTCGTCTCACCATCCCCCATTGTAACGACCCGTTTCCGGTATGTTAATTTCTTGGTAATTGTTGTAAGTTTTGCAAGAGGAACTCGGCGAGTTCATAGCCTGACTCGCCGAGTAGGGTCGCGGCTGCGTGCACGCGTGAGCCGAGGACTCGGCGAGTCCATATCCTGGACTCGGCGAGTCCATCCGTCTGGGTGAAACCCTAAATCCCCGGGTTGCCCACTATTTAAACCACCTTATAGCCCCATTCTCGCCTCCCTCACCCTGAGAACACAGTGAGAAAACCCTAATCCTCCCTTAAGAGCTTATAAGTGATTTGGTGCCATTTTGTGAAGGTGTGAAGAAGGAGAAGAAGAAAGAAGCAAGGAAACGAGTTGTAGTGCAAAGATCCAAGGGCAAATCTGAGTTTATTGAGGTATTTTCGGAGTTCCCTTCTTGTTATATGCTTTAAACTTCCATTAGAGCCCTTCTAAGAGCTATTTGATGTTTGTTCCAAGCCTTATGTGGCATGAATGTCTTAATAAGTCGAAATACCTTTGGATCTGAATGTTGGGGTGTTGTAGAGCCCATATCTACTGTCTTTTTGGAGTTACTTTGCATATTAATCATAGATCTACCCATTTTATGCATCTTTTAGCCTTATTTCCCTTATTCATGAGGTTGTGCACGTAAAGTTGGAAACTTTACGTGGTAAATCAGCTTATTGGACTCAGATCTATCAATTGTATGTGTTGGATTCAAACAAAATCGAGTAAAAATCAGTTGCATGGCGGCAACTCGGCGAGTCGGGAAGAACGACTCGGCGAGTTGGGTCGCGAGTTCCCGAGTCCTTCATTTTGATCATTGTCGAGTGAATCCAGTGAGTTAGAGAGTGGACTCAGCGAGTTGAGGGTAGACTCAGTGATGGAGGGACTCGGCGAGTTGTTCATACAACTCGGCGAGTCCAAGGCAATCTTCTTAGGATCAAGAACAACTCGTCGAGTTGTTCATATGACTCGGCGAGTCGGATGAAGATTGTCTGAGTTTGTGGATCGAATGAGTGCTCGTCGAGTCGATGCCATGCTCGACGAGTAGCAGCGGGTAGGGTCGAGGAGTGAGAATAGGGACTCGGCGAGTTGGCGGCCCAACTCGGCTAGTCAGGTCAACTGTGGGTTGACTTTGTCCGAGAGTTGACTTGGTCCGAGGGTTGACTTTGACCAATGGTAAAAGAGTCATTTTACCCAATGCAGTGTTTAGTATTTGATTGAGTGTGTTTATGGACTTGTAGCCGGGGAGATACCGGAGCAGCAGCAGTTAGCCCTCAGAGCTATTCACTCAGCAGCCAGTTCACGAGGTGAGTTTCCTTTCAGTAGGAACGGGTCTAAGGCCACAATGTCGGCCCGTTTAGCTAGCAGTAGTATCCGGATGTTATCCGATGCAGTAGTTAGCATGTTTGATGCCTTCGTGGCTCAGACAAGATTATGTGTGTTCATGTTAGTGATATGTTATGCTATGATCAGTCAGCTTCGGGCTCCGGTCCGATGTCAGCTTCGGACTTCGGTTCGATGTAGGGGACAAGGTCCCAGTTAGCTTCGGACTTCGGTCCGATGTCAGCTTCGGACTTCGGTTCGATGTAGGGGATAAGGTCCCAGTTAGCTTCGGACTTCGGTCCGATGTCAGCTTCGGACTTCGGTCTGATGTGAGCTTCGGACTTTGGTCCGATGTAGGGGATAAGGTCCCAGTCAGTCAGCTTCGGACTTCGGTCCGATGGAGGGGGCAAGGCCCCGTATGTGCTTGATATATTATTGTATGGTATGTGGTAATTTGGGGGAGCTCACTAAGCTTCGTGCTTACAGTTTCAGTTTGGGTTTCAGGTACTTCCGCTTGTAGAGGGAAGAGCTCGGGATGATGGCATCGCACACACCACAGCTTCAGCTTTTATCCTGGGAGATGATTTGGTTCTTGATTTCTATATGACATGGATATGATACAGTTTTCCGCACAGTGTTTTTATTATTATTTTGAGATACATCATGTATGGTTTATGATATGACACTCAGATTATGGTTTTTGGTTATGTTGAAAACGAAATTTTTGGGTCGTATTTTCAGGTCGTTTCAAGTTGGTATCAGAGCCCTGGTTTGAGGGATTCGGATACACTTCCGGGTGTATCTGAACTCAAACTAAGGGGAAATAAAAAGATTTTTTTTTAAAAGGAAAATGTTTTCTAAAAGAAATTTTGAAAGCACTTAGAAAGAAAGAAATTTTTTTAAACAAGATAAGGGTGTGGTGCATGCGATCAGCCGAGCTCAAGTAAGTACTCCCAAATTATCCATACAAGTTATTTGTTCAGTTTCAGTTTCAGTTGAATAGCATGCTAGTATAGGACTAAGGATCTAGGAGGATGCCTTATGTGCCTGCTTTATGTGTTACAGCTTTATGAGTATTTCATGCTAGTATTGAGTAGACAGCAGTAGGATAGCCTGTTTAGGTTATGCCTGATAGTATGAGCTTAGCACTGTATGCTAGATCAGTTTCTCATTTTGAGAATAGTTTTGCCTGAGTATGTTTCCTTTATCCGAATGCTGCCTGCTTCGTGCTTTGTGGGAGTTCTGAGTGATGGAAGTTAGCCATTAGGTGAACACGTTACACCACATGTGATCAGGGTTGAATAATCCCAGAGTGCTGGAACTGACCCTATTGCGCAGCTCTTGTTTGAGTCCAACCGTTATAGGGACGGGTCTTTTACTTGAAGGATTATCTGATCTTCGTCACATGTGATGGTGTTCAGGTGATGGTTAATTAGCATTATAAGGAGACCTGCAGCAGCTGAGGACTAGTTGAGTTAAGTCTGAGGTTTCCCTGGGGCAAGCCTAGGACGAGAGTAGCAGAGATCAGTAGTAGTAGAAGTGACTTGGTGGAGTCAGGGCAGTTCTTGAAGAAAGTACGGATAGATGTGGAAGGTAGTATGGGCCCGTACTACTGGAAGCAGAGGATCCGTACTCGAATCAAGAAGGGCTGAGACAAGACCAGGAAGCTAGTTGTAGTATCAATGATCCCTCAAGATATTTCCGTTTTCTGATGTAGTTGTGATGTGTTTCAGAATGGTGGTTTTGCGTTCGAGACCAGCAGCCGGCAGCGGAGGTGCCGGGGAGGGATCAGGTTCAGGCTCGGGGGATGAGCGCATGGATGAGCAGACCCGAGAGTTTCTTTCTTCGGAGATTACGCGCATCATTATAGAGCAGACTCCTGTGATCTTCGGTTCGATCAAGGAGGGGATTCTAGAGCTGATGGATGAGAGACTGGGCACCTTCCGTGCCGAGGTGGCGGCCATGATGGGGTCGCGCACCCTTACCTTCAGGGAGTTCAGGGCATGTGGAGCTCCGGACTATCATGGGGCACGGGACCCCATAGCGAGCACCAGATGGTTGGCAGATGTGGCCAACGCTTTCCGTACTAGCAGATGTCCCGAGGGGGACAAGGTCAGATTGGCGTCCTGTCTTCTGAAGGACAGGGCACGAGATTGGTGGGAGGAGGTCGGGCATGCTATTGGGGATGATGCAGCATTGGACGCCATGACCTGGGCTGATTTCTCTACCAGGTTCAGGGCGGAGTTTGCACCGGTCATTGAGGTGCAACAGCTAGCTAGGGAGTTTCAGGACCTCACCCAGACTACAGAGACAGTGGCGGAGATCACCGCCAAGTTCAGGGAGAGGGCTCTTCTCGTTCCTCAGTATGTAGCTGATGAGGAAATGAAGAAGGCCCGTTATCATGAGATGTTGCGGAGCGATATCCGCCAGTTTGTGAGCCGGTCCAGCTGTAAAACGCTGGAAGATATGATTGCTAGAGCTCGGGAGAGGGAGATTGATCTCGAGATGGAGAAGAAGAGGAAACCGGAGGCGGTTTCGGGTTCGGGCGGTTCGGGCAAAAAGCCGAGGGTTTCAGATCATAGGTCCAGGGGACAGCCGAGCCACGGTCGATGTGGTAGGTGTGGGAAGATGCACGAAGGAGCGTGCAAGGCAGGGAGTTCCGGCTGCTTCAAGTGCGGTCGGGTTGGACATTTGAGTAGGGATTGTACGGCTCCTGCTACTGCCGTTGCAGCGTCAGATCTGATTTGCTTTCAGTGCAATCAGAGGGGACATAAAAAGTCCCAGTGTCCGAGTTTAGCTGCAGCAGGGAAGGTGGCTGCACCTGCCCCTGCTACCTTGAGGATTACAGACGGCCGGCAGGGTCGAGCTGATGCGCCAGTGGCGAAGAGTAGGGCGTTTCAGATGACAGCAGAGGAGGCGCGAGCGACTCCTGATGTGGTGACGGGTATGTATCTTCCCTTTATCTCTTATTATTATTGACTGTATATTGCTTATGATTGTATGTTTTATTCAGGGTCGTTCTCTGTGAACGGCATTTCTGCTATGGTATTACTCGATTCGGGGGCTACCCGGTCATTCGTATCACTTGCGCTTAGCAAGAGATTCAGTAGAGCCCCAGGGGAGCTGGATTGTCCATTAGAGGTTGAGATAGCGGATGATAGGACCGTGAGGGTCGGCAGAGTGCATAGAGGGTGTTCTCTTCAGTTATTTGATGAGCAGTTTTCAGTGGATCTGGTACCTATTCCCCTGCGAGGGAATAAGGTTATTGTGGGTATGGATTGGCTAAGCCCCAATGGGGCGGTGATTGATTGTGAGCTTCAGCTAGTGAGGGTTCGCACTCCCAGTGGGGGAGAGTTGGTGATTCAGGGCGAGAGGCCACAGCGAGGACCGACCTTTTGTTCCGCCGCAAGGGCGAGGCGCTATGTTCAGCAGGGTTGCGCCGGTTTTGTAGCTTACGTTTTGGATGCCCGGGAGAAGGGCAAGTCGACAGTTGATGATGTTCCTATTGTTCGAGACTACCCGGACGTGTTTCCCGAGGATTTGTCGGGGATACCTCCTGAGAGACAGGTTGAGTTCAGGATCGACCTCATTCCTGGTGCGGCTCCGATAGCCAAGGCACCGTATCGACTAGCTCCCCCTGAGATGCAGGAGTTGTCTACACAGCTGCAGGAGCTGTTAGACAAGGGTTTCATTCGACCGAGCAGTTCGCCTTGGGGAGCGCCGATCCTGTTTGTGAGAAAGAAGGATGGGTCGCATCGTATGTGTATAGATTACCGGGAGTTGAATAAGGTAACGGTGAAGAACCGTTACCCACTCCCGAGGATAGATGATTTGTTTGATCAGCTTCAGGGAGCGTCTTGGTTCTCCAAGATCGATCTACGCTCCGGATATCATCAGATGCGGGTTAGAGATGAGGATGTACAGAAGACTGCTTTCAGGACCAGGTATGGTCATTACGAGTTTGTGGTGATGCCATTTGGGCTCACCAATGCTCCAGCCGCGTTCATGGATCTCATGAACCGCGTGTGTAGGCCGATGCTGGATCGGTCAGTGATAGTGTTCATAGATGACATCTTGGTGTATTCCAAGACGCAGGAGCAGCACGAGGAGCACCTGCGGGAGGTGCTAGAGGTTTTGAGGAGGGAGAGACTTTTCGCAAAGTTCTCCAAATGTGAGTTCTGGTTGCGCGAGGTGCAGTTCCTTGGTCACCTCGTCAACCAGAAGGGTATTCTGGTAGATCCGGCCAAGATAGAGGCCGTGATGCAGTGGGAGGTCCCGAAGTCTCCATCTGAGATTCGGAGCTTCCTAGGATTGGCAGGGTATTATCGGAGATTTATTCAGGATTTCTCCAAGATAGCAGTGCCGCTCACCCGACTGACCAAGAAGTCAGTGGTATTTCGTTGGGGTCCGGAGCAGCAGACAGCATTCGAGACCCTCAGGCAGAGATTGTGCGAGGCTCCGATCCTTACCTTGCCAGAGGGAGTAGAGGACTTTGTAGTCTATTGTGATGCCTCGATCACAGGTTTGGGAGCAGTTCTGATGCAGCGAGGCCATGTGATAGCTTATGCCTCGAGACAGTTGAAGCCTCACGAGGCTAATTATCCTACCCATGATTTGGAGCTGGGGGCAGTTGTGTTTGCCCTCAAGATTTGGAGGCATTACCTTTATGGGGTCCATTGTACTATATACACGGATCATAAGAGTTTGAGGTATCTTATGGATCAGCCGAGTCTGAATATGAGGCAGAGGAGGTGGTTGGACGTGCTGAAGGACTATGACTGTGAGATCCTTTATCATCCAGGGAAGGCCAACGTGGTGGCCGACGCCCTAAGCCGCAAGGTGTCGGCGGCCCCGATCAGGGATCTGTGTATGAGGATGACAGTGATCACTCCACTATTGGAGCGGATCAAGGAGGCTCAGATGGAGGGCCTCAAGGAGGAGAGGCAGAAGTGTGAGAGGATAGTGGGCCGAGTAGCTTCATTTGACTACGACAGTCGGGGTTTGTTGACGCTTCATGGTAGGGTATGGGTACCGTACTGGGGTGGGGTACGGCAGGTATTGATGGACGAGGCTCATAAGTCTCGATTTTCTATCCACCCAGGAGCGACAAAGATGTACCGAGATCTTCGACCCGATTATTGGTGGCCCTGCATGAAGCGGGACGTCGCCTGGTACGTCGAGAGATGCCTGACCTGCCGGAAGGTCAAGGCGGAGCACTAGAGACCTCACGGCAGGATGCAGCCGTTAGATATTCCCGTGTGGAAATGGGAGGACATTACCATGGATTTTGTCACCAAGCTTCCCCGGACCGCACGTGGAGTGGACTCGATATGGGTAGTAGTGGATCGGTTGACGAAGAGTGCCCATTTTATCCCGATCCAGGAGAGTATATCGGCGGAGAAGTTAGCCGATATCTATGTGCGTGAGATCGTGGCACGTCATGGAGTGCCGGTATCAGTGGTGTCTGACCGAGATGTCCGTTTCACATCCAGATTTTGGAAGCGGTTCCACGACGAGATGGGTACTCGTCTCCATTTCAGCACCGCTTTCCACCCTCAGACAGACGGGCAGAGCGAGAGGACGATTCAGACTCTAGAAGATATGCTCAGGGCATGTGTCCTAGATTTCGGTGGCAGTTGGGATACGTATCTTCCGTTAGCGGAATTCTCGTATAACAACAGTTACCATGCGAGCATTGACCGACCTCCATTTGAGATGCTGTATGGGAGGAAGTGTAGGACCCCGATTTGTTGGGGCGAGGTCGGTCAGCGAGTCATTGGGAGCACAGAAGTGGTGCTCAAGACGACTGAGTTGATCCAGCAGGTCCGTAGTAGACTACAAACTGCTCAGAGTCGGCAGAAGAGCTACGCAGATAGGAGGCGTTCGGACTTGGAGTTCCAAGTGGGAGATATGGTCCTTCTGAAAGTCTCACCTTGGAAGGGTGTCATCAGGTTCCGGAAGAGGGGCAAGTTGGGCCCCAGATTTATTGGTCCTTTCAGGGTTTTGGCCCGGGTGGGTCGGGTTGCTTATCGGTTAGATCTTCCTGAAGAGCTTAGTCAGATCCACAACACTTTCCATGTGTCTCAGTTGAGGAAGTGTTTGGTGGATGAATCAACAGTCGTTCCCCTAGAGGATATTCAGGTTGATAGTAGCCTGAATTATATTGAGAGACCGGTCGCGATTCTGGACCGGAAGACCAAGACCTTGAGGAACAAGGAAATTCAGTTAGTAAAGGTGCAGTGGCAGCACCGGAAGGGGTCTGAGTGGACGTGGGAGGCTGAGGAGGAGATGAGAGAGCACTACCCAAAGTTATTTGCAGATCCAGCCGTAGCAGACTTCGAGGACGAAGTCTGAGTCAAGTGGGGGAGAATTGTAACGACCCGTTTCCGGTATGTTAATTTCTTGGTAATTGTTGTAAGTTTTGCAAGAGGAACTCGGCGAGTTCATAGCCTGACTCGCCGAGTAGGGTCGCGGCTGCGTGCACGCGTGAGCCGAGGACTCGGCGAGTCCATATCCTGGACTCGGCGAGTCCATCCGTCTGGGTGAAACCCTAAATCCCCGGGTTGCCCACTATTTAAACCACCTTATAGCCCCATTCTCACCTCCCTCACCCTGAGAACACAGTGAGAAAACCCTAATCCTCCCTTAAGAGCTTATAAGTGATTTGGTGCCATTTTGTGAAGGTGTGAAGAAGGAGAAGAAGAAAGAAGCAAGGAAACGAGTTGTAGTGCAAAGATCCAAGGGAAAATCTGAGTTTATTGAGGTATTTTCGGAGTTCCCTTCTTGTTATATGCTTTAAACTTCCATTAGAGCCCTTCTAAGAGCTATTTGATGTTTGTTCCAAGCCTTATGTGGCATGAATGTCTTAATAAGTCGAAATACCTTTGGATCTGAATGTTGGGGTGTTGTAGAGCCCATATCTACTGTCTTTTTGGAGTTACTTTGCATATTAATCATAGATCTACCCATTTTATGCATCTTTTAGCCTTATTTCCCTTATTCATGAGGTTGTGCACGTAAAGTTGGAAACTTTACGTGGTAAATCAGCTTATTGGACTCAGATCTATCAATTGTATGTGTTGGATTCAAACAAAATCGAGTAAAAATCAGTTGCATGGCGGCAACTCGGCGAGTCGGGAAGAACGACTCGGCGAGTTGGGTCGCGAGTTCCCGAGTCCTTCATTTTGATCATTGTCGAGTGAATCCAGTGAGTTAGAGAGTGGACTCAGCGAGTTGAGGGTAGACTCAGTGATGGAGGGACTCGGCGAGTTGTTCATACAACTCGGCGAGTCCAAGGCAATCTTCTTAGGATCAAGAACAACTCGTCGAGTTGTTCATATGACTCGGCGAGTCGGATGAAGATTGTCTGAGTTTGTGGATCGAATGAGTGCTCGTCGAGTCGATGCCATGCTCGACGAGTAGCAGCGGGTAGGGTCGAGGAGTGAGAATAGGGACTCGGCGAGTTGGCGGCCCAACTCGGCGAGTCAGGTCAACTGTGGGTTGACTTTGTCCGAGAGTTGACTTGGTCCGAGGGTTGACTTTGACCAATGGTAAAAGAGTCATTTTACCCAATGCAGTGTTTAGTATTTGATTGAGTGTGTTTATGGACTTGTAGCCGGGGAGATACCGGAGCAGTAGCAGTTAGCCCTCAGAGCTATTCACTCAGCAGCCAGTTCACGAGGTGAGTTTCCTTTCAGTAGGAACGGGTCTAAGGCCACAATGCCGGCCCGTTTAGCTAGCAGTAGTATCCGGATGTTATCCGATGCAGTAGTTAGCATGTTTGATGCCTTCGTGGCTCAGACAAGATTATGTGTGTTCATGTTAGTGATATGTTATGCTATGATCAGTCAGCTTCGGGCTCCGGTCCGATGTCAGCTTCGGACTTCGGTTCGATGTAGGGGACAAGGTCCCAGTTAGCTTCGGACTTCGGTCCGATGTCAGCTTCGGACTTCGGTTCGATGTAGGGGATAAGGTCCCAGTTAGCTTCGGACTTCGGTCCGATGTCAGCTTCGGACTTCGGTTCGATGTAGGGACAAGGTCCCAGTCAGCTTCGGACTTTGGTCTGATGTGAGCTTCGGACTTTGGTCTGATGTAGGGGATAAGGTCCCAGTCAGTCAGCTTCGGACTTCGGTCCGATGGAGGGGGCAAGGCCCCGTATGTGCTTGATATATTATTGTATGGTATGTGGTAATTTGGGGGAGCTCACTAAGCTTCGTGCTTACAGTTTCAGTTTGGGTTTCAGGTACTTCCGCTTGTAGAGGGAAGAGCTCGGGATGATGGCATCGCACACACCACAGCTTCAGCTTTTATCCTGGGAGATGATTTGGTTCTTGATTTCTATATGACATGGATATGATACAGTTTTCCGCACAGTGTTTTTATTATTATTTTGAGATACATCATGTATGGTTTATGATATGACACTCAGATTATGGTTTTTGGTTATGTTGAAAACGAAATTTTTGGGTCGTATTTTCGGGTCGTTTCACCCATAATTCACCTCACTAACAGATAATGCTTCAATGGTGTCTTCACACCCAAAACCCACTTTGATTCTCGATGTCAATTTTTTTTTGCCATTCTTCAATGATGAAATCAAGTCTTCGAAAAATCTGATTAAACATATCCATCTTTGTCGTCATCTGAAACCCTTCTTAGATATTTTCATATCAAGCCCTAGGTGAAGAAATCAACTCTGTAAGACTCACGATCGATGGATTCAGCAAGTCTCAGATATGTTTATATCAAGCCCTGTGCATCGTAATTGTCAAAATTAGGTTTTCAAAAAGTGAAACGGCAGTAAATAGTGAGCGAATAGAGGAGAAAAAGGATAAGGAGCTCCGACAAGCTCCTTCTTGGTCTATTTGTTCGTGATCGATGGTCCAAAAGGGGAATCATAACAGAACGACAACAAATAGTGAGAGGTTGACTGCAATCGGTGGAAGAAGGAAGAGCAGTCGGTTCTTCCGGTGAGCTGCTTCTCTCGGTACTCCAACCTTCGATGGTGCAACTGTCATACGGGATGATTGCGGTGGTGTTTAATCAGTTGTGAGGAGGGCTTAGCCAGCAGAAGATTATTGCCCTTTTTCGACAACCCTTGTGGATCCTCTTCTCTTCTCCGGTAATCACAAACGCAGGGAAGCAGAGCAACAGTAGTTGCGCCGGACAGGAGGTGTTTGGTAGCCGGAGTTGATGAAATTAAAGGGAAGGGAAGGAGGGTTGCCATCGCTGGTGAAGGTCACATATCTTCTTCTTTGGCCAGAGGTTAAGAGAGAGAGAGAGAGAGAGAGAGAGAGAGGCATTCAAATTTTTTTAATAATTAAAATAAATAAATAATAATTAAATTTTTAAAAATGAATTTAAAAATAGAAAATAAATACCCAATGGTATTAAAGTCATTTCAGTTTACAGAGAGACCAAAAACGTAACAAAACTAGCTCAAAAAGACCACCAATCCAAAAAAATCGTGGTTTGGACTAAAACCCCAAAAAAATGCATACCACAGAGACCATTTTTACAGTTTTGTCCTAGTAAAAAAACAAATTATTGTTACTTTTAGCATACTTTAAATAAAGTTTAATCCCTTTGACCTATTC
This sequence comes from Lactuca sativa, assembly GCF_002870075.4. Lineage (NCBI taxonomy): Eukaryota > Viridiplantae > Streptophyta > Magnoliopsida > Asterales > Asteraceae > Lactuca > Lactuca sativa. The sequence goes on from NC_056629.2 coordinate 153,893,175, forward strand.
TTTTATAGCTATTTTCATAATTATACTCATTGAACATGCAAATAATAAAATACAAATGAAATTAACATATAAGGTCAAAACTTACTATATCATTAATGGTTCACATATGCAATTTTATCCATTGTGTATAACACTTGCATCATTCAATTTATTTACATCACAAACAAAACAAAGCCCAAGAGCTCATAATATCACAAAAGAACCTAAAAAGAATTGGTAAAATTACATATATTTTCATATGTTCATATATACATTTACATCGATTAGGAAGATACAAGACACAAACAACGCCTCTGTTTCTTCCCCTCCGCCACCAAAAGATTTAAAAAAAAATTAAAATTAAAAATAAAATAAACCACAAAAGGGGAAAGTGGAAAATCATCTACTTACTTAATGCGTTGATAGTTTTCAAGTAATGTTAGGGGTAATGATTGTCAAAATAACTTCACTTTAAGCACGACACGTTTGCAACATATGTGTTCTCAAACTACAATCCTTCACCTGTCAAGGGTATAATCGTAATTAGCAACAAAAATCCGTCAAGAAACCTTTCTTTTCATATATTTTATATAATAATAATAATTTACTTTGAGAGTCGATAAAATTGACAAGAAATCTTTGCAAATCCTAAGCAAAGCTCTCTCTTTTGCAGCCACTTTTGCAAGCTCAGCCGCCATAACATTCACTTCTTCAACCTGAAAATTGTAATTTCATATCCCACTGATATCAGTCACAGTACAACCTGTTTTGTTCTGTCTTAAAAAAACAACAAGAACGCTATAACTAAAATACCTGCAAACAAAGTGATCTTGTTGATGAACCCATTGCTTGAATGAGATCGAGTGCCGAATTTATGGCATCGTTGATGCTTTGGAGGTCAGCCTAACAAAATCAAGATTATTATTAAAGAAAAAAAAATAAATGTTGTTGAATTCTTGAAAAAACATGTAAAATGACGTTGAAAATGGAAGAAGAACACGTACACTTGCTCCTTCACCAACGGGAAGACGAAGTGTGCTTGCTTTCAAAGCTTCAATGGCTCCAAGTAATGATATTGAATGATCTTTATCTAAATATCCCCAATCTTCAAGAAAAATAATCTAATATTTATTCAAGAAAATAGTAATTAGTTTCTTGAAAAGAACATAAGTTTACGCTCAACGCTACTATTGAATTGGACAATGTCACTAAATTTGTCGCTATAATATTTTCAAGATTTTCACATTATTAAATAAACTTACTTGTGCCTTAAGAATAGATGCTAACTTCAATTTTTGTCTCAATAATTGCAACCTATGTCTTTTTTTAGTCACGGAGTCACGTAAATCCGATATCGTAATCCACGCATTCCATAAATTTTCCTAAACAAAAAAAAATGATACATCAAAATACAAACACAAAATCAAAAAACTAAAATTTATAATTTTATATCATACCTCGACACTATGTTTCTGCTTCAACACTATATCTTCACTTCTAGCATTCACAAATCGCCATTGCAATTGCCGATTATATAAAATTCTCAACAAATGTGCATCAAAAAACCGATTTTCACCTACTTTCCCTCTTCGAACATCAACAGCAAAACTAAGCACCGATGGTGTCTCACTAAAATTACTACTAATTTTTGAACCAGGTGTTCTTGGTGATGCTATAAACTTACTTGGTGATGATGGGCGCATTCTATTTGGGGAAGCCATTGTTCGTGGTGATGATAATGGACTACTTTCAGGCAAGAATTTTTTAGAGATTGAAAGTTTTTGTGGGGTTATGAGTTTTGATTTTGGGCTTGTTGAAAGTGGTGAACTTGGATCTTGTAATCTCCTTATTCTACTATTAGTTTCTTGCCAAAATTTTGGTGATACGATAATCCCTCTAGGCCCGATTCTTGAACGATTTTCTTGAATTCCTGAAGTGCTACCAGATGATACGCTATCTGTATCGGAATCTTTGAATGAATTCCCATCTGGGTTTTGTTGAAAATGGTTTAAAAGATCGATTGAATGTTCAAAATCAAGATTCGATTGGTGTGAAGAAGGTCTAATTACATTCCCGGAAGAGTTTATCTTGCTCTTTTCAACCCCACAATCCAAGCTCAAACTTTTCGATAAAACGGTGACGTTTGCTTGCCGGATTCTGCCAGGCCACCGGTGGTGATCTATCGGTTTAGTGTTCTCGAGATGATCTCCTCCGCCGCCGTCAACCGTCGTTCTCATAGGGGTGGGAGTCGGAGTTCTCTTTCTTTCAGGGGTACCCTTTCTTACTGTATTTGAATTTGGGGATTGTGGAGTTACTTTGGTTTTACTAATCGGTAGAGAAAACGCTTCGCCTTGAAACGACACAGATAAACTTCTCGTAGATGTAACCAGAAGTTTAGTAGCTGCCGACAACGTTTCTCCGGCGCCACCACCGGCATTGTTGGGTTTCAGCGTAAGATCCGCCCTGATGGGTCGTCTCCGGTCAGCGGAAACCGACCGTTTTGGTGCCGGAGTAGTTGAATTTCTTGAAATTAAAGGGGAAGGCGACCTCCGTAATGTGGGTAGAGATGATGAATTTGAATTTGAAATTGAATTTGAATTTGAAGAAGTTGAAGGTGAAGGAGAAAGGTATCTTGAAGAAACTTGTCGTGGTTTATGTCTAATTGACTTATTAGGGGTAGTAATACTGATACCATTATCTTTTTCCGAAGGCAACAATGGAGGTCTTGTTGTTTGATTTCTGGTTGTAGTTTCAGAAACGGCAGCCACCATCATCGATGAAAAATCAAACCCAGAAGGAATTTCAGTAACTCACCTCACATTGTCGATTTACGCCATGAAAAGATCAAGAAAAACCTGTTTTTCTCCAAAACAAGAAAACCCCTGAAACAGAAAGATCAAGAAACACCATTGTAATTCAAACCCCGTTAATGGGTAGTCGGAATTCCCACATTTTTCAGAATTTTTCAGTAAATTGATCAGAAACCCACAAAATAGTAGCTACCGTACACTGTTTAAGCTGAAGATTTAAGAGAGAGAAAAAGTATTTCTTTATTTCCTTTTAGAGAGAGAGAGAAGCTTTGGTGCATCTTTGGAGGTGAGTTTGGGGTTTTGTGAATCTTTGGAGAAACGTTACGTTAAACAAATAATATTTTTCTTGTTTTTAGTTACTTTTAATTTTATTTACATTCTTTTTGACGCTAAAAAATTGTTTTTATTTATTTTGTAATGGTTTATGAAAATAATTGGTAAAGACCCAGGGCAGATTTACTATAGTTATCTCTCAAATTTTTTTGTCAAATATAAATTTAGTGAAAGTCTATCGTAAATTCGATAGAAATCCATCAAAAATCTGTTAGCAATCCATCACAAAATCTGATAATTACGAATTTAATGTAAATCTGTCAGTTTAGTGATTTTGTGGCGGAATCCCTTTCGAAAATAAGTTTTTTTTCTAGCAGAAACAACTCTTAAAAGTTTTGTGTATTCCGTGGTCATTCTTCTTACATCCGTTTTGTAAAGAAACGATGTTAAATACTTTTAATCTATTAATGTGTATATATGAAAATTAAAAAGAATGAGTATATGGTATAAAGAATAAAGACGTATTGCTTTCTAGCTTTTAGTTCCATGTGATATGTTTAAAGAAAGAATTATACTTTTTATACATTTATTCCATGAGGTTGTTATGTAAAATATTTTTTTAAGCCAACGGCTAACATTATAAATTAGTCATAAATAATAACATAGAAATATCAACAATAACATATATAAAAATGGGTTGAGACGTCAAAATAATCAATTTAAAGTTGTTCATCTTCATATCATGTTCATGTCATTTCGTGTCGCGAATCGTATTGAGAATTGTATTTTTTATAAATTAATTAATTAAATTATAAATATAATTTTAAAATCATTTGTGTGTTATGTCATGGGAAATTTAAGAAAAAGTTCATATGATAAAAATAACTATATATATATATATATATATATGTTAAACATCTTGTATATCTTATACTATATTATAAAGCATATTAGTCATATCTTGAATTTTAAGAGCTATAAATTACAAAGTTTTTTATACAAATCAATTATGTATAAATAATTTTTTAATACTTACGAGAAGTTTGAAGACTTGAATTAAAAAATATATTAAAAATTCTATTTGGAACAAAATGAAAATTTTAAAATATTAATTTAATATATATAAATTAATTTATATTTGTTAAACTACACACCAGTATCAATTAATTTACATCAATAGTATAAAGATGCAACATAGATATATGGTATAAACAAATATTTTTTATTTAAAATTGATAGATATTTTATTACATAATAACTAATAATAAAGTTTAATAATTATTTTTCCGTAAAAACTTTTCGTCAAAATAACTATTTATAATCACCGTTTAAATGAGCACACATCCTCTATATATATATATATATATATATATATATATATATATATATATATATATATATATATATATATATATATATATATATATATATATATATATATATATATATATATATATATATAAACAAAAAAAAATAATAATAAGATATATTGACTCGAACATCAGACCAAAAACAACACGTTTAAAATCGAATGACATGATATATAATTAGCAAAATATTACATCTTTATGAATCTTAATCGCTTGCTCAAATGCTACTAATAATACAATAATTAACTTTAAAAGGAAATACCTTAACTAATAGAGTACAAAATACAAATACAAAGTAATATAGTATTTTTTTATTATTTAATAATGAAAATATACTTACCTATATTAGGAAGATGTGTACTCTTTTAGCACCTAAATAAACGTCCAAATGGAAATCGATAGCCTAGTTTCAACTCTTTCTTGCCTCCAACCCGACCCTACCCGAATATTATTCCTTATATATTTATGGAAAAAGATAAGACATTTAATAATAAGATATTATATGTGTCATACATAAAATATAGAAGGTTTAATAGGGCCTATGTCTACAAGCATGGGAAAAGTGGTGAGAGAGTTGAAACTTTAGAAAGCTTTTTGAGATTCCTTTGTAGCCATGGGACCTTTGCTTTATTTAATCATCACTTACTCATTATTATCATATAATTCCCTTTTTAATTACTTCAATATTATAGTATCTAAGTATATTACATTGAAAAGGGTCATAAAGCAAATATAAATTCAGTTTGCACGTCAAATTAGAAGTTTGGTGTGAAGCAAACTACTTCGTTAAACCATCATAATCTTAATTACTTTTATATCGTTTAATGAATAGCAAAGATTAAACCAATAAGACAAAGTAAGTCGGCATACAAAATAAATATTGTTGCTAAATGATTTTCATATATACTTGTACTAATTTCTGTAAATTGTTCAAATCTTTAGGTAAAAACCTTGATAAGGTATATAATGTTAGTCTATTGTTCCATTAGATATATTAATGGTGGTATAAAGACCTCTACAAAAGAATATACATATTTGTTAGAAGGAGTCTCTCAACCTATATTGTAATGTTGTTTAAACTCACCCTAGAAAACCTATCCAAGTGAAAACTCGTGTGTCTGCTAGTAGTACCACCTTTTGTTCCTTTTTTTACTAATATTAAAATAGAGAAAAAAATGATATATTGACATGGCTAGACATTTTTATCGAATTTTCATGATTAACATAAAGCTAAATTAGAGTAATAGCAAAATGAAATTACCTTATTGGTGGGGAAATCATGAATATGAAGGAGTTGTGGTCAAGATAAAGGAAATGGGTGAGCATGACATGCGACCTTAATAATTCCTACATTCGACCTTAATAACTCCTAAATCTATACATATGGCATTTAAGTCACACTTTTATGGGATACCCCGTCGTTTTTGTTGGGTCATTCATTACCTTGCTTCTAACGTATTCTTTGTACCTTGTTGCTCCCACAATCTTTCTAAAATTTTCCAACCTTGCTCCATCCGCATACATTGTATCACTCTCCAAAGCCGACAATGGACCATTTGACTTTCCTAGAATAGCAACAAAGTAGAAGTATGTTAGTATGTTGTGCATTGATAAGATTATTTGGCTCGGTAAAATAGAAGGATATTGCATGTTATGCGAGAATAACATTATGTGGCTAAAACAGTAGGGATGAATGTGGACCAATGATTTTATTTATTTTAAGAAAGTGATTTACCTATATTGATAAATTAAAGAAAAAAGAATAATCACATAAATCGCATTGCAATGGTATTTTAGTCAATTAATCCAGATTTAAAAAATAAAATTTCATTTTTTAAAGGATCCTTGATTTTCTTAATTTTAAAAATCTGATTTTATGGGATAATGTTTCATTTAATGCTACATTCTAAAAGAATATATTAGTGAGTATATGTACATTCTAAAAGAATATGCTTATTATATGATTTCAAAATTTTCTTTTTCAAAAGAAATTTATATTTGGCATAATGTAACACATATAAACATTCTTTAAACTGATAATATATCAACTTTTTATTTTTTTTTTCATAAAAAAGCAATTCTTGAAAGAATTTAATGCAAAAAAACACCCATTCTTCAACTAATATTATATCAAATAACTACATTGTATAAACATGATACAAAAAAACATCTTCAAGAATAATAACATTCTGATAAAATTACGAAAACAATTCTTTAAAAAATAACAACATTATTAAACGTGTGATCAATTTGTGATTCCTTCTTCAAGTCATTCCTATAAAGCATGATTAAGATGCTTGAATGTTGATAAAACTTATGAACCAATTCAGGAGATTGGAGAAGGATATGGTTACAATAGTCCACGACTGATTTATCAAATATTTTGTATTGTTGTTTGTGTAACAACTGCACATTTAAAGTATAAATAGTTAACTAAATGTCTATCACGATGCAAAAATAAGATTCTTAAAAAAAATTCTATAGAATATATTACTCAATAGTAATGTCAGTTAAGCAGAATCATTTGACTAAACCAAATTTAGCATCATACAATTACCGATTAATATATATATAACCAAAATACATATTACATAAATCTTAACAAGCATTCTTAAAGAATCATTAAAGCTAAAATGCAATTACCAATTTAAACTTGACAAAATTACTAATGTTATTGAATTAATATACGAATATATAACAATAATAGTTTGGTTAAGCACAAAAGTTTACACATCTCACAAATTTAACAAGTGAATAAGTTAAACACATAACTACAATATAATCAATAAACTAAAGAATTGATAAAACAACAAACAAAAATAAAAAGATAAAAATAAAAACAAACATTTTTTATGCCGGGTTGAACCAGTAGGAAAAACATAGACAACTAATAGCAAAAAAAAAAAAAAATTCTTTGATTTTGTTCCCATTTCTGCCGAAGTGAAGAAGGAACCAAAGGGAAAAACAAAGTCGATATCTAAACTAATTTTTTGTTATTCCATTTAAATCACATGCATAGAAAACCATTTCACCAATTTTAAAAATCGACAGGACTTTAGAAATCAACTTTACAATCTATTTTAGAATCATAATTGGAAAAAGCATGAGTAAAATTACCACCGATTTCAGAAACCGAGTTTACACATTTGATTTTACCTCCTAGGTTGCAACACCATCGGTAGCACCTCATTTCGCATTCCAATAGAATTCAATATAAATTAGCGTTTATAAAAATAGAAGTAGAGATATCTTGTTAGCCAAAGTAATCAGCATGAACATGTAGGAAACATTAATACGATTTCTGTAGATATATAGAACGCTCGAATCCGACATTGTATGAAGAAGTTATGCTTCTTCGAAATTTCGCGATTCAACCGACATGGTTGTGCTCGTCATAAAATATGAATCAGAGATAGATTACTTATTAGACTGAGTGATCTAAATGAAAGTCGTAGTAGTTGTAAAATCGAGAGCGTACATATATAGAACGTCCTAATCTGACTTCGTATTAGGAAGTTATGATTTTTCCAAGTTTTAACATAGTAGTGCGCGACACAGAAACCGAAATTAAGATTAGTTAATTCTTAAGAAAAACAATCTAAACAAGAATTGAAGATCTCATCTATATTATTCAATCGATATAAAGACAGACGTGAACAAAATCTGCATGAAGAAGTTATGAATTTTACACAATCGTTAGAAGTATAATTTTTGTAGACTATTAAATTTAATATCAAACGAGAATTAGCCGATGGGATCTACATGAAAGTTGAAGTACTCATCGATAGCTACGCATGGATATAAAGAACGTCGAAAATGGAGATCGTATGAGAGAGATACTCTTTTTAGTGATCTACGATTTTACTTGGCATGGGAGGCTCATGAGCGAACACGTAGCAACAAGCGGCCCACCCAACCAACCTACCCATGGGTGCGGTGCGTAAATAGTTAGGTGTGACAACCCCATTTTCACGGCCAGAAAAGACTGATTTTGTTTATGCTTTATAAAAATCAGAGTAGCACTTTTTAATAAAAATGTGCGGAATTTGTTCCCAGTGAAACATGATAAATACGTTATCAGTGCATTTCCGAAGAAAATTATTTTTATTCATTTTAAAACATTTGGGATGTCATCGTCAATACAGAAACATAAGCATAAACAGAAGTTACATTCATTATCACTAGTTATTTATATCTCCTTAATCTCTCAGTGTAATGTGACTTCATATCAACACCTGTGATATAAATAAACTGAGTGGGTCAGGTTGGGAAACCTGGTGAGTACATAGGGTTTTCAACCCATAATAATATAATTATTATGTTTAATCATCAAAAGTTAACCCAATTACTCATCCCCATTATCTTCGTTACTCTTAAAGATCTACCCTAAGAATCAGCTATTTCTCATTCATTCATTCCTAAGGATTATCCTAAGGAATATGTACAAAGTCCATCGTTGTCAATGACACAGCTGTCAAGCACAACTGCTAGTTCTATCACTTAGGCGCAACTGCCACAATTGTAACATTCTATGTGAGGCGCAGCTGCCAGTATTGTCCTTCGAGCACAGCTGCTAGGGTTATCTCGTTTATTAACAGTATCGTTTTCGAGAGTCCACTCGCAATACATGTCAATGGTTTTTAGAGTACACTACAGGTTGCGAGTCTGCTAGTGTTCCACTGGACTGTCTTGAATAGTCCATGGTTGTCATCCATACTCTGCTAGATGACGGGGCCAGCATTTAGGAACAATGCTTCTCACATCGTCCACCTCTCACCCTTACCTCATGGTCTATATCACCTCTCAACTCATCATCCAACTCATATTTCATCTACCCATGTTTTACCCAACATATTACGTAGATATAAATACATATACAGTTTAAATCATATAAAACTTATATAAAATCGTTCATCCAGCATAGATAGCAAGTATACAGATAATATGCACACATAACACCTATTTTATATAAAATACTTCATATCTATGTGTAAGATGAACGGGACCATGCACTCACTTGAAAGGTGGTGATTCCGAACTCAGACAACGCTTCGCTTCTTAAAAATAATTTCCTTCGACGAAACCTAGTATTATTACCACTTGAATTTAGTCTATTATTCGTCGAGACTAATTAATAGTCTAGTTATTATTACCATTATATAATCGTTAAACAATACTTATATAACCCATAATAATAGCCCAAGTACTTATTATAAGTTCCTAATAACGTTACTATAATTAAATAAAAATTATATTAAAACTAACATAGGCGTAGCTCACTTACAGCGGGTTTTATAGAAAACCGGGCTTTGCTTGGAGCAGCGTTCCCGAGCCGAAAAGCTCTTCTTCTCAGAGTCGTGGAGCACTCCGGGGCTTCCGCCTCGTGCTAAGGAGGTTCCCTAGGCTTTTCGGGGGGTTTCGGGGCTAGAGAGAGGTTCTAGAGAGAGAGTAAAGAGAAGAAAGAATGGGAAAGGTGTGAAGAAAATGAGGGCGGGAGAGGTTCTATTTATAGGGTGAAATATGGCTGAACTTGGTGCCAAATGTCACCATCTGGTGGCAAGACTTGGGGATAAAGCAATGGCCAAGATTGTGCCACGTCACCCATTTTCGCACATCACACTTCCGATTTCTAAAATGCTTCACTTTCACATACGAGCTCCATTTTTGACATTCTTTATATCCATGCATAGGTAAAAATAAGATCTACAACTTTTATTTTGACTCCGTCGGCTAATTCTCGACCGATCTTAAATTTAACAGTACGAGGAGATTATACTGTTAAATGTCCGCGTAAAATTCATAACTTCTACATACGGACTCCGTTTTCGTCTGTCTTTTTACCGTTGAGTTCCTATTAATGTGATCTTCAATTCTTATTTAGGTCGCGTAGGCCAAAACCGCTCGATCTAAAATTTGTGTTTCGGGGTGTATACTGTTAAGTCAAATCTTAGAAAATTCATAACTTCCTCATACGAAGTCAGATTTGGGCGTTCTTTTTTTGTATGTTCTCGGTTTAATGTATACTAAAAATTTTGTTTAGATAACTATAGCTAAAAATTCCTCTATCATAAATTCACTATTTACGTCTCCCGGTGCCGTGTTGGTTTTGCCGTAAAACTTCGACGAGCCATAACTTCTTCGTTATATACTCGGATTTCGGCGTTCTTTATATGTACGGAACCCTTGTAACATATACTACAACTTGGTTAAGATTAATCCTTCTAAATAATCTTTCATCAAAAACTCATTTTTGACGCTTATTGTCTCTAAATTGACTAGCCCGGATCTACGGGCGTTATAATTATATCCCCTTAGGATGATTACGTCCCAGAATCATCAACGAAACAGGGCTTATATAATGATTCCATACGTTATCTATTCATCCTAAGTAATAATCGTAACTTTGATGTTTCTTCGAACGAGTATCTAACTCTAAGACTTCCTAACTGCAGGCGGTGCTCGATCTTGCACTTGGTCCCTATCTCACGTTAGACTCCAAATTATGATCTTCAAGTCATAATCTCGATCCTTACTGGAGACTGCTTCTTCTTCTTCTTAACAAACTTAAGATAAGTTATTTTATTACTACGATGGACCGATGTCATATTCTAATGACCTATCATCGTATGTTCCCACGCTTAGACTCAGGCCTCTTAGAGTCTTCCAAAACAGACTATACATTTCTTCATGTTATAATCACATCTTAAAAGGTAGCATTTCTAGCTACAAGCAGCTATCGTGATACCTCTACCGATTGTTTTGATTATCTTTTATTTCTATCTTCCGGCTTAAGTCAAATGCTACATCAAACTTAGTTCTCTGAACCACATAACATACTCATCATAGTTTGACTCAATTTAATATGACCACTAGGGTCGGAATAACAATCATCCTCTTAGTCATTACCGAAACGATGGTAACGACATATTTGAATATAACGGTATCAGTTACAAGCTTCTTGGTAACCTTGTGACTTTCCCTGATCCAAGCGTGAGTCCTGTGCTTCTGGTAGTATAGGCCTCTACTACCTTTCACACCTACTCATACTCATCCCAAGTATTGTCTCGCAGTTCACTCAAGTCACCATACAAGAAAATCACATAACAACTTGACACATTAGATAACAAATCGAAGGTTTTATATTATTCCTTGAAACGATTACATAGGTGTTCAATTTCAACCTATAATATGCCTCTAATAGGCTACACCACGTGGTACTATTTACACGACTACTTCATAGAGCCTCGTTCCCGATCCCTTTCATTTCCATCTTCTTCGTCAAAGATCATATGGAACTCTCTTGCCTTCGGTTTCGGTCGAATGTTTGGTCTTTCCGCCTCTTTCTTCGTCGGGCAATCCTTAGCAATGTGCCATTCTTCATGGCATTCATAACATACCCTTTTGCTGGCGGTGCACTCGTTGGCGTAATGTCTGGTCTTCCCACACTTGTAGCAAGTCACTTCCTCGCTACATTTCCTAAAGTGCTTCTTCTTGCACTTCTCGCACCATTTCACTTCGTTTCCTCCTCCGCTAAACTCCTTTGAACCGAACTTGATCTTCTTATTGGGCCTTGTAGACCCCTCAAACTTCCTCTTTTCGCCAACCTCAATCTTGTTGGCAGCACTTCCCTTAATCATATCCTCCACAGACTTGGCAGCCCAGATAGCTGCCTAATGTACTGGCACCGCGTACTCCCATGGAAGTCCCTTTGCATACTTGTCGATTTTCGTCAACTCATCCGGAAAAAGACACAAGGCGAACTCCATCTTCTCTGTGAATTTGTTGGTGTATTCATCAATTGACATGCTTCCTTTCTTCAAGGTCGGGAACGGGTTCTCTAGCTCGAGCAAGTTTTGGGCCGAGTAGTACTTGCGTTTGAACTGCACCAAAAATTTTGCCCATGCAGTTGCATGGGCTCATTGGGGCTCAGAGTCTTCCCCAGGGTATTCCACCAGCACACAACACCTCCTTGGAATTGACGTATTGTAAAGGTGGTCTGTAACTTGCCTCTACAACCATATGTCATGAAAGCTAACTCCATCTTCGAGATCCAATCCATGAATCCGATTGGATCTTCCTTTCCAGTGAAAGTCGATGGCTTGCAAGTTAGAAAATCCTTGTACTTGCATATATTCCTCTCGACTCCGTCATCCTGGTTGTTTTGTCGAGCTATTGGTGGGTTGGCTTGACCAACGGTCCCACTGTAGTTTCCTCCTTCTGACTGCCCATCGTTCAATTAGGGCTGTTCAACTAGCATTGTAGATCTGTCCCTATTTTCATGCAATATCTGCATCATCTCTTCCCGTTGTTCAGCCAACATATCCCGTACTACTCCGGCCATTGTAATTGGCTCAGGAGCATCTGCTATAACAAGTATTTCTTCAATCACTGGTGGTTGATTCCTGTTCCCATTTGCATTCCCGGCTCTACTACGGGTTCTTGCCATTTCGATCTATATACCAAATCAGACGTTCGGTGTGCAATGACGAGAATTAAGACAGGAAATATTTTATTTACGATCGACGTGTAAATCTCCCTATTTCTCTGAAAAGTTATATGTCAGTTCTAATATCGTAATTAAACGTTTAAAAATCCGAACACATAAAGTTTTCAGATCCGGTAGGCAACAGACCATAGATCTGATCATACAATGCATATCATAAATCATTTAGCACATAAAAGCATGTTAGGCATTTTCCCTAAATTAGCTAGTGCTTTTTTCTATTCAGGTGCATTACCTAAATTTTATTAGACACACTCCTCACAATCATTGATTACCATTCTAAGTTTAAGTCTAGATATAAATCCATATTCCTAGTTCGCTTAAACTAATGCTCTGATACCAACTGTGACATCCCCATTTTCACGGCCAGAAAATACCGATTTTGTTTATGCTTTATAAAAGTCAGAGTACCTCTTTAAATAAAAATGTTGGGGAATTTGTTTCCAGTAAAACATGATAAATACGTTATCAAAGCATTTCCAAAAAAAATATTTGTATTCATTTTAAAACATTTGGGTTGTCATCGTCAATACAGAAACATAAGCATAAATAGAACTTACATTCATTATCACTAGTGATTTATATCTCCTTAATCTCTCAGTGAAACGTGACTTCATATCAATACTTGTGATATAAATAAACTGAGTGGGTCAGGTTGGGAAACCTGGTGAGTACATAGGGTTTTCAACCCACAATAAATAAGTTTATTAACTTTATCAAACCAAAAAAACCCGATTACCCATTCCCGTTATCCTCACTTCACGTCCCTAAAACATCTAACACAAGGGACCTAGTCTAAGGACTTTCATCGGGGTGACAACACATGCTTCAGGGGTTCCTCATCAATTCATGTCAAATAAGGCAACCATGTGGGGGATGGAGTATTGGTGGTGAGCACACAGTTCAAATAAACACCTACAGGTTGCGAGTCTGCTAGCATTCCACTGGACTGTCTAGAATAGTCTGTGGTCGTCATCTATACTCCGCTAGAAGACTGGATCATCAATAACATCTATATCGAGGACTCTCATTATTTTATTTGGTCACACAACAACTATTATATCTACCAATGTTTTACCCAACACATTTTGTAGATATAAAACACATATACAGTTTAAATCATTTAAAACATGTATAAAAATCGTTCATCCAAATCTTAGAAAATTCATAATTTCCTCATACGAAGTCAGATTTGAGCGTTCTTTTTTGTATGTTCTTGGTTTAACGTATACTAAAACTTTTGTTTATATTTCTAAGGCTAAAAAGTCCTCCATCGTAAATTCACTATTTACGTCTCCCGGTGTCGTGTCGGTTTTGCCGTAAAACTTCGACGGACCATAACTTTTTCGTTATAATTCGGATTTCGGCGTTATTTATATGTACGGAACCCTTGAGATGTATTCTAAAACTTGGTTAAGATTATTTATTCTAAATTATATTTTTTCGAAAAGTCATTTTCGACCCCTATTATCTCTCAATTGACTAACTCAGATCTACGGGCGTTACAATTATCTCCCCCCTTAGGATGATTACGTCCCGGAATCATCAACGAAACATGTCTCAAATGATGACTCCATACGTTATCTCTTCATCCTAAGTATTAGGCATATTATTTATTAGACACACTCCTCACGATCATCACTTAGCATTCTAAGTTTAAGTCAAGAAATAAATCATTATTCCTAAGATAACGTGTGATTTGTGATAACTTCATGCATTATACCAAAAAGCCTAATATCCCGTACTACTCCGGCCATTGTAATTGGCTCAGGAGCATCTGCTATAACAAGTATTTGTTCAATCACTGGTGGTTGATTCATGTTCCCATTTGCATTCCCGGCTCCACTACGGGTTCTTGCCATTTCGATCTATATACCAAATCAGACGTTTGGTGTGCAATGAAGAGAATTAATACAGGAAATACCAAAAAGCCTAAGTATTAGGCTTTTTGGTATAATGCATGAAGTTATCACAAATCATTTATTTGCTTTCCAAACGATAGCAAAAAGCATCACAAATCATTTCTCACATAAAAGCATTTTAGGCATCTTCCCTAATTAAGCCAGTGCTTGTGTCTATTCAGGTGTACTTCCTAAAATATATTAGACACACTCCTCACGATCATCGCTTAGCATTCTAAGTTTAAGTCTAGAAATAAATCATTATTCCTAGTTCGCTTAAACTAATGCTCTGATACCAACTGGGACATCCCCATTTTCACGGCCAGAAAAGACTGATTTTGTTTATGCTTTATAAAAATCAGAGTAGCACTTTTTAATAAAAATGTGCAGAATTTGTTCCCAGTGAAACATGATAAATACGTTATCAGTGCATTTCCGAAGAAAATTATTTTTCTTCATTTTAAAACATTTGGGATGTCATCGTCAATACAGAAACATAAGCATAAACAGAAGTTAAATTCATTATCACTAGTGATTTATATCTCCTTAATCTCTCAGTGTAATGTGACTTCATATCAACACCTGTGATATAAATAAACTGAGTGGGTCAGGTTGGGAAACCTGGTGAGTACATAGGGTTTTCAACCCATAATAATATAATTATTATGTTTAATCATCAAAAGTTAACCCAATTACTCATCCCCATTATCTTCGTTACTCTTAAAGATCTACCCTAAGAATCAGCTATTTCTCATTCATTCATTCCTAAGGATTATCCTAAAGAATAGGTACAAAGTCCATCGTTGTCAATGACACAGCTGTCAAGCACAACTGCTAGTTCTATCACTTAGGCGCAACTGCCACAATTGTAACATTCTATGTGAGGCGCAGCTGCCAGTATTGTCCTTCGAGCACAGCTGCTAGGGTTATCTCGTTTATTGACAGTATCGTTTTTGAGAGTCCACTCGCAATACATGTCAATGGTTTTTAGAGTACACTGGTGAACACATCGTTCACAACACCTACAGGTTGCGAGCCTGCTAGTGTTCCACTGGACTGTCTAGAATAGTCCATGGTTGTCATCCATACTCTGCTAGATGACGAGGCCAACATTTAGGAACAATGCTTCTCACATCGTCCACCTCTCACCCTTACCTCATGGTCTATATCACCTCTCAACTCATCATCCAACTCATATTTCATCTACCCATGTTTTACCCAACATATGACGTAGATATAAATACATATACAGTTTAAATCATATAAAACTTGTATAAAATCATCCAGCATAGATAGCAAGTATACAAATAATATACACACATAACACGTATGTTATAAAAAATACTTCATACCTATGTGTAAGATGAAATGGACCATCCACTAACTTGAAAAAGGTGGTGATTCCGAACTTAGACAGTGCTTCGCTGCTTAAAAATAATTTCCTTCGACGAAATCTAGTATTATTACCACTTGAATTTAGTCTATTATTCGCCGAGACTAATTAATAGTCTAGCTATTCTTACTATTATATAAGCTTTAAACAATACTTATATAACCCATAATAATAGCCCAAGTACTTATTATAAGTTTCTAATAACGTTACTATAATTAAATAAAAGCTATATTAAAAATAGCGTAGGTGTAGCTCACTTACAGCGGGTTTTATAGAAAACCGGGATTTGCTTGGAGCAGAGTTCCCGAGCTGAAAATCTCTTCTTCTCGGAGCCGTCGAGCACTCCGGGGCTTCCGCGTCGTGCTAGGGAGGTTCCCTAGGCTTTTCGGGGGGTTTCGGGGCTAGAGAGAGTAAAGAGAAGAAAGAATGGGAAAAGTGTGAAGAAAATGAGGGTGGGAGAGGTTCTATTTATAAGGTGAAAAATGGTTGAACTTGGTGCCACATGTCACAATCTAGTGGTAAGTCTTGGGGTGAAAGCAGTGGCCAAGATTGTGTCACATCACCCATTTTCACACAGCACACTTCCGACTTCTAAAATATGTAACTTTCACATACGACCTCCGGTTTTGACGTTCTTTATATCCACGCGTAGGTAAAAATAAGATCTCCAACTTTCATTTTGACCCCGTCGACTAATTCTCGACCGATCCTAAATTTACCAGTACGAGGAGATTATATTGTTAAAAGTCCGCGTAAAATTCATAACTTCTACATACGGACTCTGTTTTCGTCTGTCTTCTTACTGTTGAGTTCTTATTAATGAGATCTTCAATTCTTATTTAGCTCACATAGGCCAAAAGCCGCTCGGTCTAAAATTCGAGTTTCGGGTTGCGCACTGCTAAGCCAAATCTTAGAAAATTCATAACTTCCGCATACGAAGTCAGATTTTGGCGTTCTTTTTTGTATGTTCTTGGTTTAACGTATAATAAAACTTTTGTTTATATTTCTAAGGCTAAAAAGTCCTCCATCGTGAATTCACTATTTACGTCTCCCGGTGTCGTTCCGATTTTACCGTAAAACTTCGACGGACCATAACGTCTTCGTTATAACTCGGATTTCGGCGTTCTTTATATGTACGGAACCCTTGAGATGTATTCTACAACTTGGTTAAGATTATTTATTCTAAATAATATTTTTTCAAAAAGTCATTTTCGACCCCTATTATCTCTAAATTGACTAGCCCGGATCTACGGGCGCTACATTAGGCGCGGATGGTTCTTATTTGATGGAACTCTCAGTATTCATTAGAATTACAGAAAGACCTAGCTTTCAATACCAAATTATCGTAGGGATTAATAAGTTATAATATAATAGGTTAATACTTGTTAAGGGTGTTACCCGCCAATTGGATCACCCAGATAGATGTCAATCATCTGAGTAATTGTCCATGTCACACCCCCGACCAGCAGCGGAAACGTTGGGCCGTGTGGCGTAGGATATTTATCGATCCTATCTTATTAACCCTAGCTTACTATCATTTTATGATACTTTACTAATCCTAATTTATTATATTTTGTAGGATATTTATCGATCCTATCTTATTATCTTTTAGGATATTTTATTAATCCTAACATATTATATCTACCACTCTAAGGTGCATCTTCTTGGTTGTCGGATCTCTAAGACGGATGTAATGTATTACCATGATCCCCCATAATCGACATTGTTTGACTAGTGATTCCCTGCCATGACGCTTCATCGGACGTCGAATAGTGATGAATAAGAAAGTTATCATGTTGTAATTGTAGCTAGCAATCGCAGGTGGTGGTGCCAATCCCCGTATAGATCTATACATGTTCGAGGTAGCCGAATTTAATTAGGCTAAGGATGAATAATATCAGCTCACTAACACATTAACCTAAGGTATTTTATCTTTTATCTTCCTTTAATTTTCTATTTGATAATTATACCTTTTAGATCTCATAATTAGCTACTATGTGTGTGCATATATATATATATATATATATATATATGTATATATATATATATATATATAGAGAGAGAGAGAGAGTAAATTACTGAAATCGTCCCTATGGTTTGGTTAAAATTGCACGTTTGGTCCTAACTTTTTTTTTTGCACTCGGATCGTCCCTGTGGTTTGATTTTGTTGCATTTTTCATCCTTTACATACATAAAGTTAGGGACCAAACATGCAATTTTTACCAAACCAAAGGGACGAAAAACACAACAAAATCAAACCATATGGACGATCCGAGTGCAAAAAAAAATAGTTAGGGACCAAACATGCAATTTTGACCAAACCATAGGGACGATTTTAGTAATTTACTCATATATATATATATATATATATATATATATATATATATATATATATATATATATATATATATATATACACACACACACAGACACACATACACCCTAATTATGGTTAATTTGAAAACTGGATATTTGGGCAAAGTAACGATTAGGTAGAGTGCATATCCTCATATTTGATCGGCATTACTTCTAGGTACTACGTTATCCTAGGAAATTGACCATTATAATATCTAGGTAATATCTATTTCTAGACTATTAGGCATCATAACTCTTAGGCATAATATCATAACTTACAACTAGGTATAGTATCTATAGCTACATTATCTTAAGGTTTCCTACTTTATAAAATGATTGTTATTTATAGATATAAATATATTTTGATATAGAAGTTTGATAAACATGTATCCCCCACCCCCAGTAAAACTTTGAAAGTAGTAAAGTAGGGTCGTGAACTCACCCTGGTCGCGTGAGACTGTTGGAGTAGGGTTAAATCGGTCTCGGGACTCTGGGGACCGCTCCAAAGGCAGCAACTTCAAGAGATGCAGAGAGACTGATATAATGGATGGTGTGCAGAAGTTATCTGCATTGCCTTCTATTTATAGGCATGGATTTGGGGTGCGCGTAATGCAAATATCTGTGTGCGTCGCTCATGATCATCGTGGCTCTATGTAGAGTGTAACACCTCAAATTTCAAAGAAAATTTTTCATTTTTAATTTACCAAACATTATTCATATATCCAAGTCATCACAAAAATTTAAATCATTATCAAAACAATATCAGAGTATCTCAAATCCATATATGATCATAAGCCGACGAATGTGTACAATCATGCCTCCACCTTCACTGAATCATGAAAGTACCTGAAACACATTTAAATCAACACTATAAGCATGAAGCTTAGTGAGTTCCCCAAACATAAATAATTAGCCTCTCATGGCTAAATCTCGATAAGGACCCTCCGGTCATGTGTCTCAATGAAGACCCTCCGATCTCACGTCTCGGTATGGACCCTCCGGTCGTAACTCAACATATACACAGAACAATATAACAACATAATTTACAAAGACATAATGCATAATAACACATATGTCAGTATAAGCAAGTAAAACCCTCCGGTCAGTAATACGAATAAGATCCTCCGATCAGTAATGCGAATAAGACCCTCTGGTCAATAACACGAATAAGACCATCCGGTCAATAACACGAATAAGACCCTCCGGTCACACATAAATTAACACATAGGTAAGTATAGTAAGAAGACTCACCTAGAATGATGAAGCTCACTGAGAGAAATCCTTATTTGTTGTCCTGACGGATTCCTGAGCTAACCACACAGAATAACACCCAATTAGAAATTGGGTTCCATTCTAAGGCCCACAATCCAAACTTGGGGTAAAACGACCATTTTACCCCTGAGCCACTATGAACCAAAACTGAGGCCCAAGCTCAAGGCCAAAAAGGTCGAAACCAAGAGATCCACAAGACCCACTAATGGCCCAATTTTCCAAATTGGACCCAACCCCATATGAACCTTATCCTAAATCCCAATAATTCCTTAGTCCCAAAAAGTTGATCTCAGATGACCCAAAAGGACCAGATCCACAAGTTGGCCCAAAGATGCGAAACCAAAATATCATAAGTCCAAGCCCAGCTGAACGTCGTACGTTGGGTGTACGTTCAGCTACGTTGGGCGTACTCAGCCAAACACATGCATGCCCTCCTTGCATGCATGGGACCGCTTTGCCAACTATTTCCTTTAGGGGCTAATTCTACCAATATCTTCAAAATACCATAACTCTCTCATCTTAGGTCCGTTTCCAACGAACCTTATATACATGGAAAGGTGGCGAGAAGCCTTACACTTCTAATGACAGACCATAGCCTTAAAACTTCCTAGGAAAAAAAAAGCCAAAATCCTTAAAAGACAAAGCCAACGTCTTTGCCAACATCCTTGGGCTCTAAAGCACAACCTGAACCCTTTTATCACACAACATACCTATTCCATATCCAAAAGGGCCTAAACCTTTCTCCTTTATGTCTTCCAAAACCTTCTCAAACTTGGATTACAGCCCACGAGCCTTAAACCACAGAACAATCAGAAATAGGATGCTACATAGAGAATGCCACGTGTCACTTCCCTAATTGGACACGTCACTCGCAATCTACTCTAATCTCGTGTCAGGTGTGCGATGGGCATAAGCGTGCACTTCAGGCGCAGTTAACGATCACGTTAACAAGTACTTTCCAAATATGTTAACCAGCTTAGAAGGCGGTACAACTTTTTGGATGCTTATTTTTGAGCCTGACAGTCATTTTAACAAATAAATGTAACAACACATTTGATTTTTATTATGTAAAAATCAAATATTACAATATTAAGCTATTAAATCTATTTTTCCTATTTTTCCTAACGGTGATCAGTTACGCAAACCTCTCGGTTGTCACATTCTCCCCCTCTTTAGGAAATTTCCTCCTTAAATTTTATCTTATCGTGGGATTCATTCGAACAAGTGAGGGTACTTGTCCTTCATTTTTTTCCTCTCATTCCTATGTGTACTCTGGTCCTCGCTTAAAGTTCCATCATACCTTGACAGTGGGAATCCGACTCTGCTTGATTCGTTTGACCTCTATGTCCATGATTTCAATTGACTCTTCGATGAATTTCAGTTCGAGGTTAATATGAATTTCATCAAGCGGAGTGACAAGTGTATCGTCAGAAAGGCACTTTTTAAGATTAGACACATGGAAGACGTCATGCACGTTATTAAGCTCTTGTTGTAACTTGAGTCGATTGGCAACTGGATCTATCTTGTCAAGGATTTTGAATGGTCCTATGTACCTAGGATTCATTTTACCCCGCCTTCTAAACCTTATAACTCCTTTCCAAGGAGATACTTTAAGCATCACCCAATCTCCAACATGGAACTCTAGGGGTTTGCGCCTTACATCGACGTAGCTCTTCTGATGGTCATGTGTTGCCTTCATGCGCTCTCATATATGCACAATCTTTTCAGTCGTCTGGTGGATAATGTCACAACTAGCAAATTAGGGTTGAGATTGTGACTCTTGTTCAAACAATCCCTCTATGTAACATTATTTCATTAAGCGATTGAAGTCCAAAACAACAATGTTATATGAATACTTATGTGCATACACTAAGAATCAAGTAGTAATAACCTCATGCAAGCCCAAAACTTTATCCAATAGCTAAGCCCAATCAACTTTTGGGCCTTGACCCAAGAATTCTCATCCCAAACACTATAGGCCAAAAACCCATTTCCTTTTGGCCTTATTGGACCGAAAACTCTATTATTGGGCCCAATTAAGTCCAAAATCTCATACACACTCCAAACCGAAAACTCAACTAAGAACATAGGGTGTTTTTGGCCACCCTGAAATAGAAAACCCCCTTTAGAAGCCTCTAATGCCGAAAACCTCCTAGGATTTTCGGTTGAGAGTCAAGACAAACATAAAAAAAAGGAAATACCAAAAAGGGTGACACCTCACTATTACCCCACAAACATTAACACAATTAACCATCATATATCCATGCATATGTACTAATCACCATACTTCTATGCTAATTATCCAACATGTTTCTAAGATAATTATCCATCAAATAACAAGAAAGCAACCCTACCTCCCCCATAAATTCCGTTCACCTCCCCCCCCCCCTTCTCTCTCTCTTCATCTTCATCTCTCACTTCATCTTCTCCATTCCTCCATAATCCTCTCAAGAACAAGTTCAAGTGTTCCAAAGATCAATCCCTCCAAGTTAGTTCTTATGATTTCTGGCAAGCATTCCTTGTTAATCTAGTGTTTTTATACACATTAATACTAGTTTTGTTACATTTACACACATTTATATGTGTTATTATCCATAGGGTAGTACCATCTTCAAGTGTTCTTCAACCATCTTCAACTGTTCTAAGCTTGAGGATCTTCATCTTCACCTTTTTATCCACTAAGAAATCCACTAAATGTGAGTTCATACCCCTTCATTTTCGAGTTTTTCCAAGTTTTTAGGGGGGGAGGATACAAGTAAACAAATCTTATTTGGATGATCTAAAGGCTTTGTAAACTAAAAACACAAGTTAGGTCACTAAAACATATCTAGGTTTAAAAAAATCAGCTTTCTACAAAAAAGTTGTGGTCTTTTCACCGACTGTTTTCCCCTACTTAAACTACATATATTTCAAAAAAATTCAATATGAAAATAGTTCAGGTCTATACATTTTTAAGGACCACTAGCACTCATTCATACAATTTTTCTATAATTTATGGTAATTTTTACAAAACCGTCTATCATTTCAGAACATTTTCGGACCAGTCTGTAAAAATGAATGTTTTCACTCTGGTTAGGAACCACTTAAGGTCAGGGAAAAATATTATGGACAAAGTAGACTCATTTTATAAGTTCTAAAAGTTTACGGATCTAGATTTCGAATCACGATGAATTTTCTATAATTTTTCTAAAAACATGGACAGAAAAGTCAAAAACTAGAGAATTTCTCTTCAACATACTAAATGTTTTTATACTTGTGTTTGGATGTAAGTTTATATGCCATAATCTTTTAAAACATCTAGACAAGATAACCTACGTGTATTTACATATTTTATTATATAAATGGACTTAACAAAACATTCATAATAAACTATAATTGGTATAGTTTGGGAGTCACAAAACCACACTATCATTTTAAAAAAAAACTATATAATTATTTAACGGTATAATTATTTCATTTTACAAGATAAAGGAGTCATAGTTCACGTAAATTTGTTGATGCTCTTGTGATACATTCTCTTCACCGTACTTATCTAGTGTGCACTTTAAGTCCTGCATTATAACCAGCGTCTCCTGGAGGGAGAGCGAGATAGTTATGTATAGATCTATACGGGATTGACAACTCAACACCTCAGTTGTTTGCTACAGCTAGACCGGCAAGTCTAGGGTAACAAATGTCTACCAATTCCGACACCTGAAGAACGTCGTTTAGGCATATCAGTCTTATTAAGCATGGTTATAATAACTCACATAAGGATTAACAAAACTATATTGGTTTACAGGAAGCTTACAATTCACCGGTTTTATTAAAATATAAAACTACATATCATTTTCAGTACATAATCACTTACACTTCTGGTCTTAGGGTTTAAGATTACAACTTACTTATAAGAAAATATTGGATTTTCTGGTTACATACATTATTACTTCACAAGGAAAAGATACAAGGGAATTACATACAATTACAGTTCATATTAAAGAAAATATCGGATTTTCTGGAAGTATACGAAACCATTTTTCACAAAACAGTTACAAACCCTTTTCATACAAAATTCTTATGAACTCACCAACTTTATAGTTGACACTTTTCAAAATCACTTGTATTCTCAGGAAACTAGTAGGTAGGTATTCCACCCTTCTTGAGGGTCGGCGTTGTCGTTCCATGTTTTCCACTTTTTAGTTATTTGTATTTTATTTTTGAATAAAGAAAGTGTTGTAAACAATGTAAACTTGTATTATCAATGTATGAATGTTTGGGTTGCTATGTTTCATTACTATTCAATTGTTATGATATTGTACATGAAGTCATCCGCCCTCGGACGTTTTCGTCGTTCCGGGTCGGGGGTGTGACAGATAATCTCTAGGCTTGTCCTTAAGGTATCCCCTACGAATTCCCTTTCCAGTTGGGTATCGTCGACTTTTGTGCAACAAAAAGGAGATCGAAATTTTCGGCCATATAGTGCTCCGAATAGTGTTGCTTTAATGCTCGTGTGATAGTTATTATTGTATGAGAACTCAACCAAAGGAAGGTGAGTATCTCTTGAATTTATGAAATCTATCACACATGCTCTGAGCATGTATTCCAACGTTTGGATGGTCCTTTCACTTTGGCCATCGATTTGAGGATGGTAGGTTGTACTCATATCCAGGTGAGTACCAAGGGACTTTGGCAAACTCTACCAGAAGCGGGAGGTAAATCTGCTATTTTCCTATCTATGTTAGAGATAACAGATGAGGGTACCCCATGCAATCTGACAATCTCTCTAAGTTACATTCTAGCCAGCTTCTCCATCTTATCTATCTCTTTTATTGGTATGAAGTTAGCAGACTTGGTTAATCTATAAACAACTACCCAAATAGTGTCGTAACCAGCAGTAGTCTTTGGCAATGTGGTAACAAGTCCACTGTAATCTTCTCCCACTTCCACTCAGGTATCTCTGGTTGATGCAATAATCATGCGGGTCATTGATGTACTGCCTTGACCTTTGTAACATCCCGACATGAGGTATCTCCAAAATTCCCTCTTAAGTGTGAAGGGTTTTGATTTTTAGTCCTTGGTATGAGGAAGCTTGCAAAAATACCCATAGTGGCATTTTGGTAACTTTGGCCAAGAGGTTAGTACGTTAAGCGTACATTGTGTAAGCTAAGCATACTGGGGTGGACCCTAGTACGTTGGGCGTACACCGCGTATGCGGGGCGTACGTGGTAAAATCTCAAACCCTAATTTTTAGGGTTTGATTCATATATATAAGCATCATTAACCATTCATTCCTCATTCATTCTACAGCCTCCAACCTTTATTTCGTCCTTACAACCCTAATCCCTCTCTAGTTAGTGGGTGGTGGAGAACTTCTACCAAAAGAACTTCATGATACTGAAGGTCGCCCTTAAACTTCCCATGCAACACTCTCTCGAGGGACAAAACCCTCTCAACACCTACATATACAACAACAACCATAAAATTACCAAACTCCTCCTCAAGGAAAGCTCCTCATAGCGAAAAATAGGGGGAGGGGGGGTACGGAAACGGCAGTTCCATTTTTCCCCATGTAAAATTGAGGAATCATCCCCCAGGCTCGCCAAGCAGCACTCATTCCTGCCACCTCCAGGATGCAGTCCTGCCAATCTTCCTCATTGAAACAGATCCCTTTCAACGCTTCAACCACATATAAACTACCGCCCGATTGTTGAGGTGACCGATTTGAAGAGATGGTCACATGAGGATAGCCATGACCAATCAAGTCAATGTTAACCTATAACCACCAGTCCTACCAGTTCTTTCGAGGAGCCCTCTAGTTAACAATAAACGAATGAGTATTGCATCGTTGATAGAAAGTATGTACGCCACACTATGTGGATGAGTTAAACAAGAACCAGAAGGCCCATAGTTGATTGTCTTGTTGTTTTACGAACGGAGGTTCGTGCTGAAACTTAATCCATTCCCCTCATTTGATGTATTTATTGATCATCGTTTGTTTCCAGGGAATTTACGAAGCAACGTCGTTAGTTTGTTGTTCATATTGATCCTTTAGGATAGATCTTGTAAGATCGTTGTATAGGATCTATACGTGGGAATCGACGGGATGGTATAAACTATTTTAGAGATATGATATATATATATATATATATATATATATATATATATATATATATATATATATGTTAATGATAATAGTTGGATTTGCAGGTTTGAGTTATATATTATTATCATATTGTGGGAATGAATCCCCTATGTACTCACCAGGTTTCCCAACCTAACCCACTCAATTTATTGTATCACATGTGGCTAAATGAAAGATACATTCTGCTGAGAGATTCAAGGAGTATTAGGTCACTAATTTAATTACTGTAAGGCTTGTAATATTTCTTTATGCTTATGTTTTTGTATTGACGTGACATACCAATGTTTTAATATAAATAAAATACATTTCTTCGGAAATGCTTTGATAATATCATTATCATGTTTTATGGGAACAAATTCCATAATACTATTTTTCAAAAATGATACTCTGATTTTTAAATAAGCATAAACAAATCGGTCTTTTCTGGACGTGAAAGTGGGGATGTCACAAGTATATATTCAATATTAGGGTGAAACCCTAATGTATCTTTATGGCTTTGTGTCGTTGATCTTCTTTGTGACCATCCTTGTGACAAACTCGTTTTCTTGGTGAAAACAAACTCTTTCTTGGTGAAAGACAATTTTGGAGAATATCTTGTGCTCTTTACCTTCTGTTCTTTATTTGTTTAGATTAGTTTGCTTTTTTCTTAATACTTGAAGTGTATCTAATCGATACAAACCTTCAGAAAACTTAGATCCAAATAAGTTGCATGTGAACTTAAGGGTTAAGTTATTTCGCCTCATGCTTTGAGTTATAACCTAGAAAACCTATCACTTATCCATATTTTCTATCTGATTGTGCATAATAATGATTATATCAAAATTATGATTTATAGAAATTAAACCCTAAAGTCCTTGGATTTCGACTTTGCTAAGGTTTCTTGAAATCGAAGCCTCCTAAACCTATTTTCGAAAATTGGGAGTTTCTTTAGGGTTTATCTTGTTTCCTTGATTTTTATTTTAAATGTCTTAAAATTTAAATAATTAAAACCTGATAAACCCAACCCTAATTTTCGAAAATTAGAAGGGTTTGGGTTAGGATTAAATTTCAATTATTTTATTAATTGTTTAATAGAAAATAACTATTCAATCCCTAATTTATTTAAATTAATTTAATTAATTGTTTAATTAAAAGATAAATATTAAATCATATTTGGTTTAAATTTTAATTTATTAAAAGTTTAATTTAAATAATTAATATTTAAACCTCATATAATGATGTTATAAAACGTACATTGGTATTGCGAAAACGCATCAGTAACGTGATGTTATAAAACGTAGTGTCAAGTATGATTTGGTGAGCAAAAGATACAAGTATATAAGTTAAAGCTTAATTGTCCCTTCTGCCGTAACAGGAAAAACGATATCTTTTGTCCCCTTGGTGATTTGGTGGTGACATTATAGTGTTGGACCCATCCAGGACTGAATTGATGTGTTCAATTTGTAGTCTAATGACGTTATCACAAATCAGAAAATCAACAAACAAAACAAAAAATTGATTGTAATCCATGTCTCATGTCCATAAGATATCATAAAGAACGAAGGAATATTTGATCACTTATCTGAGGGCCAATGTCTGATTAGATTAGACTTCGGTAGTTGCTTTGGAAAGCACACTTTGATGTTTAATTTAGAAGTTATATTGCGATTATAGTTACAGACTTATCCAAGTGGGAGACTGTTGGATTAAAGTTTCTAAGTCAAAAACTAAATTGGTATATACTTAAATTATAAGCATAGTTCTTTTGGGTTGCCCTTAAAAACTAGTAATTCACTAGATGGCTTTTAGAGAGAAATGACGATTTAATGATTTATTATATGATTTATAAATAGAAATAAATAATTTATTAATATATTATGAGATTGATTTATTAATTATAAATATATTTTTTAATTAATATTTAATCAGAAATTAATTGGAATTAATTGGATTAACTAAAAGTGCAATGACTTAAGCTGTAATTGTTGAATAGTTGAACAAGAAAAGAATTCTAAAATTTTCCTAGGGTTGGCCGAGTTTTTGGTTAAGCCTCTAGGTTTTCTAGAATGCTCGATGTGGATAATATGGATAATTAGGAAACTAGATAATTCCGAATCTAAAATAATATTATTTTATTTTAAATTAGGGTTTATATGGTTGCCTATCAGCAGTAAATATGACCCTTAGGAGTCCTCACTTCCGTCCATCACTTATACCAAAGGAATAACCAAATTTTCTACTCCCTCTCCTCTCTCTCCTCAAGTGTTCTAATTGTTAGAGTTTGGGTACAAACCATTAGAGGCATTAAATTTATTGTGCTTGCTTTCCAAGACATTCGAAGAAAGGAATTGCTTTAATTATTAGCTATAATAATCAAAATGTATGTAAACTCTAATCCCTTGTAATTTTCAATTATAGTAGGGACTCCTTAGGGTTTTTGATGTTCATATATTATAGCTATCAACAGAGAAAACTTAGATCTAAATAGGTTGCATGTGAACTTAATGGTTAAGTTATTTCGCCTCATGCTTTGAATTATAACCTAGAAAACCTATTAGTATGTTTATTAGTTGCACACATATGTACTAGTTTGTAGAAAAAAAACACATTTTTTTAATGTTTGTTTTTTTGTCCTCTATTATAGACATTCATATTAATATACAACTTTTTTTTAAGTCGTAGCTCATTCAAATTCACATGTGGATCTGAATAGTATCTAGTTTATTAAAAAAATAGTTTCAGTTTGTTCTGGTTTATAGTTATTCACATTATGAATATGAACTATTTTTTAGTTTCCACTTGATCAGATTCGTATTATGAATTTGAACTATTTATTTTTAGTTTTACCTTATTCATATTCACATTATGAATCTAAAAAATAGTTAATATTCACATTCATAACGTGAATCTAAATCTGAACGAGCTAAAACTAACAAAAAGTTTGATTTAGATGTGAATTTGATCGAGTTGAAACAATTATTTTTTATAAATTAGATAATGTCTAGACTCACACGTGAGTCTGAATGAGCTAAAAAATAATATATATATATAAATATATATATATATATATATATATATATATATATATATATATATATATATATATATATATATACACATACCGATGTGGATGTCTATTTTTAAAAGACAAAAAAAACTTATGAATTTTGATATATTTAGTTTTTTTTGGATAAAAAAAGCACTAAATTTTAAAAAAAAAAAATTATAAGCAAAACAAATACATAAACTAAGCTTTTAGATATTATCTAGTGCATGCACTTGCAACTACGAAATATACATCCTTCTTTTGGTCGTCGATGTGTCACATCACGTCATCACCATATCAGTCCCCTCATCCGTGTACCATATCACACCTGACCTTAAGACCTTGTGAAACTGATTCATAGATACGGCCTACACTTAGAGTGATTGAGAAAACAGTCATTGATTAAAAAAAAAAAACAGAAGTTGACTTGGGTTAACAAGATGTTTTTCATTCATATTTAAGTCTCTAAATGCCAACTAAGCATGAAACTTATCTACCTGGCTCCACCTCAGCGTTCCTACTTGAAACAAACGGGGAACTTGGGATGGTTGAGAATACATAGAGACATCCTACACTTAAGGCGGTTGGGAAAACAGTCATTGATTTCAAAAGGGAAAATGATGCAATTGCCTTACTATATATTTCGACTTTGCTCATTCAGTCTCTAAAGTTATTTTCGAGCCTTTTAAGGGAACAAAGTGTTTAGTGACCTCTTCATCTAGTCCCCTTAACCTTTTTTTAGCATGTTAATAGATGCAAGAGGCTTTTTGTTAATTAAAAAATAAATTAAATCCACCGCTTTCTCTTTCTCTCCCTCTTTCTCTCTCATGGACCCAAAGAGTACAATCGCCTTCTTCATCTTCTTTATCCATCCTCCCAAAAATGTATGAAAATCTAGCAAAATTCTGGTTAGTTTGCTTCCCCAAATGTGAAAATATGTTCCCTGAGGTCACTGAACATGCAGTTTATTAGTGTGGTGGTTGTGGTGTTGTTCTTCGAGGTAAAGTTTCTTCCTTTTTCATTGTTCCCGTTAAATTCTTGTCAATAAACTTAGATTTTGGTTCATAAATGTATGCTTCCTTTCTGTTCTATGTGTTTATTGTTGATAGATAATGCGTAAACGATTTGGGTGTTGCTGATTTTGTGAAGGACGTGTGATCTTTTTATTCATCGTTTTTGAAGGTATTATGATAAGGTTTTGTGAAAATTATGATTTCACACTTTCTTGCTTATATTCTTGGTTTGGTGCCAAATTTATTCGATTTCGTGAAGAAAGTTCAGATGGGTTTCCAAAATTATTACATTAAATTAGCTGGTAATATCCTTATTGTCGACTTCTTCAATCTCTTTGTTTTCTATAGCAATCAAAATTAAGGTTGTATGTGGTGTTCTGATAACGTCTATTTTATGCATATATTTATGATGTTTTCTTATTATTTTATACTATGTTTTTATGTTATTTAGAACTAAAAGATACTTGATATGCTTTGAAATATTCAGTTACAGTAAAAATGGGAGCTGGAATGCAAAAAGAAGAGAATGGAGCTGAAAAGATGCAAAAAGGATATTGCTGGCAGATTGACCCTCTTCAATGTTTTGGGTATATCTGATGACTCATAAGTCCAATTGACGAGATTCAAAATGTTCTGAAAACTAGACAAAATTTCCTACGGCTTATGTTAGAGGGACTTTTGGCTAATTCGACACTTATCATATCCAAAATCGGCCTTGAAGATGAAGCATAAAAGTTGGACGGAAATTCCCTCCAAGTTACTTATTCTCCAAGCACCATTTATCTTATTTTTATTTGCTTAATCCCTAAGCCATCATTAGTTTCCTTATTCCAATCCAACTCTAATATTCCATATAAATTCCATCTCCATCAACTATAAATACCCCATATCATTCCACCATTTTCATAATCTATGATATTCCACTTCGACTTGTGCGACAAGAAAACTTCATAGCTGCCGTTTTGAGGGTCTAGAAGGCGGCCAGAAGGCAGTTAAGCTGACGTGAGTGAAGATCTGAAGGATTAGAGAGCGGATTCGTGTCAGTAATCATGTGGTTTGTTATCGTGACCATGTTTAGCATTCCAATGTGATACTACTATGTTTTTACTTTCTGATTTTGGTATCAAAACCATTTGCTTTGAGTTTATGTTTAGATAAAACCTTGATTTGCGGATTAATTGCTATATTGGATTGTTTTATTTGTGTTTAATTTATCTTTTTAAGCTTGTTAAAAGATCCTCATATGTTAATGACAATTATTTTCTTTTAATTATTAAGTATATCGAGTTGTATGAACGTCTGCTTGATTGCTTGCCTCTTATGATTTTGATGACCATCAAGATTATATGACTAGGAATAGTGAACATTAAACTAGGGTTAACTAGGAAATAATTAAATTAATGTGTGAGCATATGTGACGACCAACCACATATGAGCTAATTGAATTAACCAATTCGATTAACTATTATTACAAGTCTTGCTTCATACGAACTGAACACTAGGAAACATGTTAGTTTAATCAATTGATCACTGCTTGAATTGACTTGTTTGCTAAAGGATTAGTAATAATGAACATGAACCTAATCATTTTAGAAATCGGTGAACATGAATAAATAAATATGTGTGTGCAACTGTCTATGATTTTAAGGTGTAATCTGTCTAAACCAAAGTACCTAAAGAGATTTGTCTTTCTCCCAATTTATCAAGATTTGCTATTTAGTAATTCGTTTGAGATTTAATTAAACATTTATTTATTCCTTTCGTATGTTTTGTAACCTATAATCAAATATTTTAAATTAATTCACTACTGTTTCCCTTGTGTTCGACACCCTTGCTTATCAAAGCTATACTATACTCGATCGGGTTCACTGCCTGTAAGGTGTAGTTTAGATGCGATAAATTGGGAATTATAAATAAAAAACTAGTGCATTAAATATTCACATCAAGTTTTTGGTGCCGTTGCCGGGGAACGGTTTTCAATTAATTTAGTTTATTTGATTATTCGTTATTATTTATTTTATTTTTATTTTATTTCCGTTGATATCATGTCACTTGTCGGAAAGGTTTTTGTTTCTATGTACAGGAATTCGTGGATCATACACATTGCTTGGTTTTACTTTTTGCATGGGTTTAGAGATTGCAAGCGATTAGGGAATTCTTGATTTGTTTAGTCTACTACTTTGGTGATTTGTCCAACTCAATCTTCGAGGCGTAGTATAGCAAGGCGTATCGATGTGGTTAAGTGGAAGACCGAACTCTTGCTACTCTTGACTAGTTGGGTTAACTCTTGTTCTACTTTTTAGTTAATGGTGCAAAGAAAACAAAGGAAATAGTCTGACAGGTCCCGAAAGTTTTTGCTTTCACAAACCACCTCTTGCATGCAAGGGATTTAATCAACAATTGTAGCTTGATTTCGACGAAGACGAGTGATTGTGATATCTTTTTTAGTTATTTTGGTTTGCTATTTTTTTAGTTATTTTATTTTTATTTTTAGTTTATTTAAAATTTTTTTTTCCATGTTGATGCTCTTTGATTGTTTTAGATCATTGTAGAATTTTCGCCCTTAGAAAGCTGGCAGTAAGTTCAGCAGCTAGATCCGACTGTTGCTTTATCACGAGAGAGATAGTCTTGTGAGAGTTTGAAGTTTATAGTCAAGACCCACGTTTTTTTTTCATAAGTGTGGGCTTCAAGTTAATATTGTGAGAGTATATTATTTAGAAGAGTTACGTTTCTATCATATTTGGATTCATGTGGTATGGATGAGTTGTTCCCACACCATGGAGTTATATTTCGATGCGGGGTAGAAGTATCATCCCAGCGGCCATGACATGGTTGACACTTTCCTATGTCGTAGGGGAGTTTTTTTATCGCAAGAGGAGGCTGCCATTCTATATAACACGACGTGGTCGACACTTTCCCACGTCATGGTTACTATACATTGCATTTATTTGCAATATTTTACACCAGATTTCGAAGTTGGAGTTCTTGATTTTATTTACCGACAAATTCAGACGCAACAGTTCCAGTTTCCAGTCTTCGAACAATTTATGGAGCAACTTTTAGCAGCCCCATTCGATGGGGATTAATCGGGGACCATTAATTATTAAAAAAAATAATTCAAAATTTTATAAATCTAACTTTAATACTAAGAATATAAGTAAATAAACATAAAAGTTCAATAATAACTTATTAAGTTTACCAAGAACAACCATTTATCATCCAAAATAAGCATAATCAGTTTAGAATGAGACTGTTCTTCAATCAGTAATGAGATCGAGCATTATGGTCATTCTTGTGATTAACCCAATATCATGCTCTCTCCATAATAATGGTATACCAAATAATTCAACACAAATCCTCCAAACAAACCAGTAAACCATGTGTCTAATCCATCTCTACCCCTCCCACCCCCACTGTTTATTAAGGATCAATTTCTTATTTAGGCAATTCATCGAGCACATTGTATGCATGTTGATAAACACAAAATATAACACACAAGCATCAATTTCTTATTTCCAGTATACAACCAAATAGAATGAAACCCAAAGTGATTACAGATTCACAAATTCACAAATTCACAAACAAGATATAACAAGAAGGAGAATAAGGAACAACTCCAATTTACTTGTTTCGTGGTCACGATGGCAGTTGATTGCTCCTCACGATGATTGAGAACGAGAACAGGTGAGCAGGATTTCAATCGCTCACGAGATCATATGGCAGTTGATTTCAATCGCTAACGAGATGGAGAAAGAGTCGAGCAGGTGAGCGGGATTAGGCTAACGAGATCATACGACAGTTGATTTCAATTGCGACGAATTCCGATGAAGCGATTTCGAGCAGCAGGATTAGGCTTTTCCGATCAAACCGATGCTTGTTCTTCAGCCCTATGAAAGAGTCGAGCAGGTGAGCGGATTAAAGAAAAGAAAACAATCAAATGTCTTAACAAAATCATATGAAATCAGTGGAGTAGGCTTTTCCAATAAAACCGAGAATCCCAAACATCCTCTGAACATATGAATAAGAAAATAGAAGAAGAAGAAAGAACGATAGCACGATAGCAGGGGTGTCGATGGCTAATGGCTAATGGTTATAATTTGCGATTCGGAGGGCGTCATCACGTTTGCTTCAGGGGTATCAATGGCTAATGGTTAACCGTAGCAGGAGGAGAGGATTCGGACTTCGGAGTCCAGCAGGGTTGGAGTCAGACCATCAAGAAAAATGGGGAAGAACGTAAGGCAAAGGAAATAAATGGAAGTGTAAAAGTTTGAGCATCCCACATCGAAGCTGGGAACAATCTATCAAAAAAATAAACTCTATAAAAGGGAATCCCTCGTATGTAAACAAATGCAGTTATGTTTTAGGCAAGCTGGCTCCTTTGAGTCAGTGGGTCCTTTAGAGTCAGTTGGACCGATTAGGACCGAGTTGGACCAATTTGGGCCGATTTTGACCGATATTGACCAAGGCCGCTTAGCCTAACCCTCTAGCACCTATTCGTAGGCGGTTGGAGGCCGCCAAGCGCCTAGGCGCCGATTAATCGACCGCCTAGACCGATTTTTACAACCATGATATATATATATATATATATATATATATATATATATATATATATATATATATATATATATATATATATATATATATATATATATATTCTAATAAATGAATAGTTTTAATCTTTTTCTATCAAGTATTACTCTAATTCAACTCCTCATTAATATTATGTCAATGTCATATCGATATATTAAGCAACTCATTTCAAAACTCATATTTATATTTTCTAATTATATGTTAAATTTAAAGTTATAATAACTTTAAAATTTTGATAAATCTCTTAATTAATAATTTATTTAAAATGACTTATTTAAAATAATTGATTGTAATTATAAATTTTTATTATAAAAGTTTAATTAATTTTATAACCGTGATTCCACATATTATAAACTAATATATATATATATATATATATATATATATATATATATATATATATATATATATATATATATATATATATATATATATATATATATATATATATATATATATTGTCAACTAAACGTGAAACTTATCCATTTGACTCCACCTCAACAAAACTTGGTGCGGTTGAGAAGACGCAGTCATTAATTTAAAAAAAAAAAAAAAAAAAAAGGCTAACAAGATGTTATACATTCATGTTTAAGTCCTAAAATGTCAACTAATCATGAAACTTCTCCACTAGACTCCACTCATCAAAACTACGGAAAGATCCAGAAAATTTCTCAAAATCAAATTTAAATGCAAGTAATACTAAAAAAAATTAATCGTAAACAATGTCAGAATGTGAAGATGGTAATAAAAACTCTCCATAGCCACACAAAGATGATAATCGGGTAATTGAGAAATCCCCCAAACTCGAATATAATTGCAAGTTTTTTACACTTAAGTTAGATGCTTAGTTATAAATATATGGATGTAAATATAAATTATCAAATTTTGTTTCCAAAAAAAATAAAAATAAAAATAAAATTAAATATTTTCTCACAACTAAGTTAGCCCAAAATGTCCCATACATAATCATCATGTAAAATCAAAATAAGATATACAAATAGATGGCTAACATAAGATTCTAATACCCATAATTAACTAAATGGAGAGAGATTATAACTCAAACAGTCAAACTTCATATTGGAATCGAAACTCACTGCCGATAATGCTCAAGACTCGAATTCATGACCATTTCTATAACAAATTAAGGTGGGTGTTTATACATAACTGACCAGTCAAATCAGCATTTTTTGGCTAATTTGGTCCGATCGGCTTGTTTGATAAGGTCCAATTTTGGCTAACTTAATCAGCAAGCGTTGACCCATCTCATAACTCAGTCTATACTTGAAATGTGGCTAGCTGACCTAAAAAAAGTTTTTTATGTCCTAAGGAAAGAACCCTCGTCGTTTAACTCTTTTCCTTCTGTCCACTTTGAAGGCATCGCTCCTACCTCCTGCCTCGACGTCACCACCGCCTGAAGCAAAGCGTCGGCCTCCATCCAAACGCCAGCATCAACGTCCGTTGGCCTCCGCCAGGTACTTTCTTCTCCTTTTGTTTTTCTGAAATCGGTTGAAAAATTGATGTTGGTGTAAATGGATGATATGAATTTTGCTCTATATGAATTTTGCTACTACCTCCTGTCGAGATTAATCTTCCTATCTAATAAAAGAATAGCTTTTTTTTTTGTCATGTGTCACTCTAATAATATACATCCTAATTAATAATATGCCATGTGTCACTCAATTGTTATTCTTATAGAGTCTCTATATTATTTTATTAATGTCAATCAACCGTGTAGTATACGGGTTATAACCTAGTTTTCTTTATATATGAAATCAGTTGAAAACTGATTTATGCTCTATGTATGAATCAGTTGATCAGTTGAAATCGGTTGAATCAGAATTTATGCTATGTTGGTATCATTAATGTATGAAATCTGAATTTTGCTCTTAGTTTATGTAATCAATTTATGCTAAAATCAGTATTGAATTGTAACTGGGTCAAGAGCGATGATTATGGCCTATTAAAATTGGCAGATTCTTAGATAAGATATGGTAAAATCAGTGCTGGATCTTATGTTTTTTTACATCAAGTGCAAATCGTATTCTCAAGTTGAGTATGTTGGAAGGCCATCGCCAACACTAAAACAAACTAAGTACTTTACTTTTTACCCCAAGTGTCATTGTAAGAATTGTGAGAATTGCTTTTGTATTAAATGGCTTTGCTATAACTAAATAGATTCATACTTTCTAAGTGGAATTTTATTAGACACAATCAAGTAACTAAGATTAAATGAAACCAAACACATATGATCTTGATGTTCACAGGAAAATTTTCAAATAAATAATTAAAGGGGTATTATAAAAATCCAACTACATTCAAAGTTATCCCAAAGAGACCAAACAAAAACAATTTAGATACTACAATTGTAACCAAAAAAACACATCTTTCTTTCAATTGGGCATATCATAAATGATCAACTGATAACCCTTCAAAACTCCTTAGCGATACTGCAAAAATGAGTTAAAAATCATCACAAATTCAGCTTTAAAGGGTTTAGAAATTCAAGAAAAGTTGAAAAGACTTTCTTTCATACCTTAATGAAACCAATTTCCTTGGCATTGCTGTGAAAACACTGTCTGCAGCACATAAGTCCATATTTCCTGATCAACCCATGGGAGTTCCCACACACACGGCTGTAAACAAGGGAAAGATAATCAATAGTCTGTATTTCTTAAAACCCTTTTAAGAAGTGATTATCTTCATAAAACTTTCATGATGAGATGATTGATTAAGACCCAATTCAGAAAAAAAGCTACAAGCTTTGCAAAGACTACAAATTCTTACCAAAACCCTAATAGTAACTCGTTCTTCGAATCAACAATTAACTAGGATTGAACCTACTCGAATGTTCTATAACTGGAGTCGATTGCACCTAACTTTTCACAGTTGTTAATGCGTATAGATTACCAATTTCTCGTATTAAAACAGTTTCTAATTCACGCCATGGAATTCCGAATTCAATCTAAGAATCTATCACGCATATAAACAAAAGAATACAAGGATTTCGTTGGAAGTTGACAATTTTGAAAAGAGAAATATGGATAAACAGATAACAAAGATGGTGAGAGTATTAGGGTTTACCAGGTGCGGGAACCAGGACCATAGGTCTTAGGGTGAGAGTTCCAGACGTTTGAGTGCCCCATTTGAATCTGATGCTGAGAAGATCGTTGTAATAGCGGCAGCTAATGTGTTTAGGGTTTGGAAATTGTAAGGAAAATAGTATTTATACTGGGAGCTCGGTCAAACCCTAACGGGTTCCTTGTGGGCTGTTTCACCATTTTCTAATAAACTATTTTGTAATTATTTTTCAAATATTGTAAATTAATAGGAAAAATTAGACAAAACTCAAAAATGGTTAATGTGGTATGCATTTATTCTAATGTTTGGTTCAAGTCTAACGTTTTTGGATTGATGGTCCTTTTGACCTAGTTTGAATGTGTATTTGGTCCCTTTCTAACTAAAATGATTGTAATGTCCCTCATGTATTTATTTTTATTTTTCTTTCATTCTTTTAATTTAATATATATTTATCTGTTTTAATAATTAATAAATAAAAAGAGGGCTCTCTCTCATTCTCCTACACCATCACCTACTTATGAACTCTAAATTGAGAAGATAAACTTCAAATTCTTCCCCACCGACTATCGGTTCAAGGAAAATGTCAAACCATTTTCTTTCTCTCTCTCTCTCTCTCTCTCTCTCTCTCTCTCTCTCTCTTTCTCTCTCTCTCATGCACCTTTTGTTATTGGTTAGATTTGTTGGTTGCAACCATGTCAAACCATTGTCTTCATTCGGTGGTGTAAGAGACTAGAGAGTGGCTGAAGCGGCATCAGAGTGTGGTAGTCGAAACTCTATTTCCCTACCGCCGTCCTACCATGTCGAGTCCCCAGATCTAACTCCAACATGCTACAACTAGATAAAAAAACCATGATTCCATATCCAAAATCAATCAACAAAGGTTCCAGATCCACAAAAAACACATTAAAGGGCACATATCGAAGTATTTGAGAAATGCCTACCTACATCTTTACATCTAACCTGCTAAACCTCATCCAGTCTCCTAAAGAAGTGTAAAACATACCTGGTAAAGTGATATTGAGTTGGGAACAAAATTCAAAATGAACTATGGTATTTGGGAACAAAGTAGTAATCAAAATATGGAATTTGGGTCTCGATGGAGAAAGAAGAAGGGGAAAGGAACAAAATCGAAATCTAAAGTTGAGATCGTCGCCGAAGGTGTGGATGGAACTTCCATCGTGACATCGTCCCCTGAATTTAGGTTATATGGGAGGAAGATGTAAATAAAGGGATGGGTTTGGTCATGGTGGGTCTCATCATTGATTGTAGATTGTGATTCAAACGAAAAAATGGTGAATCTTGAACCCTCGCTTCATTTTTTACATTTGAACTCTTCAAAGGTCTGAGGCTATTGTGGTTCATCTAGGGAATTTTGTGTGTGCGAGATCTTTTTGTGTTTGAAGTTGCATATATGAATTTGTTCTAGTATACTCTTCCTAATTGTTTGTATTTCTAGCATAAATTAAAAGTCATCCATGAAAGAGAGAAATAGAGATCGGTCCTCTTTTGTTTTTAATTAATAAAATATAAAAATAAGTATTAGAAATGTAAAAATAAAAATAAAAGGGCATTTTAGTCTTTTGAGTTTTCTGAGAGACCAAAAAAAACTAGTTAAAAAAGACCTCAATCCAAAAAACTCGAGGTTTGGATCAAACTTTAGAAAAAATACATATTATTGGTACCATTTTTACAGTTTTGTCCTAAAATTATTATATGTTAAAGTAAATTACATAATACCTATTTGTGGTTTGGGTCAGTTGCAACTTTCTTTTCTAAATAAAATTTTGTAACTTGGATCATTCAACATTCATAAGGTAATTTTTTATATGATTTTGATTCTTATTAGACTTATAGAATGATTACATCATTTTTTTATTTGATTTTTTATTATTTATATGACTATTTAAATTATGAAAACAATTAGGTCCCACCGTCTTATCGTCGTTGTCGCCCCCTTAACTGTTGAAAGATATCTTATATACAAACTTATCATTTGTAATTAAGTGTGTATTTGTTATTTTCTATTTGTGTAGGGGTATTTTGTGTATGTTTAAGTTTGCAGGATAAGAAAGCATGCGGATCGTTTAACCCGATTTAGGTCCATGGGTAGTCCGTGGATTTGTGTTGATCCGAGTATATATAGTGAAGATTGAGTGGATTGCAGTTAGAGTTAGATAGATATTTTCACAGTTCTTCTCTTTCGTTTTGTTCTCTCCAGATTAGGGTTTATACCGAAAGGATCAGTTTATTTTGTTTTACAGAATAGATTAGATTTGATATATGTCTGAGAGATGAGTGTGATTGTAGTGAGGTTTTCCTTTGTATTTGTTTGATGTAAACCAACTGTTTCATAGTGAATGAAATGTTGATGTTGGGAAAATCTTGAGTTTATACTTTCTTTCATGGTATCAGAGCATCTCCGTGTGACGATATTTGAGGTTCTTGTTGATTTGCAAAAGATTCATACAGGTTAGACTGATCCTCTTCTATTTTGTTGTTTGTTCTTTCTTTAATACTTGAAATCGATTGTTTCTTGATCATTCGTTGATCGATTAGTTCTTTGGAAACTCTCGATATTCTGTTTTTTTTTCTTGTTAGAATCAAGTTACTGCGATTATGAGTTTCACTTTGCAGATTTGGTGGTTATTGTCCGATCCTTCCGGATCTGTGGTTTATACTTGGAGAAAAAACTTCTCATCATCTGGTCTGCTCACTCAATCCCAGTGTTTAGGGTCAAAGTAACTCTGCCAGGGAACAGACACTCATCTGAAATAACTCTGACAGAGAACAACCCTAAGGGAGGTGAGCGGTCACTTTGAACTGTAAATCTTCTTCAGATCGTTGTGAGCGTTTTCTTGTTCCCTTCTCAACTCTTTAGTAGAATAGATGTGGGAGATCCGTATGTTTTTTAGTATGTCAGTTACATTTCTGTGCATTTTCCTTGTATACTTGGTTGATCTGTATTAGTTATTTGTTTACTTGGTTGATCTGTATTGACTGTCTTGGGCCCCAACATACGTGGTGACCATCTGGACGTCATACAGTAACTGACTGTTAGTGTTCTTGATTGTTTGATTTTATCTGTTTGCTTTATGTCTGGTCCTAATGATCCCCCTGAAGGGAGTGGGAAGGATGATTCAGTTAACTTTGATGATCCTCTCTATGTTCATCCGTCTGATAATGCCACTACAACTATTGTTACCGTTAAACTAACTGGAAATGAAAACTTTCGTATTTGGAGAAGTTCCATGTCTAGGGCCCTTAAGGCTAGAAACAAACTAGGATTTGTAGATGGTACATTTAAAAAGAATTCGGTTGAGAAAACTAAAGAGACTAAGTGGGAAAGGGCTAATGCAGTTGTGTGTTCCTGGTTGTTGTCTTTAATCAGTGATTCAATTTATGCTAGTCATGCGTATTTTGATAATGCACAAGAAATTTGGGACAATTTGTTTGAAACCTATAATAAAGCAGATGGGTCTGTAATCTTTAATATTCATCAAAGAATTAATTCTTTAAAACAAAGTGGTATGACTGTGTCGGATTATTTTAATAAACTGGATGCTTTATGGAAAGAATTTGGTGGTTTAATCAGTCTTACAGAATGTACTTGTGAGGCTGCAGTTAAACTGAATGATCATTCTAAGTTGATGAAGCTCATGCAATTTCTTACTGGTCTTGATGAAACATATAATCAAGTTAAGAGTCATATTCTACTCATGGATCCACTTCCTAGTGTCAAAACTGCTTTTTCAATAATTTCTCGTGAAGAGTCTCTTCAAAAGAATGGATCTCTTTCTAGTGAGTCTCAATCTGTTCCTAAAAATCAGACAAGTGCTTTCAATAGTAAATTTAATAATAAATTTTCTGGTAATAAAAGTAAGGGACAGGTTGTTCATTGTAAAAATTGTGGCATTAAAGGACACACTGTTGAAAAATGCTATAAATTGATTGGATATCCTAAAGATTTTAAACCTAGAAGTGAGTATAATCAGAATAGTCAAGGTAAAAACTTCAATGTAAATTCTTCTGTTGTTGGGACTGGTTCATCTGCACCAGAAGAGTCTATGTTTTATCAACTTACTAAAGATCAGTATGCTAAGGTCCTTGGTCTAATTGGTGAAAAACACAGTAATGAGGAGGCATCTGTCAATGCTAATATGGCAGGTAGTTGCTTGTTTAATGTTTGTAATTCAACTTTTAACAGCAATAAATGGATTGTTGATTCTGGTGCCAATCAACATATGATAGCATCAGAATCACTTTTGTATGATACAGTAGATGTGTCTAAGCTTAATCTTCTTGTTAGTCATCCTAATGGGACTAGTTCCAAAATTGAAAAAATTGGAAACTTAAATATTTCAAATTCCTTAACTCTTTTTGATGTGTTTGCAGTTCCTAAGTTTAATGTAAATCTTTTATCTGTTCACAAAATGTGTAAAGATAATAAATGTGAGGTTGTGTTTAATGAACATAGTTGTAAAATTCAGGATTTACACTCAAAGGAGATGGTGGGGAATGGTAGTGAATCTGGAGGTCTCTATTATGTTGATATTGTATCTTCAGGTAATCTTTTTAGTTGTAATGTTGCTGTGTGTTATATTTCTAAATTGACATGACATAATAGACTTGGTCATCCTTCTGATCAAGCTTTAAATTCCTTAAAGTCTCAACTTAATTTTGGGAATGATACCTTGCCACCTTGTGATGTTTGTCACAAAGCTAAACAGACAAGGAATTCCTTTCCAACTAGTCAACATGTAACTTCTTGCTTAGGTGAACTTATTCATCTAGACGTTTGGGGACCTTATAGAGTGATCACTTCAGAAGGGTTTAAGTTCTTTCTTACTATAGTGGATGATTTCACTAGGGCAACTTGGATTTATTTGCTAAAATCTAAAAGTGAAGTTTTTTCATGTGTTACTGCTTTCTTTAATATTTTACATAATCAGTTTGGTGTTAAAATTAAAAAGGTTAGGACTGATAATGGTTCTGAGTTTTTAAATCATAACATGAAAACATTTTTTGAAAGTAAGGGTGTGGTTCATCAGACATCATGTGTTTACACACCTCAACAAAATGGGGTGGTTGAGAGGAAGCATAGACATATCTTGAATGTTGCTAGGTCTTTATTGTTTCAGTCAGGGTTGCCTTTATGTTACTGGGGTGATGCTGTTTTAACTTCAGTTTTTTTTATTAATAGAACTCCAACTTCTGTGTTGAATGGAGCCTCACCTTATGAACTTGTTTATAAGTCTATTCCCAGTTTTTAAAAACTTCGTGTTTTTGGGTGTCTTTGCTTTGCAACGAAATTAAATAATTTGGATAAATTTTCTGAACGTGCAGATAAATGTGTTTTACTTGGTTATTCTTTGGAACAAAAGGGATATAAAGTTTTAAGTCTTGACACAAATTTTGTTTTTGTTTCCAGGGATGTGAAATTTTATGAGTCAGTGTTTCCATTCAAGCTTAAATTTTCAAATGATGATAAGTCTAATTTTTTGAATAATCCAAGTGACCCATTTTCCTATGATGAGCCTTTGTTGTCTAGTTCTCTACAAGAAAACAGTAGTTTAGGTGATTTGGGAGTAACCCATCAATCTGATGGTGCTGGAGCAGTTCATGGTCTGGATGAGACCCCAGTCAGTGTGGTCAGCAACCAGAGTGACGAGGCACATGTGCCACAGATTGTTGAGGATGTTCCCAGTTCATCTACATTGGCTGAGGATTGTATTTTAGGACAAAACAACCCTTCTGATGATCACTTATTAGGTGTGACTAGGTCTGGTAGAAATGTTCGTTTACCAGCAAGATTTGATGATTTTGTTGTTGAGAGTTCTCATAAATATGGCTTGGAAAAATCTGTGAATTACTCTTGTTTAACTAATGAAAGTAAGTGCTTTGTGTCTAACTTGAATAAAACTTTCGAACCAAAAACTTATTTTGAAGCTTCTTCTGATCCTAACTGGATCAAAGTTATGAATGAGGAAATGGAAGCATTATATAGGAATCATATATACTTGGGATATTGTAGATCTTTCAAAAGATAGAAAACCTATTGGTTGTCGTTGGATATATAAAGTTAAATACAAATCAAATGGTGAGGTTGAGAGATATAAAGCTAGACTTGTTGCTAAAGGATATAATCAAAGGGGAGGAATAGATTATGAAGAGACTTTTTCACCTGTTGCTAAGATTGTTATAGTAAGAATTGTTATATGTATTGCTGTAAATAATTCTTGGCCTCTTTTCCAACTTGATGTTAATA
Organism: Lactuca sativa; assembly: GCF_002870075.4. Classification (NCBI taxonomy): domain Eukaryota; kingdom Viridiplantae; phylum Streptophyta; class Magnoliopsida; order Asterales; family Asteraceae; genus Lactuca; species Lactuca sativa. The sequence continues at coordinate 153,937,123 of NC_056629.2, forward strand.
ATGCATTTTTATATGGTGATTTAGTTGAAAATGTTTACATGACTCTTCCTGAAGGGTATCACACTAAAAATGATATTAGAGTTTGTAAACTTGTTAAGTCACTGTATGGTTTAAAACAGGCTCCACGAAAGTGGAATGAGAAATTGTGTTCTTCTTTATCTGATTTTGGTTTTGTTCAAAGTTTAAGTGATTATTCGTTATTTGTTAGGTCAAAGGATAACACAATGGTTGTTTTGCTTGTATATGTGGATGATATAATTTTGACAGGTAATAGCAATGTAGAAATTGAGAATGTTAAACTGTTTCTTAAGTCTAAATTTAGAATAAAAGATTTAGGATTGTTGAAATATTTTTTGGGAATAGAAGTATTACCCACTGATAATGGTATTTGTTTAAATCAAAGAAAATATTGTTTGGAGCTTTTACATGAATTTGGAATGCTAGGTTGCAAACCTGTTAAAACTCCTTTGGAAGTTAATTTTGTTTGCAATAGGTACAGTGATGATAATTCAGATCTGATAAGTAATATTACTGAATTTCAAAAATTAATAGGGAAATTGATTTATCTAACAGTAACAAGACCTAATATTAGTTATGTTGTTCAACTGTTGAGTTAGTTTATGCATAAGCCAAGAAAATCACATCTAAATGTTGCTTTTAGATTATTGAGATATTTAAAAGATTGTCCAGGAAAAGGTGTTGTTATTTCTAAAACTAATAATTTAGATGTTGTTGGTTATGTTGATGCTGATTGGGCAAAGTGTTTGACAACAAGAAGATCAGTGTCTGGATATTTGGTATATTTGGGTAGTTCAATTGTTTCATGGAAAAGTAAGAAACAGAGTACAATGTCTAGGTCTTCAACAGAGTCTGAGTATCGTGCTTTAGGTTCTGTTACTTGTGAAGTGTTGTGGATTTTGAAAATTTTGAGTGATTTAGGTTATTCGAATTTAACTCCTGTTAAACTTTTTTGTGATAATGAATCTGCTATTAAATTAGCATTGAATCCTGTTTTTCATGAAAAAACAAAACACTTTGAGATAGATGTTCATTTTATTAGAGAAAAAACTGAAAATGGTATTTTAAAATTAATGAAAATTGATTCTTCAAATCAAAATGCAGATATTTTGACTAAATCTTTAACTGGTTTTCAACATGAGTTTTTATCAAAAAGATTAGGTCTTTTAAATTTGTTTTCAAGTCATAATATTACTAAATGATAAGTTTGAGAGGGGGTGTTGAAAGATATCTTATATACAAACTTATCATTTGTAATTAAGTGTATATTTGTTATTTTCTACTTGTGTAGGGGTATTTTGTGTATGTTTAAGTTTGCAGGATAAGAAAGCACGCGGATCGTTTAACCCGATTTGGGTCCATGGGTAGTCCGTGGATTTGTGTTGATCCGAGTATATATAGTGAAGATTGAGTGGATTGCAGTTAAAGTTAGATAGATATTTTCACAGTTCTTCTCTTTCGTTTTGTTCTCTCCAGATTAGGGTTTATACCGAAAGGATCAGTTTATTTTGTTTTACAGAATAGATTAGATTTGATATATGTCTGAGAGATGAGTGTGATTGTAGTGAGGTTTTCCTTTGTATTTGTTTGATGTAAACCAACTGTTTCATAGTGAATGAAATGTTGATGTTGGGAAAATCTTGAGTTTATACTTTCTTTCATCAACCTCACCTTCATGTCTCACGTAATCACCATCCTCTTCTTCCTTCTACATTCCAAAAAACACCACAACTCCTCTCTCTATCTCTCTCTCTCTCTCTCTCTCTCCAACCCGATAGGAAAAAAGAATCCTAAGACGAGATTTAGGTCAGGTAAATAATTGTTATGGGACCAAGTATAAATGATTTAATGTATTGGTTTAAAAAAAAGATTTAAATAAATATAATTAGTGTAAATTGTTTCTTTATAGTAGATATAGATGTGATTAATATGGTGATTAATGAATTATACTCTAAGTTAATCATCTGTTTAAAAATGTTAATAGTTAACTATAATGGTGTCTTAGTAGATAAACTTCTTAATATTTAATAAAAATGCAGTGAAAATGATGAAAACAATGTTTAGTAAAGAATGTAATATGATGGTTTTATAAATAACTCTTTGTATGTCTCATCATAATCTTGCCAACTTTAAAAGAAACAGTTTACAGGTCGACCCATAACTGATAATGGGTCGACTTTCGTTGGGTTTGGGTTCAACCCATTTAGTAATTGGATTGATGATTTCAACATAAGCTAACTTGTTTATTTAAATGGGTTGATATTTTCAACTCAACCCAACCTTTCAGATAAATAGGTTGTCACCAGGTTGATCTGTTTATATAATTTCCAACCCAGCCTATTAAATAAATGAGTTTAACCTGGATTAACTCATTTAAAATAAATAAAAAAGTAAATAAACTAACTAAAGAATAGACCATTTAAATTACTTCCAAACTTAAATAAAATTTCAATGTATCACAAAAACACAATTCCAATTCGCAAATATAAAAAAGTTGTTCAAATAACATCAAAGATATGTAACTTTGAAGTGTCATTGAAGAATGGCTAATGTTGTCAGCCCCCAAAAAAAAAGAATAAAAATTAGGATTGTATTTTTTAAAACATAAATCATAATACAACATTGGAATTTATAAATTAATACATGATAATATTTAAAGAAAACATATTAATTTAAATATATAATAAACTTAAATGAGTTTGTGGGTTGAAAACGCATTGATAATTTATATCCAACCCAACCTATTTAATTAAACAAATTAATAAGTTTGATCCATTTAATTTAAATGGGTTGAAAATCTCAACCCAACCTACTAATTTTGGGTTGGATCGGTGGGTTAGATCGATTTTTGTCGGCTCTATTTACAGGTACATTTTTAAGGTACTTATAGATGCGATTGCATAGTGACACTCGTCATCAAAGCAAACTGTGCACGTTTGCTACTAGCATGATATGCCTTAGGCTGGAGGGAGCGACCCTCGCCGGGAGCTCGCCTCCACCACTCCCATCAAACATGTTACATGCCTCACTAACGATGGTTTGCGATTTGATTTCTTTTCTCTTTTATTTCTTTTTTGGTTTTTTTCCAAAATAAAAATAACACAATAATTAGATGCTACTACTCTATAACTTTTACAACTTTAGATGTTACCATCATCTCCATCTTATGTGACTTAAAAAATCCTATATGACAGCATGTTAAATGTGTTACCACTCTCTACGACCTTAGTATGATTATACTTTGTTATAAAAGCCTACATTAGCAGATATATCGTTTTGGATGACATGTGTATTATTGATGTTATATTTTTTTTGTTATTAAAAGTTGCTATTTTTAGGACATGGGTGTTACATTATGGTTCACAACTTTTCGCCATCATGGTTCACACCCTTTTCGCCTTTCTGAATGGAAAGAAACAAAACAAAGAAAAACAATCATCTCAAAGCATGTTGCATCTAACATATCTTCATGTATAATTTGAATTTTTATTTTTCTTTCTTTCTCTGCATTCCAAACGTGTTATTTGGAAACAGTTTCGGATACCACCTCTTACTCCATCCTTAAAATACTCAGGATTTTGTTATAATGATGATTGTTTAAGGTGTAGGAAAACTATCTATTTCTTTACCTCTTACATGTGCAAGTTATATGTTCCCACAAGTATACAATTATGACACTTTTTAACAGAGTCATAGCTTTTGTAATCTTTCCTAGTGTGCTTAAGAAAAGAGATATTGAAAATAAGACTGTAAATGGATGTATGATTACTATAAGATATAATTTCAACATGTAATGACGTGATAACTCTAATAGCTCCAGCCTAAATCTACACAAGTGGTTTCATATTCTCAATTAGTGACCAAAATAAATGCAACATTTCTGCCATTTCTGCAACTCCAACTTCCTACAATTGTAACACCAGAACTACCACTTTTGTTACTTGATCCCTGCTTTCTCTAAGCTTGCCATGTATGTCATGTAACAAGTCCATATATACGCAAATGAGTTGCTCACTAATGGCTGCATTTTCACAAAACCAATACATATGATTTAACATCAAAATATTCATGAATCAATGAATCAAATCAATGAAGAAATGAACTTTTTCAATTGATTACCTGCAAATGAACAGGGACGAATCTGAATGTGATAAAATCACAAACAGGCCAATACATAACACCATTGATCATAGTTGGAATCAAATCTCGCTTCAATCTAGCAACAATTTCTCTACCACTTTCACCTGTGAAACATTCGATCAAGATTACACAAATCTCAAAGTAAAACACCAAAGGCAGCCATTAAAATGCAAGCAAGAAACTAGTACCTTGTATGCCTGCATTCACAGAGAAGAACACGACAGTCATAACAGGTCCAAATATCGCCTGACCCAAGAACATTTTCTTGAATGTTGACATAAGGTCACGATTTGGAAAGATTCTCGATACAAAATTGAACCAATAATGTAGTGCTGGACCTAATACGATCATTCCATATCCAGCCATGCGAAAAGTTCTTATACCATCGTAAGACTCTGAAGATGATCGAGTAATTGTCTGAATATGAGTTGAACAAGAAAAGAACACATTTTGGAACATATAAACTCGATTAAAAATCAAGAAATTACAACCCCAGTAACAAGAAGAAGAAATCTAACAGAAAACGAAGAACAGATTCAAGTACCTGAGAGGATAAATCAGAAGCAGTATAAATAAGAGCAGAGGTGATGCTTTTAGTAACAATGGGTCGGGTTTTAATCATACCCAAATACCATCCAATAAACGCACTCTTTGAAATCGACGATAAACGCGATGCGCTCTGTGTATTTGTGGTCGGGAATGGAACAGAAAACTCGATGTCTTTCACTTTTCTTTGAGGAAATCGGGAGTATGAAGCTTTGGGTTGTTGGAAAGGGGTTCTGGTAATCGGAGCTCCAAGTGAATCGGAAATCGAGTGTCTTCTCCATATGGTGTTGATGTAGATGTGTGCTTTGTTGCCATTCTTGAGGAAACCTGCGCTCATTTTTTTTTTCGTTTCTTCTCCTGAATTTGTGGGTGAAGGTGTGGTTGTTTCTAGGGTTTATGTAGGTGAGATTTTAAGGAAGTCGGCTTGTTTTTGGTTTAGTCAAGAAAAGACGTGTCGTGGTGTCAAGAGTTCAAGATTTATGTAGTTTGGACAGACATCCTCGTCGACCGAAGGAAGTCGACTCCTTTTTTCAGAAAAGGACTACTTATCATTTTAATTACGCTTTACATCAATCTTTCATTTGGTTTGTGTAAATTATGTGGTTGTCTATTTTTTTTCACTAAAGATTTTTATAATTTAGTTTTAGTTTTTGCTTTGGTTTTGGTCTGAAATTAAATTAATATAATAGTTATATTGCTTTTTCCATTTATGTTTTTAATTGTTGTATAATTATTTATGTTATTAGAACATCCGTTACCGTCTTCACGACCACCACCGTTTTCCACCTCCAAGCCACCACCACAACTCTTCCTGAACCTAGTTGGGATGGTGCTCAACATCCACTTCCTTGTGGACTCAAGAGAGAAGAAGCCAGGAAGAGAGAAGAGAGGAGAATAGAGACCTAATGAGTTGGTGTTTGTATTCTAGATATAACTAATAGTGATTGATGTATAATCTCAAAAATGTTAAAAGGATAACATTTCTACCGATTAGAAGTAAATTATATCAAATAAAGTTTAATCCACCCATTATCACCACAATGTTTTAGATGGTACTACCGGGTTGTATCTTGTGCTCAATCATAGATATTCATTAGAAAGGAAGTCATACATCAAAGTGTATAGTTCCTTAATAATTATTTTTTCTATACTTTAGTGAAAATTTATTAAGAATCTTTTATATATAAATAAGATTCATATATATCAAATAAACTACATTATTTATCTTCAAAGAGCCATTTCTTGAAGTTGAAATATGTGTATTTCATTTATACAATAAATATAACAATGTCATGGATAAGTTTGATTTAAAACAAGTTTAAGTCAAAAGTGTTTGCATATAAAACTTAATTTTATTCATAAAATACTGATATTTACTTTGTAATTCTATTAAGAGTTCTAACCTCAGAAATAGAAGTCAACCTTTTCAGAATATGAGTATTATTATTATGAAAAATGATCTAGTAAATAATCAAACATTTAAACAAATAACTAAGACATAAATATTTACGCATGCTAAATTTAAAGCATACATTGTTCCAAAACAAACATTGTTTTATACTACAAGCAATTTATGTTCTAAGCATAAATAATAAACTAAACTTCGAAAGTATAGTTCCAACTTGCTTGTGCTCAGCTAGTTACACTTCTGTAAATATTTGCAATCAAGTTTCAAATATTAGATTAACATTCAAGTACCAAGTACTTGAGTGTTACACGAAAAAGTATGAGTTCTATCCAGTAGATACATGAAGTACTAGTCTCTTTCAGACTTTCTTTCTAGATAAGAGGATCAGTTCCTCTACCAGTATCCAGTTTCTTCACAAAAGAAACAAAATCCATCTATATGGGACTTATTGGATTTCTTAGGTTTAAAGGTGTTTATTTCATAAAACATGGGCATTTTAGATTACACAATGTGACTCTTTTAGCCTTGCACTATTCCAACAAAACATCACTATATTTATTGGAATATTGATTAACCTGTTATATTATATATATATATATATATATATATATATATATATAAATTATCCAAAACTTCTTAGTCATGAATAATTGTTCCTAGTATAATGTTAGAAGCATCTTGAGCAACACTATGATGCATTTACTAGGTATAATATTCAGGTTTATTGCTCAAAGCAATTCTTTTAGGAATATGTCCTTTAAGTGTATATAATTTTACATCTCTCATGAGATTGTCTCTTAAGACATGAACTCATTCATTGAAGTTGCATCTATTGAATGTTATTGTTTCATTAAGTCATTTAAAGAGAAATGACAATTCATGGTTATGAGAGTGGATTATATATTTATAAAATTTTAACAAAATTCATTTAGTATTTTCAATATTTAATCTTTAATAATTAATACCCTTTTAGTTTCTAAAAACATTAATTATCAAAGTCTAGGGTCCAAGTTGCAAAACAAATAAATGGTTAGGTATCATTTATCCCATCCATCCGAATTCAACCCGGTAGATATCGATTATCAATTATATCTTAACATATAATTCCTAGATTTATGGGATGACTAATAACAAATTTAATTAGACATGTTTGATCTCATTATGCCTCATAACTCTCTTGCTTAGGTATCATTTATCATAAGGGATCTCCGATCAAATCATCCATTTTGAAAAACTTGTGTAATCGGCCTATAACTTGGTCATAGAAATCGACAAAACGCCTCGACCATCAAAAGATGACACTAAGCGGTTAGGTATCATTTATCCCACTAGTGCATACAAGAGACGTGCGAATGTTCTTTAAAAATGATTGCATAGATTTGAGGTTTGTAAGAGGTCTTTGATGTTTTAATAATTATAGTTTAAAAAACATGTTATATCATGGTTATTGCATACATTCAATAAACAATGGTATACTTTAAAAAACTTATTTCATGTTAAAATCACATTTTTAACAATGTTCTATATATAAAACCCAGTTTTATATAATTGACGCGATCAAAGTTTTAAATTAATAATTAATATTAAGTTATATCGTTTGAGCGTTTTAGAACATTTGGAAACCTTTTAATATAAATTCCTTTTATAAAATAAGGTTTGGCGTTTGATAAGTTTACATATCTCTATTTTAAACTTATACAATTTTAATCCCGAAATTTTACTGATTACTAGTTTTAACGATAAAACTTGTTTTATTGTAAAACTATTTTAGCATCTTATGTTAAAAGATAAATTTCATTAAAACCAAACTCCTTGTGATGTTTATTTATGTTTAAATATTATTTTGCATTTTGAAAAACTAATTTATCAACCATAACATAATAATAATAACATAATAATAATAACATAAACATAAAACAACACAAACATACATACCAATTATAACATATGTGCATAAACCAAACCATAAATTAGTAATAATTTTGTGAGCCATCACATAATTATCAAGTCCATTCCTAAAGGGAAATAAGAGACATTTATCTTGTAAAGTTTTCATGTGCTCCCACTTGCTTCAACACCTTGTAGCAAGTTTATAAAAATAATTTTATAAAGTTTGAGAAACTTTAATAAAATCAAGTTTATAAACTTTTGATCTTCAAAATGGTGACCATCTTCATTATTGTTACATTTTTTATAAAAATAAATTGTTTCTAAAACTAATCTATTACTTACAAAAATTAACAAATGAAAACTATCTATTTAATTATTACATACCATATGAATAAATAAATAATTACAATCATTTTAAATAAATCAACACATGCAACAACACAAAGGTCCATGACTAGTTTATGCACATCATACATGTATATATACTCAAAAATATATAAAACAACTCTTTGTTTTTCTAAGACAACTTTTATGACCAAAAAGATGCATGGAAACTTTTGGTCAAAAAACAACAATTATAAACATTTTAAAGTTGTCATAGAAAATATGTATGGATTTTTCTTGCAAAGAGAAAACCATCCATGTTTTCCAAAAACAAAGATTTCATCAACTAAAGAAATAATCTAACTAATCTTGCAAAAATGGCTCTGATACCAATTGTTGGGTTTTTATTCAAAAATCCGGTTTCACAGCCGGTAAAAATGACAACGGAAGATTTAAAATTGTTGAATAAAACTAAAACAATTTACTCACCAATGACCACTTTGCAAGAGTTAGAAAGATTAAAACAACCATAGAAAGGAAAGCATAACAACCTTTGAAGACTTTGATCCTCATGGGAAGTTGGAAGTTGATGAAGTGTGGCATGAAACTCTAAAACAAGAGTTCTCTAGAACTATCCACCAAGCAAGAGTAGAACCATCAAAACATGTTAGTATTCACTTGTAATTTATTATTCATAAGCCTTTGAAATATATACCAAATATATGTTCAGAGTTGAAGCAACAATGTCACACCCCAAAAACGGAATGGGTGAAACGTTCTGGGGTGGATGACGTCATGTCAAGTATCACAACATATGTAGTATAGTAATCAAAGTACAACAACCATTGCATTAATAATAATAGTTTTACATGGTTTACATTACATAGAACATCAAAGTAATACAAGTAATAGTATAAGTGCGGCTTGGTAATGAACTGTCTTCATCAAAAGTTCCGGGGATGTACCTGTCTATTGCTGACCTGAGAATACAAGTTATTTGAAAGCGAGTATCAGCATTTTTTACAAATGCTGGTGAGTTCATAATTATTTAGTGTCATTTGTGTAAGTTCAAAATAACTTTATAAAAGTAGTAGTTTTAGAGTCTACAGTGTATTAGAGTCCTTTCCAGAAAATCCTATATTTTCTTAATTAAAAGCAGTCTTCTACCAAGACACGACAGAGTTATGTTGTAAAAAGTAATTTTCCCTTAAACACTATCATTACCAAAATACGGTGTTTGATTTTTAAAGAAAGTAGGAGAATATCAGGGAAAATAATATATGCCTCAGCAGTGAAGACTGCTGACTAAGGCAGAAGAGATCATAGACTCCAGGAGAGTATCGAATGAACGATACGCCTGGCTCAATCTAACAAAAGGAGATACAGACCCCAGACGGTATCGAATGAATGATACGTCTAGTAAGGTCTAAAATAGAGAGACACAGACCCCAGACAATATCAATTGTATAATACGTCTAGCAGGGTCTAAAACAAAGAGACACAGACCCCAGACAAGATCAAATGAATGACACGTCTGGTAAGGTCTAAAAACAAAGAGACACAGACCCCAGACAGTATCAATTGAATGATACATCTAGCAAGGTCTAGAAACAGTGAAAACAGACCCCAAACAGTATCAACTGAATGGTACGTCTAGCAAGGTCTAAAAACAAAGAGACACATACCCCAGACAGGATCAAATGAATGACACGTCTGGTAAGGTCTAAAACAGTGTAATTCTAGGTGTGTATACTCGAGGTGTGTATTTTCTAGGTGTGCATATCCGAGGTGTGTATTTTCTAGGTGTGTATTTCCAGCATACAGTGTTAAGCGTCGTTACCTTAAGGCCATGAATTATAAGGTAACCCCGAGATACTCGTAACCATACTGATAGACACTAGAGAACTCGACGCCCTGCAAGCGTCAAAATAAATATGTGACATTTGTCACCCCTTGGCTTGGTAGGCCGTGGACTGTAGCTAGCAGTTAGGGTGCATGGGTGTCAATCCCGTATAGATCTATACACACAATGTCCGCTCTCCCTACAAGAGACTCTGGTTACCAACTAGACAACGGAGAAGGCCGTGTCCTGAAGATGTATCACGAATAGTGGATTCTGATGTAAGTGTTGGACAAGCAGTAGAGACTCATAACTGAACTGATCGATGTAAACCCATATGTCTATACATGTATACATGATATATAATTAATGATCAAATGACCTTCGGATGGATATTCGATCCCACCAGACCACATCTCAACGAAGAAAAGGAAATAGGGCGAACTAGCCTTCCTAAGTCCTTTAATCATTATTTATATAACTATACAAGTACAGACATACTTTTAACTAAGTGAAAGCGTATCATGAAGTAGCAGTGTATCGTGAAGTAGAAGCGTATCGTGAAGTAGTAGTGTATCGTGAAGTAGAAGCGTATCGTGAAGTAGTAGTGTATCGTGAAGTAGAAGCGTATTGTGAAGTAAAAGCGTATCGTGCAGTAGGAGCGTTAATAAGTATAAGAGTATCACGAAGTGGAAACGTTAATAAGTATAAGTGAAGTAGAAACGTTATCAAGTATAAGTGTATCATGAAGTGGAAGTATAACGAAGCAGTAGTATCTAACCAAGTAGGAGTATAAAAACATGGAAGAAAACTTTGGTAAAACCTTTATACTTAAGAAAATCACGACTTGGTATTCTTTTGTAAAATAAGTTTGAAAACCTTTAGAAATCCTTTGGAAACCTTTCATAAACACACTTTGGTTATATCTTTGATAAAACAATATAAGTAAAGATTTGAACAAGTAAAGTCATTTTGGAAAACCATTTACAGTATCATACTTGGCAAAACAGTTGACGGTGTAATAAATCCTTGTGCATGCGGGTTATCAATCACATATGATTGATATGATAACTGGCATGTTTAACTTGTATTCCCCCCCCTATAAAAACATGTAAAAACATTTAAAAGGTTAATTCGGGGGTATGAACTCACCTGTTGTAAGTGGATCGAACGAAGGTGCCGGGTGGATGCTCGGTGTCAAGTAAAGACTTGAACACACTTAGTGACCTATTAACATATGATAACATATGTTTACATACAATTAGTACATATAATACTAATTAAACAAGTACACGCATCCTAAAGTGCGAAAAACACTTTGATTAAGTGCTAGGGGTGTCCCGGGTAACATTTAAGGGTGTATATGGCTTAAATAGGGAGTTTACTCTCCTAAAACTCACTTTATGTGAGTTCAGGGTTGGGAGGCCATATCCCCCATGAGTTTACGGCCGTGAACTCATGGGAGGAGTGTTTTTGGATGATTTCAAGTCCCACGTGGTTCTAGAAATGGTTTTAAGAAATTGTACAAGGCTATAGGGGTGTTTAAGGGTCCAAGAGTTTACTCCCTTGGATTTTACGGCCCAAAGGCCACTCCTTGGGAGTTTTCGGCCGTAAACCCTATGGTTTATGGTAGTAAACTCTCATACACCCCATTCCTTGATTTCTAGGCCTTTGGTTTAATTCTAACAAATTCTAGTAAGGGTATAAGGCTCTTTAGGGGGCTTAAACTCCCATTTTGTATGAATTAGGGGAGTTTACGGCCTAAGCACATGCTTGGGCCGTGAACTCTATTTTACCCCACAAATGCATGTGTTTAATTACTCCTAACCCGAAATAGCAAGTCCCTAAGCCATATATTAAGTCCAAGGGTGGTTTGGAAGTGTTTTGGACTTGATTTTACAAGTTTAGAGGGTGTTTACGGCCTAAGCATGTGCTTGGGCCGTAAACCCTCTTTTATGCTCTAAAAATTGTTGTTTTGAGGTTCAAACACTTCTAGGCTTAATCCTAATTTAGTTTCCAACCTTAAAGAGGAGTTTTAGGGCAAGTTTGGCATCATTTTAGGGGTTTACGGCCCTAGAGTGTTCTTGGGCCGTAAACTCCTTACTCCTTGACTTCTTGGACGATTTTTGAGCTATAATCACATGCAATGGGTTGTAAAACAAGCTAGGGTGCAAGAACTTACGGTTTGGAGGCGAAAACTCGCGGATTTGAGGCGAAATCGGGCTTGATGAGAGAGAGTAGAGAGAAAGTGGGTTTAGGGTGGTAAAAGGGTTCTATGGAGTGTTCAACTCCCTATATATATGCCCTAAGTGTTGCACCCGGTATACGACTACCCGATACTAGTGTTTAACGAGGTTTAAACTTTTTACCCGGGTTAAATGGTCGTAATAAAAATTAACTTTTTCCAATTAAATGGAAATGTAAGTTACTTGTCTTTATTTATTTATCACGACGATAACGACATAAGATATAAATAAATAAAACATTTACTTATTTGCCGACCTCAAATTAACGGAACTTTTATAAAATGGAATATTCCGTTAACGGAAACGGGGTAATATAACGTAATAAACTTTGGGTTGTCACAAACAAAGGGACATTCTTTAAGCATGAAATGCAAAAAAATGGAGAGGGAAGAGGGCTTGCCATTTCCGAAATATGGCAGCCCCATAGAGAGCATCTTGTTCTCGTTTTTTCATAGCCAAAGAAGAAGAAGAAGATTGCACATAAGAACACATTCTAACCTTCCATGCCCTTCCTTATATAATGGCCAAAAATCAAAGGGATACCGTAAAGCAAAAACATGGACAATACTCTTCCAAGCATGACATGCACCATTAAACAATTCAAAAGTAGACCACACTTGGTCTCCTTCATATTTTCGAGAAAAGCATGCACAAAAGAAGACAAAAGTTGTCTCATGGCTAGTTTATATATACATATATGTTATCTTTATAAGAATCAATCATTTTTATAAAGAATTCCCAACATATATATATATATATATATATATATATATATATATATAGCCATATATAAATATATTATTTTATATAAAACTATCTTTTATATGAATTGTAACTATCTTATTTTATATAAAACTATCTTTTATATAAATTGAGCTAGTTTATTAAAATATAAATGTAACTTATAAATAATCATACTTTATGATATATTTTATAAGTTGTTATTTCTCCAATAAATATTATTTCCACAAATAATAAATTCTCCATCAGTACAATATTGTTTCCATGAAATAATAATTTTCCAATTAAATACAAGTGTTGATATATTTATTAATAATCAAATTATACTAATAAATAATCAATTGACGGTAACTTGTTATATGATGTGACCCTATAGGATCATATATTATTAGCAATATCATCCTATAATGACTCTTAGGCATACTAGATCTTTCAAGGTAATCATAACATATCTACTAGTCTAACTGATTACTACACCATAAACAACATCCCATACATAAGGACACATACTGCGGTACAAAATATAACGAGAAAACTCACTTTGTCGGCACAATCCACAACTAGCAGCTCTTACAGCTAACAAAAGGGTGTTAAACACCTTAAAGGTCCAGAATATGCATAAGAGAATGATGATGATGTTTCCTTGTTGGATCAACACAATAGAACATCTTCTTATTTTTCTTTAAGCTACCAAAAGTACCAAAATGGGTCAAGAATCACCAAGAAGGATTAGGGTAAGGGTTTTTGGGGTTTGAGAGTGATGAAGATTGAGGAGGATGCCATAAACCACAAGGTATGATGCTTAAATATGAAAGAAACCCTAAAATCATGGGCTTAGGCCAGAACAGTTGCCACGTCGTGGCTATCTTACTGCCACGTCTTGGTACTCATTAGATGGGCGCATTCCATTTAAGTCATGCTACATCGTGGGAATCCAGACACCAGGTCGTGGCATGGAGTTTTTCTTAAAAACTCCATCTTTGATATTATTAAGTCTTAAGCTAAAACAACCTAGAAAACGGGTGTTACAACTCTCCCTCACTTAAATTATAGTTTATCCTCGAAATCCATCATTACAACTTACTCTTATAACACCCGCCGAATCCTTTTGAGGGATTGTCTAAGTCCGTTTATGAAACATCCTAAAAATAAAACCAAAAAATTCCATTTTTAATTTAATAAAACCGATATCCCAAATACATCATCATAAAAATCCAGATACACAAATGTATTGATCAACACATCATATCAGAGTAAATCACAAGATGCGGAATGAGGTGGTGTGTGTGTTCTACGATCATCCCGAGCTCTTCCCTTAACCGGAAGTACCTGAAACATAAACCGAAAACTGTAAGCACAAAGCTTAGTGAGTTCCCTAACATACCACATACCATACATACATAACACATAACGGGCCCCGCCCATACTCGCATAACTGGCCCTATCCAATGAGTATAACGGGCCCTACCCAAGCTCGCATAACGGGCCCCACCCAAGGAGGAGTATAACGAGCCCCACCCAAACTCGCATAATGGGCCCCTCCCAAATATAATTTATATAAGCATAACATGTAATAACATACAGGATAACCATCGAGCCCCGCCCAGTAAGCATACAAGCATATGCATATATAAGTGTCACAAAGACATTGAGTATTCTAATATAACAGATCATGGGCCGGCATTGGTGCCTTCGACCCACTAAACACGGTGAGGAAACTCACCTCAAACTACAAAATCGCACGAATAAATCTCTGACTGCTAGTCTGACGAATCCCCGAGCTATCAATACCAAATAACATCTAATTAATAATTGGATTCTAATCCATAACCATCAGTCCAAAATTAGGGTAAAAAGACCATTTTACCCTTTACCTAGTTTGGTCCAATACTTAAGCCCAACTTAGAATCCAAAAGGCCCAATTACCAAAATAATCATCCAAGGCCTAATCATGGCCCAATTTTCCAAATTGGGCCCAACTCCATTTCATGGGCCTTAATCCATGGTCCAAAAATATTCCTAGCCCAAAATACTTGAATTTTGATGGCCCAACAAGGCCCTAATCGTCTAAGCCCAAAATATGGCCCAAACCGAAGACCCAAGATTCTGAGGCCCAACCTATTGAGTACACGGGGCGTACTCAGCTCGTAAGCACAACGTATTCGCCTTAGGGCTTGTACGTTAAGTGTAACTGCTTGTACGCCTAGCGTACTCCCTCATTGAGTATGCCCTGCGTACTCGCCTTAGCGCTTGTACGCTAAGCGTACCTGCTTGTATGCCTAGCGTACTCCCTCATTTAGCCAAATTTCATTTCCAACACTTAATCCATCAAGACTTTACTCCAAAAGTTAGATCTGACTTCCATGAGATGGTTTATCATGTAAAGTTGCTAAGTTTACGTGCATGAATGGCTTAATGAAGCCCTTAAAGCTCAAAAGGACTTAATAGATGACTTATGAGACCATAAACCCCATAAAGTTTGCACCTTTAAGCATAATGAAACTTCCAAACATCCAGATCTACAAGATTTAGCTTCTAAAATGACCTTAACCCATCAAGACCAACCAAAAGAGGACAAAGAAGCATAAAATCATAACTTGAAGAGATCTAAGAAATGATAAGACAAGGTATGAACTTGATACCTCAAAAGACTTGCAAAATGAGTGATGATTCTGGATCTCTAAGCTTCACACTAAGCAATGCGCCTTCAATCTTCTTCAATCCATTCAAAATGATCAAAATAAGCACCAACTTCATCTCAAGAGCTCAAAGACACAACAATGGAGGTGAAGGGTCGAAATTTAGGGTTTAGGAGGTATGAAGGCTAATAAAGAGGCCGACCCTAGGGACTTAAGGAGTTTATATAGGGTGCAACACCCTAAAATTAGGGTTTTATTAAGCCCTCGTACGCCCAGCGTACGAGGCCTCATTGCCCTGATCAATCCCACCTAGTACGCTAAACATACCATGTGGTATGCCCTACATGCATACTAGCTTCTCGGCTAGTACGATAAGTGTACCCAGTGGTACGCCCCGCATACTATCTCCAAGGACCAAAATGCAATAATTAAATACAAAGGGGCTAAAAAGGAACATACCCAAATCCAAGTGTTACAATTCTCCCCCACTTGAATCAGACTTCATCCTCAAAGTTTGCTGCCCCTGAATAACTCTGGATAGTGCTCCTTCATTTCATCTTCCGGCTCCCAAGTCCACTTTGAACCCTTCTGATGCTGCCATTGCACCTTCACCAACTCTACGACCTTGTTCCTCAAGGTTTTCATATTCCGATCAAGAATCGCCACCGGTCTCTAAATATAATCCAGACAGTCATCCACCTGAATATCCTCTAAGGGTACCACTGCAGAATCATCCACTAAGCACTTCCGCAACTAAGAGACATGGAACGTGCTATGAATCTGACTGAGCTCATCTGGAACATCCAAGAGATAAGCAACCTGGCCCACCCAAGCCAAAATACTGAAAGGACCAATATATGTGGGGCCCAACTTGCCCCGCTTCCTGAACCGGATGACACCTTTCCAAGGTGAAACCTTCAGGAGAACCATATCTCCCACCTGGAACTCTAAATCTGACTGACGCCCGTTAGCGTAACTCTCTACCGACTCTGAGTTATCTGGAGCCTACTCCGAACCTGCTGAATCAGCTTAGTGGTCTTGAGTACCACTTTGGTACTCCCCATAACCCACTGACCAACCTCGCCCCAACAAATCGAGGACCTACACTTCCTCCTGTAGAGTTCTCGAAAGGAGGTCGATCAATTCTGGCGTGATAAATGTTGTTATACGAAAATCCCACTAACGGAAAATACGTATCCCAACTCCTACCGAAATCTAGAACACATGCCTGCAACATATCCTATAGGGTCTGAATAGTCCGCTCACTTTGGCCATCGGTCTGCGGATGGAATACTGTGCTGAAATGGAGACGAGTGCCCAACTATCTTCCCATCTCCAAACGAGAATCTACAACGGTTGCATCTTGCCGTGAGGTCGCTGATGCTCGACCTTGACTTTCCTGCAAGTCAAGCACCGCTCCATATAGTGTCACACCCCAAAACCAGAACGACGGAAACGTTCTGGGGTTGAGGACGTCATGTACAGTATCACAACACAAAATAATAGTAAACAAGCAAACAACATCATCCATTTCATTAAATAATGTATTTTAATACAAGAGTGTTCTGTATAGTTTATAAGACACCCAAAAGTATGAATCAAAATAAAAGATGGGTCTTGTATGTGCTCCATCTTCTCAAAAGTTGACTTCGGTACCTGTCTACTAATGACCTGAGAATACAAGTTATTTTGAAAGAGTTTATCAACATTAAAGCTGGTGAGTTCATAAGTATTTTAGTGTCATTGTTTGTATGAAAATGTGTGTAAGTGTTTGAATGCATAAGTTTGTAGATGTTTGTATTAAGTGTTTGTATCTCCTAAAAAATCCTATATTTTCTACTAAAAGTATCCTTCTACCAAGGAGTTAAATGTGCTGTATGTTTGTTCATTGCAAAAAGTAAGTATTCCTCCCAAAGGTAACTATCATTACTAAAATATAGTTTTTTAGATTATTGTTTATGTGAAATGATCACAAAGTAGATGTAATGTCACACCCCAAAACCGGAACGGCAGAAACGTTCTGGGGTGGATGACGTCATGTCAAGTATCACAACATATGCAGTATAGTAATCAAAGTACAACAACCATTGCATTAATAGTAATAGTTTTACATGGTTTACATTACATTACATCATTAAAGTAATACAAGTAGTAGTATAAGTGCAGCTTGGTACTAAACTATCTTCATCAAAGCTTCGGGAATGTACCTGTCTAATGCTGACCTGAGAATACAAGTTATTTGAAAAGCGAGTATCAACATTTTTACAAATGCTGGCGAGTTCATAAGTATTTAGTGTTATTTGTGTAAGTTCCAAAATAACTTTATAAAAGTAGTAGTTTTAGAGTCTACAGTGAATTAGAGTCCTTTCCATAAAATCCTATATTTTCTAATTAAAAGCAGTCTTCTACCAAGACTGGACAGAGTTATGTTGTAAAAAGTTAGTTTTCCCTTAATCACTATTATTATCAAAATACGGGATTTGATTTTTAAAGAAAGTAGGAGAATATCAGGGAAAATAACATATGCCTCAGCAGTGAGGACTGCTGACTAAGGCAAAAGGAATAATAGACTCCAGGAGAGTATCAAATGAATGAAACGCCTGGCTCAGTCTAACAAAAGGAGACACAGACCCCAGACTGTATCAAATGAAAGATACAGCTAGCAAGGTCTAAAATAGTGACTACAGACCCTAGACAGTATCAAATGAAAGATACAACTAGTAAAGTCCAAAACAGTGCAGACAGACCCTAGACAGTATCAAATGAAAGATACAGCTAGTAAGGTCCAAAACAGTGGAGACAGACCCTAGACAGTATCAAATGAAAGATACAGCTAGTAAGGTCCAAAACAGTGGAGACAGACCCTAGACAGTATCAAATGAAAGATACAACTAGCAAGGTCTATGAACAGTGGATATAGTGAACACAGTGAATACAATGTTAAAACCCGTTACCTTAAGACCATGATTTATAAGGTAGCCCCGAGATACTTGTAACCATACTGATAGACACTAGAGAACTAGATGCCCTGCAAGCGTCTGTGTAAGTGTGACATTTGTCACCCCTTGGCTTGGTAGGCCGTAGACTGTAGCTAGCAGTCAGGGTGCGGGGGTGTCAATCCCGTATAGATCTACACACATAATGTCCGCTCTCCCTACAAGAGACTCTGGTTACCAACTTGACAACGTAGAAGGCCGTGTACTGAAGATGTATCTCGTATAGTGAGATCTGATGTGAAATATTGAACTGATGATAGAGACTCCCGACTGAACTGACTAATGTAAACCTATATGTCTATGCTTGTATATATAATATATAACTAATGATCAAACGAACTTCGGATGGACATCCGATCCCACCAGACCAGATCTCGACGAAGAAAAGGAAATAGGGCGAACAAGTTCCTAAGTCCTTTAAACATTATTTATAAATATCTATACAAGCACAGGCATACATTTAACCAATAGGAACATTTAACGAAGTTTAAGTGTTTAACGAAGCATACGTGTTTCCCAAAGTATAAGTGTTAACAAGTAGGAGCTTATCATGAAGTAGAAGCCTATCGTGAAGTATAAGCGTATCGTGAAGTATAAGCGTATCGTGAGGCATGAGCGTTAATAAAGTAGAAGTGCTAATAAGGTATAAGCGTTTACGAAGTAGTAGTATTAACAAAGTAAAACCGTTAACAAGTATAAGTGAAGTAGAACGTTAACAAGTAAGAGTTTAAACTAAGTAGAAGTGAACCAGTAGTATCTAACAAGTAGGAGTATCAAAACATGGAAGAAAGCTTGATGTAAGCTTTGGAAAAACCTTTATACTTAAGAAAATCACGACTTGGTATTCTTTTGTAAAATGAGTTTGAAAACATTTAGAAATCCTTTGGAAACCTTTCATAAACAAGTTTTAAATGAAACTTTGATAAAACAACATAAGTCAGAGGCTTAAACAAGTGAAAACATTTTAGAAAACCATTTATAGTATCATACTTGGTAAAACAGTTGACAGTGTAATAAATCCTTGTGCATGCGGGTTATCAATCACATGTGATTGATATGATAACTGGCATGTTTAACTTGTATTCTGATATGTGCATAATTAGTTAGTTATTTAGTATACATTTTTATTCATTTTTAACTAATTATGTGAATAATATGGACAAAAGGTACTTAATATTGTTTAAATTTTGTTTTTAGTCCAAAAGACATGCTTGGGAGTGAAAGGGAGCAAGGGAAAGCAATTAAAGACCAAAGAATGAAGATTGAGGAACAAAAGTCCATCTACTCGGCGAGTACACGAGTCTACTCGGCGAGTCCAGCTGAATATTCCAGAAGATAGCCACGACTCCTGATCTAAGGCGGATAACAACGAGTCTACTCGGCGAGTTGGGTCTGCTACTCGCCGAGTACCCCCTATTTTGAGATATCTATAAAAATCGAACCTTTATCCGGGGGGAACACACTTTTGGCGATTTTTGAAGATCCTTCTGCGATTAAGAGCACTGGAAGACGCTGAGGAATTCTAATCTCCAACCTTTTGAAGAACTGAAGCAACTAGGTTAATCATTCCACTTAGCTTTAGGATTTGAGTATGTCTAATCTAGTTGAACTTGCTTTTGTGTGTGATTTTACTGCAACTATGAACTAATTTCGTTTTTGTTTCTATTTGGGGAATACCAAGGAACTCCTATGGTTTAATTCTTAGTTTTGATTAATTGTTTATTGGTGATCTATTAAATTAAGTTTGTTAAAGACCCTTATGCATTAATCACGATTATTTTCTGTTAATTGGAAGACAATTAAGTTGCATGAACATCTCTTAGTTGTTAACCTCATATGTCTATGTGAACACCAATTCACATGCTTAGGAATAATGATTATGAAACTAAGATTAATAAGACAATAATTAGATTAATGTGTGAGCTTGTTTTGAGAAACCATCAAACAAGAGGTTAATTGATTTACTAAATTGATTCACCACTACAAATCTTATTTAATCCAAATCATTAATCTAGGGAATTAATTAGTTTAAACATTTGATCACCACTTAAATTAGTTAATTGTCTAAGGGCTAGGAGTAATGAACATGAACCTAACCACTTTAATTGGTAGCCAATAACAATTAATCTATCATAAATATAAATAACCATAGGAGTGAATTGGTTGAACCTAAATAGAAACATCTTTATTAAATTTGGTGAATTAGTTGTTTGTTTTAGTCATTTAGTTAATTAAGTGTTGCTTAAGTTTCTAGTCTTGTAAAACTAGAAGAAAAACCTTTTACTTTCATTAATTGTTTTAGTTAAAATTAGTTGTTAGTTTAATTTTCTGTTCCCTGAGTTCGACACCTTACTTACTAAACTATACCACTAAAAGATAGGTTCACTGCCTTTGTGTGCTAAATATATTAATAAAAGTAGGGAATAAAACAAGTTCATTTTACACACATCAAGTTTTTGACGCCGTTGCCGGGGAACGGTTCTAAATAATTAATCTAATTCCTAATGTTTTCGATCCTTTGTGTGAGTTTACTTGCATAAAGTTACTTTATTGCAGTTAGTAGTCAGTAATTAGGTTTTAATATCTGTTTTAGTTTTAATATTAAGTTTATAGTTTTTTTCAAAAACACACTGGTACTCGCCGAGTGCAGTCGCACCTACTCGGCGAGTAGCAGCGTAATCAGCAGTAAAATTTTTGATTTCTTTTAGTACATTTTTTTGGTTCTTTTTACGCTTTTATTCTGTTTATTTCAGGACTTTCATGACCAGAGGATCAAACACGCCGCTGGTACCCCCGTTTGAAGATCCCGAAACCGCATTGAAAAGAAACAAGGGAAAGGACGTCGAGAGTTCAAGTACACCAAAGAAGTCACCCTTGTCCAATTTGAAGACTGTTTTTGGGAAAAAGAAGAGCAGCAAATCAGGAGCATCCAGCGCTTCCTTAGTAATCGACGAACCGACTAAGGAGGATATCGAGTATGAGACCGAGGAAGAAGAGGACCCGACATACGAGCACGAAACCGAGTCCGAGGAAGAGTTAGCTGTCACAATGGCTAACATTGATGAAATCCCCATAGGAGAATGGAAGAAGAGGATGCGAGACGACACTGGCCCGGGACTTGTGCAACCCGCAATTCCCGCGACTGCTACCTTCGAGCTAAAGGGTCATATCCTAGCTTTACTTAAGGAAATACCTTTTTATGGAAAAGACCATGAAGATGCCTACAAACATTTGGATGAAGTCAATGATGTAGCTGATTACTTCAATGTTCCAAATGTGCCCCGCGAGACTCAGCTACTTTGTATGCTTCCGGTGACATTCAAAGGTGCTGCAAAAGACTGGCTCAAGTCACTTCCCCCCGGATCAGTCACCACTTGGGCCAAGATGAAAGAAGAATTCATTGATCACTTTTGCCCACCTTCCAAGATAGCCAAGTTGAAGAAGGCCATTGCTAACTTTGAACAACAAGCTGGAGAGTCTCTATATGAAGCATGGGAGAGGTACAAGAGCTTACTAAGAAACTACCCACACCATGACCTTAACAGCCAGCAAGAAGTATCCATCTTCTATGATGGAGTCAATGTCACAACCAGACAGTTACTAGACTCGCAAGGCCCGCTCACAAAGAAGCCACCCCCGGTGATCAAAGAATTGATTGAAGAATTCTCTAAACACTCTAGAGAATACCACAACCCTAGGCATGATGTCACTAGGGGAGCCGCTTATGCAGCTACTGAAGACTTATCCGCGGTCATGGCTATGCTAAAAACAATGGATAGAAGGATGGATAAGATGGATCAAACAATCCATGCTATTCGGGTGGGTTGTGAAAACTGCAATGGGCCTCACCTCACTAGAGACTGTGATTTAGATGAGAATGGCAACAAGAAGGTGCAAGCGTGTTATTCAAGTGGAGACCGATACGATGAAGACTGGCGCAAACAAAAGAAAGATTGGCTCCCTTATGAAGAGTACAAGAAAGACAAGGAGGAAAGGTTTAGGCAAAAAGGGAGAGGGTTCTACCAAAAGGAGGAGCCGGTGCAAGAAAGGAAGCCCAGCTTGGAAGAAATGCTCACAAAATTTGTAGCTGCTTCAGAAAAAAGACATAGTGACCATGATGCTGCAATTCAAGAAACAAGGACCATGCTAAGGAACCAGCAAGCATCTATCCACAATATAGAGACACAACTTGGGCAACTTGCTCAACAAATCAACCAAAGGTCACCGGGCGAGCTTCCTAGCAAAACTGAAAATAACCCACGAGGCGCGAAAATAAACATTGTCACAACAAGAAGTGGGAAGATAATCACTCCCCTAGCACCTATTCAGACTGAGTTATCCAAGAAATCACAGAAGGAGGAGGCAGAGAAGCAAACAGAAAACCAAGAAATGCACTCTGACAGTCCTACTCGCCGAGTACCACGTATGGACTCGGCGAGTACATCACAAAATCCGATTCCATAGGTTCCTGAAAAACTTTACCAGCCTCCCATGCCATACCCAGCCCGAGCTAAGAAGGAGAAGCAGGAAGAGGAGTATCAGAAGTTTCTAGATCATATCAAGACTCTTCAAATCAACATACCCTTCATTGAAGCCGTCATGCAAATGCCTAAGTATGCAAAGTTCCTTAAGGAACTTCTCACCAATAGAAGGAAGATGGAAGAAGTGAAGATGGTAGTACTCAATGAAACTGCTCAGCTGCTATGCTAAATAAGCTACCAAAGAAGAAAGGTGATCCGGGGAGTTTGACCTTACCTTGCCAATTTGGCAACTTGACCATCATTCATGCCTTAGCCGATTCGGGAGCAAGTGTGAATCTAATGCCATATTCGTTCTTTAAAAAGCTGGATCTCCCGAAACCAAGGCCAATTCGCATGGCAATACACTTGGCCAACAAAACAGTCACCTTCCCAAGAGGCATATGCGAAGACATACTAGTCAAGGTGGACAAATTCGTCTTTCCCGCTGATTTTATCATCCTAGACATGGAGGCGGATCCACAAGTGCCAATCATCCTTGGAAGACCCTTCCTCAACACGGCAAGTGCCATAGTAGACATGAGGGACTCAAAACTCACCTTGCGGGTAGGAGAAGATTCAGTCACATTCGGAGTGGACCAAGCCATGAAGTATTCAAGGAACAGTGACGACACGACATTCTCACTCGATATGTTAGATGAGTTACTAGAGGAAGGAATAACTGAAGATTCCATCAAGTTCACAGCTAAGGATGAAGAATTTGATCCAGAAAAAGACTTGATGGAAATTGAAAGACTGCTGGAAGAAGCCGACTACGAAGAATTGATAAAGAACACAAACAATTCTACTCGCCGAGTAGGACCGATATACTCGCCGAGTACCTCTGAAGAAAAGGCAGAAGTCGTGAATACAACCACCAACTCGCCGAGTACCCTACCTGCACTCGGCGAGTCCAACAGTCAGAGCCAAAAATCGGAGCTTAAAACTTTACCAGATCATTTGGAGTATGCCTTTCTCGAAGAAGGCAAACAAAAACCAGTAATTATAGCCTCTGACCTGACCAATTCTGAAAAAGAAGAACTCATGCAAGTGTTGAAGAAGCGGAAACGGGCCATAGCATGGAGCATCACCGACATCAAGGGAATAAGTCCATCTTATTGCTCCCACAAGATCAACCTGGAAGAAGGAGCAAAGTCGGATGTGCAGCACCAAAGAAGACTGAACCCGAATATGCAAGAGGTAGTCAAGAAGGAGGTGGTCAAACTTTTAGATGCGGGAATTATATATTCGATTTCCGACAGTCCATGGGTGAGTCCGGTCCAAGTAGTGCCCAAGAAAGGAGGGATGACGGTCATAACCAATGAAAAGAACGAGCTAATTCCGACACGAACGGTAACCGGTTGGAGAGTGTGCATCGATTATCGAAAGCTAAACGATGCCACTCGTAAAGACCATTTTCCCTTACCTTTTATTGATCAAATGCTAGAAAGATTATCGGGCCATAGCTATTATTGCTTTCTAGATGGATTTTCGGGGTATTTTCAAATACCCATAGACCCAATGGACCAAGAAAAGACCACATTCACTTGCCCAAGTGGGACTTTTGCTTATAGACGCATGCCTTTTGGGTTATGCAATGCACCCGTGACTTTTCAAAGGTGTATGACAGCTATATTCCACGATATGGTGGAAAAATTCATGGAAGTTTTTATGGACGATTTTTCCGTTTTTGGATCATCTTTCCATGATTGTCTCACTAATCTTGATTTAATGCTTGCTAGGTGTGAAAAAACCGACTTGGTACTCAATTGGGAGAAATGCCATTTTATGGTTAAGGAGGGTATAGTATTGGGCCACAAGATTTCCAAAATGGGAATTGAAGTGGATAGGGCAAAGATAGACACTATTGCCAAATTACCCCCACCAACCAATATGAAGGGCATTAGGAGTTTTCTAGGACACGCGGGTTTTTACCGGCGTTTCATAAAAGATTTTTCCAAAATAACCAGACCTCTAACACAACTACTACTAAAAGATGCACCATTTAATTTCACTAAAGAGTGCTTAGAGGCATTTGAATTTTTAAAGGAAAAACTAACTAATTCCCCGATCATTATTGCACCAAATTGGAACTTACCTTTTGAGATTATGTGTGATGCTAGTGACTATGCATTAGGAGCTGTCCTTGGTCAAAGGGTTGATAAGCACTTTCAACCCATATATTATGCTAGCAAGACTCTAAACCCAGCCCAAGAAAATTACACCACCACTGAAAAAGAATTACTAGCTGTGGTGTATGCCTTTGATAAATTCCGCCCTTATTTGGTTTTATCTAAAACCACTGTTTTTACTGACCACTTGGCTATCAAGTATTTGTTTTCCAAACAGGATGCCAAGCCAAGACTGATACGATGGGTGCTACTTATTCAAGAATTTGACATAGAGATATGAGACAAGAAGGGAATGGAGAATGTGGCAGCTGACCACTTGTCAAGACTTGAGAACCCACAATTGCAAGAAGATAAAGTTGGAGACGACTTCCCGGACGAGTACATCATGGTGACAGTGGGAGAAGAGCCATGGTTCGCGGACATAGCTAATTACTTAGCTACAAATTACATCCCGAAAGACTTTAGCAGTCAACAAAAGAAGAAATTCTTTGCTGAATTAAAATATTACTTTTCGGATGAGCCATACCTCTTCTGAAGCTGTGCG
Organism: Lactuca sativa; assembly: GCF_002870075.4. Taxonomy (NCBI): domain Eukaryota; kingdom Viridiplantae; phylum Streptophyta; class Magnoliopsida; order Asterales; family Asteraceae; genus Lactuca; species Lactuca sativa. The sequence goes on from NC_056629.2 coordinate 153,963,104, forward strand.
GATGGGATCATACGAAGATGCGTATTCGGAAAGGAAAGCTGGAAGATACTAGAGCATTGTCATAGCGGGCCCACGGGTGGACATCATGGAGCACATTACACGGCGAAGAAGATCTTTGACATTGGGTTTTATTGGCCCACAATTTTTAAAGATGCAACCCAATTTGTCAAAGAATGTGATGCTTGTCAAAGGGTGGGAAACATTTCATCTCGAAATGAAATGCCACAACATAGTATCCAAGTATGCGAGGTGTTCGACGTGTGGGGAATTGATTTCATGGGACCATTTCCCATGTCTAAAGGAAACAAATACATACTAGTGGCGGTGGATTACGTATCTAAGTGGGCGGAAGCACAAGCATTACCAACAAATGACGAACGGGTGGTAGTACGGTTTTTAAAGAAACTATTCTCACGATTTGGAGTCCCGAAAGCCCTTATAAGTGACCGAGGCACACATTTTGCCAATGATCAATTGGAAAAGGTGTTAAAGAAATATAGGGTCACCCATAAGTTTTCCACATCATACCATCCACAAACTAGTGGACAAACCGAAGTGACAAATCGAGCCTTAAAGCGGATTTTGGAGAAATCGGTGGGGAGCAATCACAAGGAATGGTCGGATAAGCTAGATGATGCACTTTGGGCCTTTCGTACAGCTTTCAAAACACCTATTGGTACCACACCATATAGGTTAGTTTATGGAAAGCAATGTCATTTACCGGTGGAGCTAGAACACAAGGCGTTTTGGGCTTTGAAGAGGTGTAATTTTAACATGGAGGAATTAAAGAGCAACCGGTTAATGCAAATGAATGCTCTTGAAGAACTAAGGAATGATGCATACTCCAGCTCATGGCTATATAAAGAGAAGACCAAGATGTGGCATGATAAGAGGATCAAAGATAAACAAATTCATGAAGGCCAAAAAGTGTTGCTTTTCAACTCAAGACTAAAGCTTTTCTCGGGAAAACTCAAGTCAAGGTGGGATGGGCCTTTTATAGTGAAAACGGTGTTTCCACATGGTTCCATAGAGCTATTATCAAGAGATGGCACGCCTTTCAAGGTCAATGGTCATAGGGTTAAAAAATATGAAGAAGGAGTCCCCCGGAATGAAGGAATGGAAGAGCTGCTGTTGCTGGAAAAGATTGCAGCCACGTAGAAGGGGAGGAGTCCAGCTAATGACTCCCTAAAAAGAAGCGCTTCTCGGGAGGCAACCTGAGTTTCAAGTTTGCATTTTCTTTCCTTTTCTTTTACTTTATTTTTCTTTCTTTTCTTCATTTATTTTGAGAACATAACTGCTTGAGGACAAGCAATGCTTAGAGTGTGGGGTGGATGGTTTAAAAAAAAGGAGAAAATACATAAATTTTTCAAAATTGTCACAAAATTTTCAAGCTGTAAGGTTTACTCGCCGAGTAGGCACGTATACTCGGCGAGTACCTACCCGAGTAACCCGAAAAAACGCGTATTTGCACATCTACTCGGCGAGTAGCCGATTTACACGGGTGAATTATAAGTCTGTAAAAAGAGGGTTTTTTCACCCATTACACCACATACTCGCCGTGCACAGCATATCCTCGAGCAGTAGGCGATTTTCGCGATTCCAAGTCTCCGATCTTCTACTCGATTTGCATCATTCAACCAAAAAGGTAACATC